>NC_073625.1:91315254-91618284 GCF_029407905.1 Bubalus kerabau
CCTCTTCCTCCCACTCTGAATTTCTAGTCGACTTATTCTTCTAATGATGGATTATCAGTTTACCCTCTCCCAGGTGATCTTTTGCAGAAACATTTGCAGGCTCAGGTCTTTATACATGTAGATAAGATTTTCATTTTCAGCCTCCAGCCCTAAGATCAGGTCACCAACCGCTTAGCTTTCCTCAGGATAAAAATCTTAGTGAGCTGCCAGCAGAGGTGATCTCTCTTGTCTCCTCGCTCCCCTTGGAAGGAGACTGTTACTTGAGGCAACTCTTTCACTGAACTGAGACCAGGGTGCAAATTCTCCTGATAGATATCAGCCTTCATGGTGCATATCACTCTAACTTTTCCCTTCTTTCATTCTCAGTTTCCTTCACTAAGCTACTGAGCTCCCCATCTACACTTACAGGGAGAAGTGGACAGGGTGAGAGTAAAACAGAGGAGCTTGGTAGGGAGAAAAGAACCCATTCCAACTGCAACAGAGTTCTCCAGCATCCTCTCATGCATTCTCTTGTTGTAACCTGGTAGGAGGGGGAGTGTTGAACTAAGCCCAACCAGGGCAGGGTCTGTGATGGCAAAGGCATTCTACTACAGCCAGTGAATCTAAGATTTCATTTCTCCATTTTAACACTTGTTGTAAAGACTGATTCATAACCTTAAAACTTTGCTATTACATTCAGACTCATAATTGCTCTTGTATATCTATTTTTGGGAATGTCAAACTGCTTCCCTAAGTACTGACCACCTTGTATATATACATTGCACATTTCTGTTCTACTCAGCTTTCTTCACTTACAAGATGCCTATTTAAGTCGTCTTAACCAAAAGAGATTTATTGTAAAGAGATTTATGGACTCACTACTGGACATACACTGTGAGAAAACCACAATTCTAAAAGGCACATGTATCCTAATGTTCTCTGCAGCATGATTTACAATAGGCAGGACATAGAAGTGACCTAGATGTCCATCAACAAAGGAATCTATAAAGAAGATGTGGTACATATATGCAATGGAATATTACTCAACCATAAAAAGAATAAATTTGAGTCAGTTCTAGTGAGGTGGATGAACCTAGAGCCTGTTAAAGTGAGAAAGTGAAAGACAAATATTGTATATTAAGACATACACATGGAATCTAGAAAAATGGTATTGATGAACCTATTTGAAGGGAAGGAATGGAGACACAGATGTAGAGAATGGGACTTAGGGACACAGTGAGGGTGGGTGAGAGTGGGACAAATGGAGAAAGTGGCATCAACTTATGTATATACTATCGTGTGTAATACGGATAGCTGGAGAGAAGTTGCCTTACAACACAAGAAGCCCAATCTGGCGCTCTGTGATGACTTAAAGGAGTGGGATGGGGGGAAGAGAGGGAGGCTCAAGAAGGAGGGGATATACGTATCATTAAGTCTGATTTGTGTGGTTGCTTGGCAGAAACCAACACAAAATTGTAAAAATTAAAAAACAAAAAAATTTTTAAAAAGAGGTGTACTGAATCTCATTGGAACCTAGGAACAGCTTAATGATACAGCTGGGCTGTATGGACCCTGGAGCAGGGGGATGACAGGGTTTTCAATGCAGCTTTGATGTTCTCAGCAGAGCAGTTTGGGGTCTTTCTTGGTGTTTAATGTAATGGGAATGGCCTTTGGAGTAAGATGGTCTGGATTCAAATCTTAGCATTGTTTTTTAGTAGCTACATGATTTAGGCCAAATTACTTCATATCTCTCCAAAGAACCTTAGATTCTTCAGTGTAATATATAGGAGTGATTTCAGGACTCACTTCAGTGGGATTCTGGTGAGGTTCAAATGAGATAAAGTATGTAAGTCACTAGCATAATAACCTGACTTTCCATACTAAGTCTTGGGAAAAAAGCTTGGTAATTATCTTTATTATTAGCATGACTAAATGAGTGTGTATCTCATCTTTATTTATAGTTTCTGCCCTCTCATAATTTAACCTTTTCATGATGTAGGGGAAATAAAAATAAAATCTTCTGCCAACTAAGAAGTCCTCTCCACAAAAGTAGGAGGGAAAGAAAACACTTCAACTAAGGCATAGGCATTAAAACAGAATGTGATGTGAATATTCCAGGCAAACCCCTAAGACTGAAGCAGAAAGGAATCTGACCTCTTTATGAAGCTAAGCAGATACAACCCATTATATACATGATTTCAGATAGATAATCATAGTCCTCAATTAAGAGAACTTGATGGCACTATTTGTCATACAGTTTGTCCTAAGTTAACCAGGTAATTGAGGTGACCATTTGTGTTCCCTAATTGACTATATCTAGAAGAAAAACAAATCTCTCATGCTTTTATGAAAGGAGGTGTTTTTGCAACTTGGATCAAGGTGCCCACCCACCAAAGTTAAGCTCCTAGTTTCCTACAGAAGCTGGGAGATGGGATGCTAGCTCTCTTGGTGTTTCCATTTCAAAGAAATGGTTCCCAGGCCCTTGACATTCCTAGGTCATAAACCTGGTAAAATGCCAATCTAGTTTTCAAAAAGATTTATTTGCATTTCAAACAGAAGAGAATGTGCCTACAGGTTTTCTAATGTAAATACTCAAACAAAAAGGAGAGGTGGGAAATCTCTTCCCTTGTTTTCAACAGGAAGAATTAAGCCTCTCATTTTTAATTTGTATTTGTCCTTACAAAGATATACAGTCTTCCCCCAGTATCTGTGTGGGATTGGTTCTAGGACCACCCTCTCTCTTACCTCGCCAGCTCCCTGCAAATATCAGAATTCCCAGATGCCCAAGTCCCTTATACGAAATGGTGTAGTTGGCTCTCTGTATCTGTGGGAGGCTCCACATTGGCAGAGTCAACCAACCATGAATGGGAAGCTGGGATATGGAGGGCCAGCTATAATGACCTCTCCATGTGTGCTGTGCTAAGGCACTCAGTCATGTCCGACTCTGAGACTTCATGAACTGTAGCCCACCAGGCTCCTCTGTCCACGGGATTCTCCAGGCAAGAATACTGGAGTGGGTTGCCATACCCTTCTCCAAGAGATCTTCCCAACCCAGGGATTGAACCCAAGTCTTCCACATTGCAGGCAGATTCTTCACTGTCTGAGCCACCAGGGAAGCCCATGACCTCTCTGATTCCTATTAAAGCAAGGCTTTTCCGATGTAACTGCTGCACTGAGTGGAAGATTCCTGAGTGAAAGAATCCGATTGCTTCTTCTAGTCATTTGTACCAGGTTGATAGCCAGTCTTCTGATGGACAGCCATCTATCATCTGATCAGTAATGACAAGAGGAGGATAGAATAATACGGGAAGAATAAAGGCCTTACAAGTGGTTGTGGCTAGAGCAACTCTTCAAAAGCAGCAAACGCCACCATGGATCTAGTACATTTTTCCTGTTAGCCTTCAAATGCCAGAAGGAGCTCCCCTTAGTATCCTCAGTGTCACAGGTACTGAGCTTTTAGTGGGTGCTCAACAGATACTGTTGGTTGAATGAATGCATGAATTATGTTCTTAGCAGATCGGAGTTTTGTCAGGTATTCTTGTTGTTGAAAATAGCTCTGGAGTATGATTGTTACTCATTAAGTGAGAAATACATAGTGTGAGCTGCTGAAAATTACAGAAAATGGTATTATGAAAGGAAAACTTTTGAAACAGTAGCATTTACTTGAGTGTTTCCATATGAATGATTATCACATTCTCTTTGTGAAGTTTCTTTAATTATTTAAAAATTTCTTTTTTAATTTCACTTGAGGAAGGGAAAAGATATATTAATGGTAGGAATAAAGATTAGTTTTTTTCTTAACATACGTGATTTATTGAAGAATAGTTGACTTACAGTGTTTCAGGTGCATAGCAAGATGACTCAGTTATACATATATGCATATATTATTTTTGAAATTATTTTCCATTATAGGTTATTATAAGATATTGACTATAGTTCCCTGTGCTATACAGTAAACCTTTGTTGCTTGTTGCATATCTATTTTTTTTAAATGAGGAATTAGCATTCTATTTATACTAAGTCAAACAAGTGGAATCAAAATGTCATACACTTTTCAGTTAGGCAAAAATTCATAAATTTTCTAAAATATATATATTATACATGTTATATATATACACACACAAAAGCTTTTCTACTACATCCGATAAAGGTTTGAGAAAGAAAATCAAAGAAAGAAAAAAGAAGAGATGGAGAAATTGGAAAATAAAATTAAATGAAATGGGAACTCTGAATATGAAATAGAAAAAGTGAAACAGACTAGATAAAAGTAAAAGATTATCATATAGTCCAGTTGTTTTTAAATATGGCTATTTAGAAACATATCTGGAGCTCTGGAGAAAAAAAGAAACACCTGGACATTTGTATTTTTCAGAAAATTCCAAGATAATTCTGATATGCATCTAGATTTTAAAAAGTGATTACAGGTTTTTCTATTAAATTGTAATTTTGGTCATACAGAGTTCTATTAGTTTTCTGTTGACTAATCATGATACAATTGTATTAAGTTAATAAAAGTTGCATAATCACAATAGTAAAATATGTTTATTAGTTTTCACAATCAATAGCCAGACAAAAAATAAAATTACAATTGCAAGCCATAATGGGAATGTTGCCGGGGTCCAGCCCCGGTGGATCCAGGGAATTCGAAGCAGAGGCGGCTTTGGCAATTATCAGGAAACAATTGCTTAATTAAATGTTAATTAAGGATATAAAGAGTGGTTAAATAAGGATAGCTCAGTGAGGAAATTCAGTGGAGAATAGAGGCTGAATAATTCAGCCAGAAGGTGAGAGACAGAACGACATGGGGAGACCAAGTTTCGGTGAACAAGGCCCACACTTTTTTTTCCAAAGTAGTTTTTATACCTTAAGTTATGCATAGAGGATAATGGGGGAAGGGGTAGAGTCATGCAGTAAGCCAGGCTTTCTTCCTGCAAACTTATCATATGCAAAAGTTTAGGTGATTTGCATCATCTTCTGGCCTGGAGGCCTGTTAACATTTTAAGACCCTTTCTTCAGAAAACTTATTTTTCTCTAAAGGTGATTAGTCAGGCGCCACCCTCCAAAAGCATTAGATAAAGTTGCATTCCTATAGGGCAAAGGTGTGGTGGGCTATAACAAGAAAAAGAATTAACTCAAGGGTCCAAGGTTACAAACATTAAAGCTACTACTTACATCAATTATATTAATTAATATACTGCCAGGGACACAGCAGGTAAGGGATATGGAGACTTAGAAGCAAACATTGGCCCAATAAGTGAAAAACCCTTCACCAATACAATTTCTAATCAATCTTTTAACTGCTCAAAGGAATCTGTATTTAGACAGTTTAGAACATCTCATGCCTCTCACAGTTGGGAGGCTCTGAACAATCACAGGTGGCCGGAAAAACCTATTCAGGCAGGCTAGAGGACTTCCAAAGGAGTTTGTAGGTTGAAACACTATCACACCCAGGAACTTTATTAACTGGAGCTGTAAGTTAACTCTTTTTTCAGAGAGAGATGGTGGGGGACAGCCCCCCGTAAAGTCAGAGGTGTAGGTGAGAGCACAAAGCAGAAAGTAGGCAGACTCTGGTTTTGGGGGTAGATGCTCAAGAATTTCCAGGGGGACTCCTGAGGCTTGATCCCACCTTTGCGTATGCCGAGCCTCCTTCCTCATGACCTTTGCGACCTTTGCCACAGGCAGAGCTCCTCACGCTGGCTCCCGGCAGAATGTGATTAACCTAATGCTAAAAAATAATTGCATACAATTTGGGGGGTTAAGCAGAGTGATGGGATATGTTTCCACTTACCAGTGCATACAAGCACATGTTTTCACCTGCCCAGCCAGTCTATGTCTTTTGGTTGGTGCACTTAATCCATTTACATTTAAGGTAATTATCAATATGTATGATCCTGTTACCATTTTCTTAATTGTTTTGGGTTTATCTTCCTTCTCTTATGTTTCCTGCCTAGAGAAGTTCTTTTAGCATTTGTTGTAAAGCTGGTTTGGTGGCGCTGAATTTCTGTTTACTTTTGTTTGTCTGCAAAGCTTTTGTTTTCTCCATCAAATCTGAGTGAGAGTCTTGCTTGGTAGAGTGTTCTTGGCTGCAGTTTCTTGCCTTTCATCACTTTAAATATATCATGCCATTCCCTTCTGGCCTGCAGAGTTTCTGTTGAGAAATCAGCTGATAGCCTGATGGGAGTTCTCTCATATGTTATTTGTCATTTTCACTTGTTGTTTTCAATATTTATCTTTGTCTTTAATATTTGTCAATTTGATTACTATGTGGTTTGGTGTGTACCTCCTTGGGATTATCCTGCTTGGGATGCTCTGTACTTCCTGGACTTGGTTGACTATTTACTTTCCTGTGTTCATGAAGTTTTCAGCTACTGTCTCTTCAAATATTGTCTCAGGTCCTTTTCTCTCTTCTCCTGGGACCCCTATAATGTGAATGTTGGTGCATTTAATGTTGTCCCAGAGGTCTCTTAGATGGTCTTCATTTTTTTTTTTCCATTCTTTTTTCTTTTTTTTAAATTTTATTTTATTTTTAAACTTTACAAAATTGTATTAGTTTTGCCAAATATCAAAATGAATCTCTATATTCCATTCTGTGGCAGTGATTTCTACCATTCTTTACTCCAAGTTATTTATCCATTCTTATGCCTCAGTTATTCTGCTATTGATTCCATCTAGTGTATTATTTTATCTCTGTTTGTTTGTTCTTTAGTTCTTCTAGGTCTTTGGTAAACATTTCTTGCATCTTCTCCATTGTTTTCCCAGGATCCTGGATCATCTTCACTATTATTATTCTGAATTCTTTTTCTGGAAGGTTGCCTATCTCCACTTCATTTAGTTATTTTTCTGGGGTTTATCTTTTCCCTTCATCTGCAATATGACTTTCTGCTTTTTCATCCTCATTAACTTTCTGTAGTGTGATTTTTGTTTTAGCCTATGTGGGACCATGGTTCTTCTTGATTCTTCTGTCTGCCCTCTGATAAAGGAGGCTGAGGCTTGTGTAAGTTTTCTGATGGAAGGGACCAGCAGTGGGAAAAACTGGTTCTTGCTCTGGTGGACAGGGCCTTCCTCAGTAAAGCTTTAATATAGTTATCTGCTGATGAGTGGGGTTGTGCTCCCTCCTTGGTAGTTTGGTCTGAGGCGACCCACCCCGGGATCTACTGGCTCTATGGTAGGGTTAAAGGTAACCTCCAAGGGGATTTATGCCAAGGGGGACCTTCCAGGATTGCTGCTGCCAGTGCCTCTGTCCCTGTGATGAGCCCGTGCTGGCCCATGTCTCTACAGGAGACCCTCTAACACTGGCAGATAGTTTTGGATCAGTCTCCTGTGGAGTCACTGTTCCTTTTCTCTGTGCAAGATTTTGTTTGTACCCTACAAGACTGGAGTCTGTGTTTCTCCCAGTCCTGTGGAGGTCTTACAGTCAAATCCCACTGGGCTTCAAGGCCAGATTCCCTGGGGATTCTCAGTCCCTTTGTCAGATCCCCAGGCTGGGAAGCCTTTTGTGGAGTTCAGAACATTCACAACAATGGGAGAACTTGTTTGGATTATTACTATTAATAGTAATAGATATTACTATTCTCCAGTTTGTGGGTCACCCATCTGGTGGGTATGGGATTTGATTTTATCATTATTGAGCCCCTCCTACTATCTTGCTGCAGTTCTTCTTTGTCTTTGGACCTGTAGTATCTTTTTATGGTGGGTTCCAGTGTCCTCCTGTCAATGGCTGTTCAGCAGATAGTTGCAATTTTGGTGCTCTTGCAGGAGGAGATGAGCACATATCTTTCTACTCTGCCATCTTGAATTGGAAGCGGAAATAAAGATTTAGAATAAAGAACAATTTTGTTCTTTCAAATGAAATTCTTTCATTTCTGGGAAAACTAGATTGAACCAGTTGTCTTAGTTATACACATTTTTTGTCAAGTACAGAAAGAGTACAAATACTTTTTTTCTTTGGAAACAGGAAAAAGAAACAATCTTATGACTTATCTTAGAATCGCAAATTAACAGATTCCCCCCACTCCCTCATACCTTCCACCTAATCTATCTTTGAACTTATCCAAAGTAGAAAGGAAAATTGTGAAAACCTATAGTGTTTAGTTAGTAGTGAAGGCAATGAGCCCAGAGTTCTGCTCCTCCATAATTCCCCATGAACTGTCATCTCAGGAGTTGACACTTAAAAAACACAGTTTGGAACCTGAGGGGGTTGGGTGAGAGGAGAGAGTTGAAAACGTGAAAATTAAATCTCAGTACTGGAGACACAAGAATCATGTGCCTGGCCAATGGGGAGTGGCAGCGCCATCCTTTTATGAGAATACCAACATAATAAAGACTGCTTCTACTGGTAAATCTGTCATTCTTGATTTCCAGCTTTCTGGCATCTATGTTTAGCCTACCCTTCAGTGGGGAGAGTCCACCAGAACTTAAAAAAAAAAGTGCATATAACAAAAAAAGACTGGTAAAAATTTAAAAATTATTATGGATTGTGCCAATATTGTGATTGCCTGAGTTCAGTGGTCATTCCTTTCTTCTGGAATGTGGGACACACACAACTGATTTTATGACAAGTCTCCACAATAGTATGTTGCTATGTTTTTTTTCTATGCAGTCTTATTGAGAAAATGGAGATATTCCTTGTCTTTGGGCAACAAGTCAGTGGTAGAACCTAGAATAGCAATGTAGTCTGCTAATTTCTCTTCAGAAAATATTGTGGGTCTATAGGTGTTCTTTTTACCGTGCTGAAAGGTGAGCTGTTTATTTCATGTTCTTGTAATAGCAGAGAACATTCTGCTACCAATAATGCTCTACTCATGAAAGTCTAGATTTTTATAAAATTCTGTTTCTTTTCCCTTCTCATAGGAACTAGGGATTCTCTGGTTTATGGTTTTACCCGTGTGAACATGGGCAAACTGAAACTGAACAAACAGGCTGAACTTCAGATCTGGCTCAACACCTCAAAAAGTAGGCTTCAAATTATGTTACTTGAAAAAATATACTCAAATTCATGGAATTAATAGCTTAAAATCCATTGAGCAAGAAATAATATTTACTTAGTTTCATAGTGAGTAATTTGTGTTTGAGCTCTGACAAATTATGGCAATCTTTACTACTTTAGGCCATAGAGATGATTTCCTTCTTTCTTTCTTTCTTTTCCTCTCTTTCTTTTAAAAACACTTTGGAGGGGAGCAAAATTGAAATACCCCAGCCATGGATACAAATATGTTTTCCAACAAAAATGTAGGTAGTGGTTCAGTTTTATACTTAAAAATACATTAAAAAATATTCAGTCACTAACTTTGCATGTGTTACTGATAGAATGGCACTCACAGGTGTAAATTCATCTGATAGACCTGTCCTTGGGATATTTTATGTAGTTGACACAGCCATCATCAAGCAGTACCTGTATTCAGTTATCTCCACTAGTACGGTGCCCATCATGAGCTCCTTGTCATCGTGAATATAGCCCTTTAGAAATTCTTGTGTCTAACTTGAAATGGTTGTACTTTTCAAAGTTCAAAAAAAAAAAAAATCAACTATTAAATTCAACTACAATAAGCAAACCAAACACACAGATTTCCTTTTATTCTCTTCCCAAATAAAAAAATTCAGTGCCATAAAGTACCTATTTCAGAAAGACTAAATTCATAATTCTCATTGCATTTTAGAAAGACTAAATTCATAATTCTCATTGCTTATATAATTCTAATTGGGAAATGAATTCTTTATTGATTATATAAGTTGCAAGTATCTTCCCTCCAGTCTATAGTTATCTTTTACTTAGTTTTTCATGTCTTTTGTCATACTAAAATTTCAGTGGTGCATTCAGTGTATCAGTTTGTTTTTCTGTAACAGGTACTTAAAAAAATTCATTGCTCTACCAAAGTCACAATGATAGTCTCCTATATTTTCTTCTGAATAGTTTTAGTGTTTGTGTTTAGAGTTAGGTCTTCAGTGCACCTAGAATTTATGGTTATGTTTGGTAAAAGATGGGGATCTAATTTTTGATTCCACATAAATTATGAATACAGTCAAATGTGCTAAAATAACACTGTCTAGAGCCAAAGACAGAGAAGACAATGGCACCCCACTCCAGTACTCTTGCCTGGAAAATCCCATGGACAGAGAGCCTGGTAGGCTGCAGTCCATGGGGTCGCTGGGAGTCAGACACGACTGAACGACTTCACTTTCAATTTTCACTTTTATGCATTGGAGAAGAAAATGGCAACCCACTCCAGTGTTCTTGCCTGGAGAATCCCAGGGGCTGGGGAGCCTGGTGGGCTGCCGTCTATGGGATGGCACAGAGTCAGATACGACTGAAGTGACTTAGCATCAGCAGCAGCAGAGCCAAAGACTCAGATTAGACTTAAAGGGACAAGTTTTTATATTGAATTTTTAAAAGCCTTCAAGATTATTTATATTTTAATTATTTGTTTCCCTAAAAAGACATCATGAAATGTATAAGCAAAAATTATTGGAAATTCAGGGCCACATTGACCAAACCAGTATTATAGGGAGACATTTAATGCAACTATCTCAGAAATCAAAGATTAAGTAGACAAAAAAAGCTAATAAACTTCAACTTTATATACATTTGTGTGTATGTGTAGTTTTGTAGGCAGAAAATAGATATTAGAAAATTATCTTCAAATATCTATGGAGTGCTTCAAAAACTGTTAGGCCACATAGAAAAACTTACATGTTTTCTAAAAGTTACATAGGACATAGTTCCTGACCACAAAGCAATAAAATTATAAATGTACCACTAAAGAATAGCCAAAATTCTGTCTAGTTAGAAATTTTAAAATACCATTGTTAGAAAGGAAATTAAAGGGTAGATTACAGATTACTCGAAAATTAATAGCGGTGAGAACAGCTTATGAAATGTGGACAAAGATGTTTAAAGGAAAATGTATATCTTTTAATAAATTTATTAGATAATAAAAGGAATTGTTTAAAAAGTAATCATTCAGCTAAAGAGGCATAAAAAATAAATGCAAAGAAATCTAAAAGGAAGGGATTAATAAATTAAAAGTTGGATTTAACTAATCCATGGTGTTATTTTGGATTAACTGGCCTAATACTAGTTACAACATTTTGAAGTTTATTATATCTGATTCTTTCTTTTCTCCCTTCCTTATTCCCTTCTTTCCTTCTTCTCCCTCCCTCCTACCCTTCTCTCTCCAAATAAAAATACATCTGCCCATTCATATTCTTTTCAGTGCTTTAGTATAAATCATGTCAGTTTTACCATGTAATGATTTACTTACATGTCTGTCTTCCCATCTAGACAGTGAGCTCTTCTTAATAGTAGGAACCATATCTTAATCATCTTCACATTTCCAGAGCCCCATAGATGCTTATCACATATCAGTGAGGCAAAATATATATAGATTGAGAACGTAATTTGAACAACCAGGTTTCTATAACTTGAACTAATTCTGCCTATTTTAGGTAAGACATTGTCATATATTATTCTCTTGAAATAAAAAATTGCGTCCGTAAATAATATTCTGATCCCAGTGGAAAATTTTTAATTTATAAAAACATCTGTGCTGTCCTGTGCTTAGTCACTCAGTCGTGTTCCCCTCTTTGTGACCCCATGGACTGCCTCATGCCAGGCTCCTCTGTCCATGGGGATTCTCCAGGCAGGAATACGAGAGAGGGTTGCCATGCCCTCCCCTTGGGGATCTTTCCAACCCAGGGATTGAACCCAGGTCTCCCGCATTGCAGATGGATTCTTTACAGACTGAGCCACCAGGGAAATAAAAACATCTGACACATTTTCAAATAATGCAGAAGCATATAAAACAGAAAGTGGCTGTCCTCTGGAAAAGGCCAGTGTCAGACATATGAAATGAGTACAGTTGAGCATTACTGTGAAGGCACACTGGTTACTCTGCTCTAGGGGGCAGACCTGAACTGACATTTGGACAGTAATGCTGGACAGAGAAACCTCCCTGATGGGCAGTGACAAAATCACTTCTTCAGACAGAAAGGAGAGAACGGCAGCATTTCCTATCAAAACTTTTGGAGGTTGGATTAATCTAATTGAACTCAGGATGATTTTTATGATTTATTAATGTATTGAAATGTACACATGAGGGGGAATGATGAACTGGTTTTCTCCATGGGACACAAAAAGAGGAAGAAAGCATAAAATAACTTGTGCAGATGATTTACATTTACACAATGGGAGATTTTCTTTTTTTTGTTTTTCTTTTTTTAAAATTTATTTATTTTAATTAAAGTTAATTACTTTACAATATTTTATTAGTTTTGCCATACATTAACATGAATCCACCACGAGTGTACACGTGTTCCCTATCCTGAACCCCTCTCCCACCTCCCTCCCCATACCATCCCTCTGGGTCATCCCAGTGCACCAGCACCAAGCATCCTGTATCCTGCATCAAAACTGGACTGGCGATTCATTTCTTATATGATATTATACATGTTTCAATGCCATTCTCCCAAATCATCCCCCCCTCCCTCTCCCACAGAGTCCAAAAGACTGTTCTATACATCTGTTTCTCTTCTGCTGTCTCGCATACAGGGTTATCGTTACCATCTTTCTAAATTCCATATATATGCATTAGTATACTGTATTGGTGTTTTTCTTTCTAGCTTACTTCACTCGGTATAATCGGCTCCAGTTTCAACCACCTCATTAGAACTGATTCAAATGTATTCTTTTTAATGGCTTAGTAATACTCCATTGTGTATATGTATCACAGCTTTCTTATCCATTCATCTGCTGATGGGCATCTAGGTTGCTTCCATGCCCTGGCTATTATAAACAGTGCTGCGATGAACATTGGGGTACACGTGTCTCTTTCAATTCTGGTTTCCTTGGTGTGTCTGCCCAGCAGTGGGATTGCTGGGCCATATGGCAGTTCTATTTCCAGTTTTTTAAGGAATCTCCACACTGTTCTCCATAGTGGCTGTACTGATTTTCATTCCCACCAACAGTGTAAGAGGGTTCCCTTTTCTCCACACCCTCTCCAGCATTTATTACTTGTAGACTTTTGGATCGCAGCCATTCTGACTGGCATGAAATGGTACCTCATAGTGATTTTGATTTACATTTCTCTGATAATGAGTGATGTTGAGCATCTTTTCATGTGTTTGTTAGCCATCTGTATGTCTTCTTTGGAGAAATGTCTATTTAGTTCTTTGGCCCATTTTTTGATTGGGTCATTTATTTTTCAGGAATTGAGCTGTAGGAGTTGTTTGTATATTTTTGAGATTAGTTGTTTTTCTGTTGCTTCATTTTCTGTTATTTTCTCCCATTCTGAAGGCTGTCTTTTCACTTTGCTTATAGTTTCTTTTGTTGTGCAGAAGCTTTTAATTTTAATTAGATCCCATTTGTTTATTTTTGCTTTTATTTCCAATATTCTGGGAGGTGGGTCATAGAGGATCCTGCTGTGATGTATGTCAGAGAGTGTTTTGCCTATGTTCTCCTCTAAGAGTTTTATAGTTTCTGGTCTTATGTTTAGATCTTTAATCCATTTTGAGTTTATTTTTGTGTGTGGTGTTAGAAAGTGTTCTAGTTTCATTCTTTTACAAGTGGTTGACCAGTTTCCCCAGCACCACTTGTTAAAGAGATTGTCTTTTCTCTATTGTATATTCTTGCCTCCTTTGTCAAAGATAAGGTGTCCATAGCTGCGTGGGTTTATCTCTGGGCTTTATATTTTGTCCACTGACCTATATTTCTGTCTTTGTGCCAGTACCATACTGTCTTGATGACTGTGGCTTTGTAGTAGAGCCTGAAGTCAGGCAAGTTGATTCCTCCAGTTCCATTCTTCTTTCTCAAGATAGCTTTGGCTATTCTAGGTTTTTTGTATTTCCATACAAATTGTGAAATTATTTGTTCTAGCTCTGTGAAAAACACCGTTGGTAGCTTGATAGGGATTGCATTGAATCTATAGATTGCTTTGGGTAGTATACTCATTTTCACTATATTGATTCTTCCGATCCGTGAACATGGTATATTTCTCCATCTATTAGTGTCCTCCTTGATTTCTTTCACCAGTGTTTTATAGTTTTCTATATATAGGTCTTTAGTTTCTTTAGGTATATATATTCTTTTCATTGCAATTGTGAATGGGATTGTTTCCTTAATTTCTCTTTCTGTTTTCTCATTATTAGTGTATAGGAATGCAAGGGATTTCTGTGTGTTGATTTTATATCCTGCAACTTTACTATATTCATTGATTAGCTCTAGTAATTTTCTGGTGGAGTCTTTAGGGTTTTCTATGTAGAGGATCATGTCATCTGCAAATAGGGAGAGTTTTACTTCTTCTTTTCCAATTTGGATTCCTTTTATTTCTTTTTCTGTTCTGATTGCTGTGGCCAAAACTTCCAAAACTATGTTGAACAATAGTGGTGAAACTGGGCACCCTTGTCGTGTTCCTGACTTTAGAGGAAATGCTTTCAATTTTTCACCATTGAGGATAATGTTTGCTGTGGGTTTGTCATAGATAACTTTTGTTATGTTGAGGTATGTTCCTTCTATTCCTACTTTCTGGAGGGTTTTTATTATAAATGGATGTTGAATTTTGTCAAAGGCTTTCTCTGCATCTATTGAGATAATCATACAGCTTTTATTTTTCAATTTGTTGCTGTGGTGTATTACATTGATTGATCTGCGGATATTGAAGAATCCTTGCATCCCTGGGATAAAGCCCACTTGGTCATGGTGTATGATCTTTTTAATGTGTTGTTGGATTCTGACTGCTAGAATTTTGTTAAGGATTCTTGCATCTATGTTCATCAGTGATATTGGCCTGTAGTTTTCTTTTTTTGTGGGATCTTTGTCAGGTTTTGGTATTAGGGTGATGGTGGCCTCATAGAATGAGTTTGGAAGTTTACCTTCCTCTGCAATTTTCTGGAAGAGTTTGAGTAGGATAGGTGTTAGCTCTTCTCTAAATTTTTGGTAGAATTCAGCTGTGAAGCCGTCTGGACCCGGGCTTTTGTTTGCTGGAAGATTTCTGATTACAGTTTCAATTACTGTGCTTGTGATGGGTCTGTTAAGATTTTCTATTTCTTCCTGGTCGAGTTTTGGAAAGTTGTACTTTTCTAAGAATTTGTCCATTTCTTCCACGTTGTCCATTTTATTGGCATATAATTGCTCATAGTAGTCTCTTATGAGCCTTTGTATTTCTGTGTTGTCTGTTGTGATCTCTCCATTTTCATTTTTAATTTTATTGATTTGATTTTTCTCCCTTTGTTTCTTGATGAGTCTGGCTAATGCTTTGTCAATTTTATTTATCTTTTCAAAGAACCAGCTTTTGACTTTGTTGGTTTTTGCTATGGTCTCCTTTGTTTCTTTTGAATTTATTTCTGCCCTAATTTTTAAGATTTATTTCCTTCTACGGTAGAAAGTGAAAAGGAACTAAAAAGCCTCTTGATGAAGGTGAAAGAGGAGAGTGAAAAAGTTTGCTTAAAACTCAACATTCAGAAAACGAAGATCATGGCATCTGGTCCCATCACTTCATGGGAAATAGATGGGGAAACAGTGTCAGACTTTATTTTTTGGGGCTCCAAAATCACTGCAGATGGTGACTGCAGCCATAAAATTAAAAGACTCTTACTCCTTGGAAGAAAAGTTATGACCAACCTAGATAGCATGTTGAAAAGCAGAGACATCACTTTGCCAACAAAGGTCCGTCTAGTCAAGGCTACGGTTTTTCCAATGGTCATGTATGGATGTGAGAGTTGGACTATGAAGAAAGCTGAGCACCAAAGAATTGATGCTTTTGAACTGTGGTGTTGGAGAAGACTCTTGAGAGTCCCTTGGACTGAAAGGACATCCAACCAGTCCATTCTGAAGGAGATCAGCCCTGGGATTTCTTTGGAAGAAATGATGCTAAAGCTGAAACTCCAGTACTTTGGCCACCTCATGCGAAGAGTTGACTCATTGGAAAAGACTCTGATGCTGGGAGGGATTGGGGGCAGGAGGAGAAGGGGACAATGGAGGATGAGATGGCTGGATGGAATCACTGACTCAATGGACGTGAGTCTGAATGAACTCTGGGAGTTGGTGATGAACAGGGAGGCCTGGCGTGCTGCGATTCATGGGGTCGCAAAGAGTTGGACACAACCGAGCGACTGAACTGAACTGAACTGAAAGTTCTCATGGTTGATGTTCTTTTTAGTCTGCCACCTCTATCCTGCAAAAAAGGTCCTTTCTCATCCTGAGCTGCAATCTTCCTGTTGGGAGAGTTCCATCCACAAGGAACTTGATCTTTTTCTTTCCCTCTGTTCCCTCGCAGCATAGTCTCATCCCTCTCCTGAAGGACATAGCTACAGTTCCTTGAAGAGGGCACTCAGGCCTTTCTCTGTCCCATGGTCCAACCCCTGGGGTTCCTCAGGTGAACTTTCTGTGTAATCTGTCATTCCTCAGAGACTGAGTCACCCTAAATGCCTTCACTTAAACCTCTCTAGGTTTCAAATTCTCTGTTTAAATGTTGGCATCCATAGTAGTCAACAATGTAATGAAAAGAAGAAACCATTTAAAACTCAGAGTTGCAAATATTAAAAAAAAATTAATTATCAGAGTTTGGGGAGAGTGAGATACCATATTAAAAGTAAAAATTGTTCAATTTTTCCTGAAAATGTGTTGCAAGAATGATAAAACTATTATTACTGTCTGACCTAGTAAATTTCCTTATAGGAACCTATCCTTAAGAAATAATAATTGTGGGATAAAATATTTTTGCATGATGATTTTCCTACAGCTTTGTTTCATTTAAAAACACCATATCATTTTGATATTTGGCAAAACTAATACAATTATGTAAAATTTAAAAATAAAATAAAATTAAAAAAATAAATAAAAACACCATATTAAAACAGCTTAATTAAGGTATAATTGGTATTTAGTAAAAATATGCAGATGACACCACCATTATGGCAGAAAGCGAAGAGGAACTAAAAAGCTTCTCGATGAAAGTGAAAGAGGAGAGTGAAAAAGTTGGCTTAAAGCTCAACATTCAGAAAACTAAGATCATGGCATCTGGTCCCATCGCTTCATGGGAAATAGATGGGGAAACAGTGGAAACAGTGTCAGGCTTTATTTTTTGGGCTCCAAACTGCAATCACCATCACTGCAGATGGTGATTGCAGCCATGAAATTAAAAGATGCTTACTCCTTGGAAGGAAAGTTATGACCAATATAGATAGCATATTAGAAAGCAGAGATATTACTTTGCCAACAAAGGTCCGTCTAGTCAAGGCTTTGTTTTTTTCCAGTGGTCATGTATGGATGTGAGAG
The DNA here is from genome assembly GCF_029407905.1 of Bubalus kerabau. Lineage (NCBI taxonomy): Eukaryota > Metazoa > Chordata > Mammalia > Artiodactyla > Bovidae > Bubalus > Bubalus kerabau. The sequence goes on from NC_073625.1 coordinate 91,332,500, forward strand.
TTGGACTGTGAAGAAAGCTGAGCGCCAAAGAATTGATGCTTTTGAACTATGGTGTTGGAGAAGACTCTTGAGAGTCTCTTGGACTGCCAGGAGATCCAACCAGTCCATCCTAAAGGAGACCAGTCTTGGGTGTTCATTGGAAGGACTGATGCTGAGGCTGAAACTCCAATACTTTGGCCACCTCATGTGAAGAGTTGACTCATTGGAAAAGACCCTGATGCTGGGAGGGATTGGGGGCAGGAGGAGAAGGGGACGACAGAGGATGAGATGGCTGGATGGCATCAACGACTTGACGGATGTGAGTTTGGGTGAACTCCGGGAGCTGGTGATGGAGAGGGAGGCCTGGCATGCTGCGATTCATGGTGGACACGACTGAACAACTGAACTGAGCTGAACTGAGGCTATTTAAAGCATACAGTTGCCCATAAAGTGTATTTAAAGTGTATTTAAATACTCTTATTTAAAGTGTATAATTTGATATGTTTTTCATTTTATTACTGTTAAATATTCATAACATAAATTTGCCAGTTATATAAAATTTGACATATATATATATATATATATATATATATATATATATATTCATGCCCCTTTGTAAGAACCTCACTTTTCTCCTTCCCGTAACCTCACCCTGTCCCAGACAACCTCTAGTCTACTTTCTGTCACTATAGATTAACTCATGTTTTCTAAACACGTGTACTAATGAAATCATACAGAACGATTTTTTTTGGTCTGACTTCTTGCACTCTGTGCAATTATTTTGGATTCAGCTGTCTAAATTATTGCTGAATAGTATTTCATTATATAAATGTACCACAGTCTGTTTAATCATTCACCTTGATGGACATTTGGGTTATTTCCAATTCAGTCGTTCAGTCGTCTACAACTCTTTGAGACCCCATGGACTGCAGCATGCTAGGCCTCCCTGTCCATCACCAACTCCCGGAGCATACACAAACGCATGTCCATTGAGTCAGTGACGCCATCCAACCATCTCATCCTCTGTCATCCCTTTCTCCTTCCGCCTTCAATCTTTCCCAGAATCAGGGTCTTTTCCAGTGAATCAGTTCTTCACATTAGGTGGCCAAAGTATTGGAATTTCAGCTTCAGCATCAGTCCTTCCAATGAATATTCAGGACTGATTTTCTTTAGGATGGCCTGGTTGAATCTCCTTGCAGTCCAAGGGACTCTCAAGAGTCTTCTCCAACACCACAGTTCAAAAGCATCAATTCTTTGGCACTCAGTTTTCTTTATAATCCAACTCTCACATCCATACATGACTATTGGAAAAGCCATAGCTTTGACTAGATGGACCTTTGTTGGCAAAGCAATGTCTCTGCTTTTTAATATGCTGTCTAGGTTGATCACAGCTTTTCTTCCAAGGAATAAGCGTCTTTTAATTTCATGGCTATGGTCACCATACACAGTGATTTTGGAGCCCAAGAAAATAAAGTCTCTCACTGTTTCCATTGTTTCCCTTTGCTATGAATTGATAGGACCAGATGCCAATATCTTAATTTTCTGAATGTTGAGTTTTTTTTTAATTTAAATTTATTGAATTGGAGGCTAATTACTTTTCAATATTGTATTGCTTTTGCCATACATCAACATGAATCCACCACGGGTGTACATGTGCTCCCCATCCTGAACCTCCCTCCCATCTCCCTCCCCGTACCATCCCTCTGGGTCATCCCAGTGCACCAGCCCCAAGCATCCTATATCCTGCATCGAACCTGGACTGGTGATTAGTTTCTTATATGATATTATACATGTTTCAATGCCATTCTCCCAAATCATCCCACCCTCCCCCTCTCCCACAGAGTCCAAAAAACTGTTCTATACATCTGTGTCTCTTTTGCTGTCTCGCATACTGGGTTATCATTACCATCTTTCTAAATTCCATATATATGCATTAGTATACTGTATTGGTGTTTTTCATTCTGGCTTACTTCACTCTGTATAATAGGCTCCAGTTTCATCCACCTCATTAGACTGATTCAAATGTATTCTTTTTAATGGCTGAGTAATACTCCATTGTGTATATGTACCACAGCTTTCTTATCCATTCATCTGCTGATGGACATCTAGATTGCTTCCATGTCCTGGCTATTATAAACAGTGCTGCGATGAACACTGGGGTACACGTGTCGCTGAATGTTGAGTTTAAGCCAACTTTTTCACTATCCTCTTTCACTTTCATCAAGAGGCTCTTTGGTTCCTCTTCATTTTCTGCCGTAAGGGCAGTGTCATCTGTGTATCTGAGGTTATTGATATTTCTCCCAGCAATCTTGATTCCAGCTTGTGCTTCATCCAGCCTGGGCATTTTGCATAATGTACTCTGCTTATAAGTTAAATAAACAGGGTGACAACATGCAGCCTTGATATACTCCTTTCCCAATTTGGAATCAGTCTGTTCTATGTCCAGTTCTAACTGTTTTTCTTGACCTTCATACAGATTTCTCAGGAGGCAGGTCAGGTGGTCTGGTATTCCCATCTCTTGAAGAATTTTCCACACTTTGTTGTGATCTACACAGTCAAAGGCTTTGGTGTAGTCAATAAAGCAGAAGTAGATATTTTTCTGGAACTCTCTTGATTTTTTGATGATCCAACGGATGTTGGCAATTTGATCTCTGGTTCTTCTCCCTTTTCTAAATCCAGCTTGAACTTCTGGAAGTTTACGTTTCATGTACTGTTGAAGCCTGGCCTGGAGAATTTTGAACATCACTTTGCTAGTGTGTAAGATGAGTGCCATTGTGTGGTAGTTTGAAGATTCCTTGACGTTGCCATTCTTTGAGACGGGAATGAAAACTGACATTTTCCAGTCCTGTGGCCACTGCTGAGTTTTCCAAATTTACTAGCATATTGAGTGCAGCACTTTCATTAAAGAAGTTCTCACACTGTTGCAAAGTTCTAAGGCCCACAACAGATTACTCAACCTGGGGGTCCAGCAAAGGGACTGAGAACTCCCAGGGACCTTTACTTTGAAGGCCAGTGGGATTTGATCGCAGAACTTCCACAGGACTGGGGAAACACTCTTGGAGGGCACAAACAAAACCTTGTGTACACCAGGACCCAGGAGAAAGGAGCAGTGACCCCACAAGAGACTGAGGCAGATTTGCCCGTGAGTCTCCAGGAGTTTCTGCTGGAGGCGTGGGTCGACAGTGGCCTGCCATGGGGTCAGAAGCACTGACTTCAACAGTCCTGGGAGCTGCGTGCGGGGCATGCTGGCATAAGTCCTTTGAAAGAGGTCACCATTATCACCTGAGGCTAAACTGCAGGGAGGGAACACAGCCACATCCATAAACAGAAAATTGGATTAAAGATTTACTGAGCACAGCACCACCCATCAGAGCAAGACCCAGATTCCCCACAGCCAGTCCCTTCCATTAGGAAACTTCCAGAAGCCTCTTATCCTTATCCTTTAGAGGGCAGACATAATGGAAACCACAGTCACAGAAAACTAACCAAACTGATCACATGGATCACAGCCTTGTCTAACTCAATGAAACTATGAGCTATACCATGAAGGGCCACCCAAGACAGATGGGTCATGATGGAGAGTTCTGACAAAACATGGTCCACTGGAGAAGGGAATGACAAACCACTTCGGTATTCTTGCCTTGAGAACCCCATGAATAATATGAAAAGAAAACAGTATGGACATCCTCAAAAACAAAAACAAAAACAAAAACAAAAATAGAGCTGCTACATGATCCAGCAATTGCACTCCTAAACATATATCCAGACAAAACTATAATTTGAAAAGGTACAGGCCTCCTTATGTGCAAAGCAGCACTATTTACAATGTCTAAGACATGGAAACAACTTAAATGCCCATCAACAGATGAATGGATAAAGATGTGGTACATACTTACAATGGACTATTACTCAACTATTAAACATAACAATATCATTTGCAGCTACATAGGTGGTGCTAGTGGTAAAGAACCTGCCTGCCAAATGCAGGAGATCTAACAGATGTGGTTTGGATCCCTGGGTCCAAAAGATCCCCTGAAGGAGGACCAGGCAACCCACTCCAGTATCCTTGCCTAGAGAATCCCATGGACAGAGGAGCCTGGCGGGCTACAATCCATAGGGTCTCACAGAGTCAGACATGACTGAAGTGACTTAGCACACATGCACACACGCACACATGCACAGGTGGACCTAGAGATTATCATACTAAGTGAAGTAAGTCAGAAGGGGAGAGACAAATACCATATGATGTCACTTATATGTGGAATGTAAAATACGATACAAATGAACATAGCTATGAAACAAAAAAGAGACTCACAGACATAGAGAACAGACTTTGTGGTTGCTGACATGGGGAGGAGAGCTGGGAGAGAGAAGGATAGGGAGTTTTGGATTAGGAGTTGCAAATTATTATATACAGGCTGAAAAAAACAAGGTCCTATTTAATAACCTGTGGAAATGGAATGGAAAAAATATACTCATTTAAAATCAACTATGCTTCAATAAAATTTTTAAAAATGGAGAAATATGAATAAGAAAAAGTCAGTGATCAGGATTGTTAGAGATGAAAGACTCTCCTTACAGGCCAAAGCAGAGTCTGTACAATCAAGCATACTTCCTGCAAAATGTAGAGTGATGCTTTATTTCCAGTGGAAAGGTCAACACAGAAACTTAGAGAAAGTCACTTGATTTTTGAAGACAGACCTTGATAGTTTAAGGGACTTGTTTAGCTGGTTGAACCCAGGACACTGTGTGGGAGGTTGGAGAATCTGAGGTCAGTACTGCCGATTAGCTTGTCTTGCTGCTTGGAGTCCTGTCCAATGTCAGCCTTAGTGAGATGCCAAGATAAACTGAATGGACTTGGTCCCAGTCCCTATTGGTCATGTTATAGACTAGTTGATAGAGTGGCACACTCTTGGGAAAATATGCTCCGAGTGAAGATGGCATTGAAGCAAGGAACAGATTCTTAGGGGAGGCAATTCTCCAAGTATGTCTCAGGTTTCTGCATGTTTTATGAGCAGATATCCCAGACAGTTTTATGAGCAATTATCGTGCTGCTAAGTCTCTTCAGTAGTGTCTGACTCTGTGCGATCCCATAGACGGCAGCCCACCAGGCTCCCCCGTCCCTGGGATTCTCCAGGCAAGAACACTGGAGTGGGTTGCCATTTCCTTGTACAATGCATGAAAGTGAAAAGCGAAAGTGAAGTTGCTCAGTCGTGTCCAACTCTTAGCGACCCCATGGACTGCAGCCTACTAGGCTCCTCTGTCCATGGGATTTTCCAGTCAAGAGTATTGGAGTGGGTTGCCATTGTCCTAGACAATCTGAATGTTCATAGAGGAAACAACTTCAGGAAATATATATAATGTTTCCTTCCAGAGTAGAGTGCATTCTATTCAATAATAAAGATAATATATTCTTCCGGGGCACAGATGGGAAAAGTTTTCTTATAACTCCTGACAAACTATCAGGATTTTCTAAGTTCAGGAACCCACTGCATGTTCAGACGTCAAGTAGCTGTCATCCTGCAGAATTTGGGGTTCTGGGAACCAGCTCAAATGCTATTAATAATATGTGGCTGCCATTATTACTGTGAGTAATAAACTGTCCTTTGCCTTTGACCCAGAAGTCTTATGTTCTTTGTCGTTATTCATGACACTGTGGCCAACTAACTTGTTAGCTTACATGTGGGGTGACATCTCAGAACATGTAGAGTTCTTGACAAGCGCACCATGGTCTATAAGCAATCACCACAGATCCCTGCCAGTCAAGGTTGCTACTCTGATCTTATTCAGATCAGTTGCTCAGTCGTGTCCTACTCTTGGTGACCCCATGAATCGCAGCACGCCAGGCCTCCCTGTCCATTACCAACTCTCTGAATTCACTGAGACTCACGTCCATTGAGTCAGTGATGCCATCCAGCCATCTCATCCTCTGTCATAACCTTCTCCTCTTGCCCCCAATCCCTCCCAGCATCAGAGTCTTTTCCAATGAGTCAACTCTTCGCATGAGGTGGCCAAAGTACTGGAGTTTCAGCTTTAACATAATTTCTTCCAAAGAAATCCCAGGGCTTATCTCCTTCAGAATGGACTGGTTGGATCTCCTTGCAGTCCAAGGGACTCTCAAGAGTCTTCTCCAACACCACAGTTCAAAAGCATCAATTCTTCGGCACTCAGCCTTCTTCACAGTCCAACTCTCACATCCATACATGACCACAGGAAAAATCATAGCCTTGACTAGATGGACTTTTGTTGGCAAAGTAATGTCTCTGTTTTTGAATATGTTATGTATGTATATATATATACATATATATATATATATATACACACACACACACATATACATTTTTTTTGTCTTCCCTGGTGGTTGAGATGGTAAAGAATCTGCCTGTGATGCAGGAGACCCAGGTATAATTCCTGGGTCTGGAAAATCCCCTGGAGAAGAGTATGGCTAACCAGTCCAGTATTTTTGCCTGCAGAATTCCATGGACAGAGGAGCCTGGTGGACGTCCATGGGATCACAAAGAGTTGGACATGATTGAGAAACTAATATTATCACTATATTTATTTATTTATTTATGGCTGTGCTGGGTCCTCATTGAACAGTTCTATGAAGACCTATAAGGCATTCTAGAACTAACATGAGAAAAAGATATCCTTTTCATCATAGGGGACGGGAATGCAAAGTAGGAAGTCAAGAGATACTTGGAGTAACAGGAAAGTTTGATCTTAGAGTACAAAATGAAACAGAGCAAAGGATAACAGAGTTTTGCCAAGAGAACACACTGGTTATAGCAAATACCATCTTCCAACAACACAAGAGAAGACTCTACACGTGGACATTAACAGATGGTCAATACTGAAATCACATGGATTTCATTCTTTCCAGTTGAAGATGGAGAAATGCTATACAGTCAGCAAAAACAAGACTAGGAGCTGACTGTAGCTCGGATCATAAGATCTGTACTGAAAAATTCAGACTTAAAAAGGAGGGAAAACCACTAGACTACTCAGTTCAGTTCAGTGGCTTAGTTGTGTCCGACTCTTTGCGACCCATGAACCGCAGCACTCTAGGCCTCCCTGTCCATCATGAACTGGAGTTCACCCAAACGCATGTCTATTGAGTTGGTGATGCCACCCAACTGTCTGATCCTCTGTCATCCCCTTCTCCTCCTGCCCTCAATCTTTTCCAGCATCAGGGTCTTCTCAAATGAGTCAGCTCTTCGCATCAGGTGGCCAAAGTATTGGAGTTTCAGCTTCAACATCAGTCCTTCCAATGAACACCCAGGAAAGATCTCCTTTAGGATGGACTGGTGGGATCTCTTTGCTGTCCAAGGGACTCTCAAGAGTCTTTTCCAACACCACAGTTCAAAAGCATCAATTCTTCGGCGCTCAGCCTTCTTCACAGTCCAACTCTCACATCCACACATGACCACTGGAAAAACCATAGCCTTGACTAGACGGACGTTTGTTGGCAAAGTAATGTCTCTGCTTTTGAATATGCTATCTAGGTTTGTCATAACTTTCCTTCCAAGGAGTAAGCGTCTTTTAATTTCATGGCTGCAATCACCATCTGCAGTGAGTCTGGAGCCCAAAACAATAAAGTTTACCACTGTTTCCCCATCTATTTGCCATGAAGTGATGGGGCCAGATGCCATGATCTTAGTTTTCTGAATGTTGAGCTTTAAGCCAACATTTTCACTCTCCTCTTTCACTTTCATCAAAAGGCTTTTTAGTTTTTCTTCACATTGTGACATAAGGGTGGTATCATCTGCATATCTGAAGTTATTGATATTTCTCCCGGCAATCTTGATTCCAGCTTGTGCTTCTTCCAGCCCAGCATTTCTCATGATGTACTGTGCATATAAGTTAAATAAGCAGGGTGACAATATACAGCCTTGACATACTCTTATCCTATTTGGAACCAGTCTGTTGTTCCATGTCCAGTTCTACCTGTTGCTTCCTGACCTGCATACAGGTATCTCAAGAGGAAGGTCAGGTGGTCTGGTATTCCCATCTCTTTCAGAATTTTCCACAGTTTATTGTGATCCACACAGTGAAAGGCTTTGGCATAGTCAATAAAGCAGAAATAGATGTTTTTCTGGAACTCTCTTGCTTTTTCCATGATCCAGGGATGTTGGCAATTTGATCTCTGGTTCTTCTGCCTTTTCTAAAACCAGCTTGAACATCTGGAAGTTCACGGTTCACATGTTGCTGAAGCCTGGCTTGGAGAATTTTTTTTAAAAATAAATTTATATTTTAAAAATGTGAAAAAATAAAATAAATGGAAAAAAAGTGTTGTTACTTCATTCCTTTCTATGGTAAAAGTATTCCCTTTTATGAATATGCCACACTTATCTATACATCAGTTGATGGACAGTTGGGTTGTTTCCCTTTCTTTCTTTTTTTTTTTTAAATTTTATTTTATTTTCAAACTTTACAATATTGTATTGGTTCTACCATATATCAAAATGAATCTGCCACAGGTATACATGTGTTCCCCATCCTGAACCCTCCTCCCTCCTCCCTCCCCATACCATCCCTCTGGGTGGTCCCAGTGCACCAGCCCCAAGCAACCAGTATCGTGCATTGAACCTGGACTGGCGACTCGTTTCCTATATGATATTATACATATTTCAATGCCATTCTCCCAAATCATCCCACCCTCTCCCTCTCCCACAGGGTCCAAAAGACTGTTCTATACATCAGTGTCTCTTTTGCTGTCTCGTATACAGGGTTATTGTTACCATCTTTCTAAATTCCATATATATGCATTAGTATACTGTATTGGTGTTTTTCTTTCTGGCTTACTTCACTCTGTATAATAGGCTCCAGCTTCATCCACCTCATTAGAACTAATTCAAATGTATTCTTTTTAATGGCTGAGTAATACTCTATTGTGTATATGTACCACAGCTTTCTTATCCATTCATCTGCTGATGGACATCTAGATTGCTTCCATGTCCTGGCTATTATAAACAGTGCTGCGATGAACATTGGGGTACTCGTGTCTCTTTCAATTCTGGTTTCCTCAGTGTGTATGCCCAGCAGTGGGATTGCTGGATCATAAGGCAGTTCTATTTCCAGTTTTTTTAAGGAATCTCCACACTGTTCTCCATAGTGGCTGTACTAGTTTGCATTCCCACCAACAGTGTAAGAGGGTTCCCTTTTCTCCACACCCTCTCCAGCATTTATTACTTGTAGACTTTTGGATCGCAGCCATTCTGACTGGTGTGAAATGGTACCTCATAGTGGTTTTGATTTGCATTTCTCTGATAATGAGTGATGTTGAGCATCTTTTCATGTGTTTGTTAGCCATCTGTATGTCTTCTTTGGAGAAATGTCTATTTAGTTCTTTGGCCCATTTTTTGATTGGGTCATTTATTTTTCAGGAATTGAGCTGTAGGAGTTGCTTGTATATTTTTGAGATTAGTTGTTTGTCAGTTGCTTCATTTTCTGTTATTTTCTCCCATTCTGAAGGCTGTCTTTTCACCTTGCTAATAGTTTCCTTTGTTGTGCAGAAGCTTTTAAGTTTAATTAGGTCCCATTTGTTTATTTTTGCTTTTATTTCCAATATTCTGGGAGGTGGGTCATAGAGGATTCTGCTGTGATGTATGTCGGAGAGTGTTTTGCCTATGTTCTCCTCTAGGAGTTTTATAGTTTCTGGTCTTACGTTTAGATCTTTAATCCATTTTGAGTTTATTTTTGTGTATGGTGTTAGAAAGTGTTCTAGTTTCATTCTTTTACAAGTGGTTGACCAGTTTCCCCAGCACCACTTGTTAAAGAGATTGTCTTTAATCCATTGTATATTCTTGCCTCCTTTGTCAAAGATAAGGTGTCCATATGTGCGTGGATTTATCTCTGGGCTTTCTATTTTGTTCCATTGATCTATATTTCTGTCTTTGTGCCAGTACCATACTGTCTTCATGACTGTGGCTTTGTAGTAGAGCCTGAAGTCAGGCAGGTTGATTCCTCCAGTTCCATTCTTCTTTCTCAAGATAGCTTTGGCTATTCGAGGTTTTTTGTATTTCCATACAAATTGTGAAATTATTTGTTCTAGCTCTGTGAAGAATACTGTTGGTAGCTTGATAGGGATTGCATTGAATCTATAAATTGCTTTGGGTAGTATACTCATTTTCACTATATTGATTCTTCCAATCCATGAACATGGTATGTTTCTCCATCTATTAGTGTCCTCTTTGATTTCTTTCACCAGTGTTTTATAGTTTTCTATATATAGGTCTTTAGTTTCTTTAGGTAGATATATTCCTAAGTATTTTATTCTTTTCGTTGCAATGGTGAATGGAATTGTTTCCTTAATTTCTCTTTCTGTTTTCTCATTATTAGTGTATAGGAATACAAGGGATTTCTGTGTGTTGATTTTATATCCTGCAACTTTACTATATTCCTTGATTAGCTCTAGTAATTTTCTGGTGGAGTCTTTAGGGTTTTCTATGTAGAGGATCATGTCATCTGCAAACAGGGAGAGTTTTACTTCTTCTTTTCCAATTTGGATTCCTTTTATTTCTTTTTCTGCTCTGATTGCTGTGGCCAAAACTTCCAAAACTATGTTGAATAGTAATGGTGAAAGTGGGCACCCTTGTCTTGTTCCTGACGTTAGAGGAAATGCTTTCAATTTTTCACCCTTGAGGATAATGTTTGCTGTGGGTTTGTCATATATAGCTTTGATTATGTTGAGGTATGTTCCTTCTATTCCTGCTTTCTGGAGAGTTTTTATCATAAATGGATGTTGAATTTTGTCAAAGGCTTTCTCTGCATCTATTGAGATAATCATATGGTTTTTATTTTTCAATTTGTTGATGTGGTGTATTACATTGATTGATTTGCAGATATTGAAGAATCCTTGCATCCCTGGGATAAAGCCCACTTGGTCATGGTGTATGATCTTTTTAATGTGTTGTTGGATTCTGATTGCTAGAATTTTGTTAAGGATTCTTGCATCTATGTTCATCAGTGATATTGGCCTGTAGTTTTCTTTTTTTGTGGGATCTTTGTCAGGTTTTGGTATTAGGGTGATGGTGGCCTCATAGAATGAGTTTGGAAGTTTACCATCCTCTGCAATTTTCTGGAAGAGTTTGAGTAGGATAGGTGTTAGCTCTTCTCTAAATTTTTGGTAGAATTCAGCTGTGAAGCCGTCTGGACTTGGGCTTTTGTTTGCTGGAAGATTTTTGATTGATTACAGTTTCAATTTCTGTGCTTGTGATGGGTCTGTTAAGATTTTCTTTTTTCCTGGTTCAGTTTTGAAAAGTTGTGCTTTTCTAAGAATTTGTCCATTTCTTCCATGTTGTCCATTTTATTGACATATAATTGCTGATAGTAGTCTCTTATGAGCCTTTGTATTTCTGTGTTGTCTGTTGTGATCTCTCCATTTTCATTTCTAATTTTATTGATTTGATTTTTCTCCCTTTGTTTCTTGATGAGTCTGGCTAATGGTTTGTCAATTTTATTTATCCTTCCAAAGAACCAGCTTTTGGCTTTGTTGATTTTTGCTATGGTCTCTTTTGTTTCATTTTGAGCATTACTTTACTAGCGTGTGAGATGAGTGCAATTGTGTGGTAGTTTGAGTAGTCTTTGGCATTGCCTTTCTTTGGCACTGAAATGAAAACTGACCTTTTCCTGTCCTGTGGCCACTGCTGAGTTTTCCAAATTTGCTGGCATATTGAGTGCAGCACTTTCACAGTACCATCTTTTAGGATTTGAAATAGCTCAACTGGAATTCCATCACCTCCACTAGCTTTGTTTGTAGTGATGCTTCCTAAGGGCCCACTTAACTTCGCATTCCAAGATGTCTGGCTCTAGGTGAGTGATCATACTATAGTGATTAACTGGATCTTGAAGATCTTTTGTGTATAGTTCTTCTATGTATTGTTGCCACCTCTTAATATCATATGCTTCTGTTGGGTCCCTACTATTTTTGTCCTTTATTGAACCCATCTTTGCATGAAATGTTCCCATAGTATCTCTAATTTTCTTGAAGAGATCTCTAGTCTTTCCCATTCTATTGTTTTCTTCTATTTCTTTGCATTGATCGCTGAAGAAGGCTTTTTTTTTTTTATCTCTCCTTGCTATTCTTTGGAACTATATGACCGGAATTAAATGCTTTATGACTACAAAGTGGAAGTGACAAATAGATGCAAATAAATAGATCTGATAGAGTGCCTGAAGAACTATGGATGGAGGTTCATAGCATTGTACAGGAGGCGGTGATGAAGACCATCCTCAAGAAAATGAAATGTAAAAAGGAAAAATGGTTGTCTGAGGAGGCCTTACAAATGGGAAAAGAAGAGAAGCAAAAGGCAAAGGAGAAAAGGAAAGATATACCCATTTGAATGCCGAGTTCCAAAGAATAGCAAGGAGATATAAGAAAGCCTTCCTCAGTGATCAATGCAAATAAAAAGAGGAAAACAATAGAACAGGAAAGACTAGAGATATCTTCAAGAAAATTAGAGATACCAAGGGAAATTTCATGCAAAGATGGTCAAAATTAAGGACAGAAATGGTATGGACCTAACAGAAACAGAAGATATTAAGAAAAAGTGGTAAGAACACACAGAAGAACGATACAAAAAAGATTGTTATGACCCAGATAACCACTATGGTGTGATCACTTACCTACAGCCAGACATCCTGGAATGTGAAGTCAAGTGGGCCTTAGTAAGTGTTACTACAAACAAAGCTAATGGAGGTGATAGAATTCCAGCTGAGCTATTTCAAATACTAAAAGATGATGCTATGAACATGCTGCACTCAATAAGCCAGCAAATTTGGAAAACTCAGCAGTGGCCACAGGACTGGAAAAGGTCAGTTTTCATTTCAATCTCAAAGAAAGGTAATGCCAAAGAATGTTCAAACTATGACACAAATGCACTCATGAAACATGCTTAGGAAAGTAATGCTCAAAATTCTCCAAGCCAGGCTTCAACATTACGAGAATCGAGAACTTCCAGATGTTCAAGCTGGATTTAGAGAAAGCTGAGGAAACAGAGATAAAACTGCCAACATCTGTTGGATCATAGGAAAAGCAAGAGAATTCCAGAAAAACTTCTGCTTCATTGCTTCCCTGGTGGCTCAGATGGTAGAGAATCCACCTGCAATGTGGAAGACCTGGGTTCAATCCCCGGGTTGGGAAGGTCCCCTGGAGAAGGGAATAGTTACCCACTTCATTATTATTGACTGGAGAATTCCATGTACTGCATAATCCATGGGGTTGCAAACAGTCAGACACGACTGAGCTGCTGTCACTGCTTCAAATTGACTATACTAAAGCCTTGACTGTGTGGATTACAACAAACTGTGGGAAATTTTTCAAGAGATGAAACTACCAGACTTCTTACCTGCCTCCTGAGAAACTTGTATGTAGGTCAAGAAGCAACAGTTAGAACTGGACATGGAACAATGGACTGGCTCCATATTGAGAAAGGAGTACGTCAAGGCTGTATGTTGTCACCCAGCTTATTTAACCTATATGCAGAGCACATCATGTGAAATACCAGGCTGGATGAAGCGCAAGCTGGGCTAAAGACTGTGGGAGATATATCAATAACCTCAGTTATGCAGGTGATACCACCCTTATGGCAGAAAGTGAAGAAGAAGTAAAGAGCCTCGATGAAAGTGAAAGAGGAGAGTGAAAAGCTGGCTTAAAACTCAACATTCAGAAAACTAAGATCATAGCATTTGGTCCCATCACTTCATGGTAAATAGATGGGGAGACAATGGAAACAGTGAGAGACTTTATTTTCTTGGGCTCCAAAATCCCTGCAGATGGTGACTGCAGCCATGAAATTAAAAGACACTTGCTCCTTGGAAGAAAAGCTATGACCAACCTAGACATCATATTAAAATAGAGAGACATTGCTTTGCCAACAACAGTCCACCTAGTCAAAGCTTTGGTTTTTCCAGTAGTCATGTATGGATGTGAGAGTTGGACCATAAAGAAAGCTGAGTGCCGAAGAATTGATGCTTCTGAGCTGTAATGTTGGAGAATACTCTTGAGAGTCCCTTGGACTGCAAGGAGATCAAACCAGTCAGTCCTCAAGGAAATCAGTCCTGAATATTCATTGGAAGGACTGATGCTGAAGCTGAAGCTCCAATACTTTGGTCACCTGAGGTGAAGAACTGTCTCATTGGAAAAGACCCTGATGCTGGGCAAGATTGAAGGTAGGCGGAAAAGGGGACGACGGAGGATGAGAAGGTTGGAGCCATCACTGACTTGATGGATGTGTGTTTGAGCAAGCTCTGGGAGTTAGTGATGGACAGGGAAGCCTAGCATGCTTCAGTCCATGGGGTGGAAAAAAGTTGGACACAACTGAGCAACTGAACTGAACTGATACTGTTTTCTATTTGTTCCATTCTTTTTTTTTTTTTTTTTTTTTTGGCTGCCCTTTGTAGCTTATGGGATTGTAGTTCCCCAACCAGAGATCAAACCTGGTCCCCAGCAGTGAAAGCACCAAATCCTAACCACTAAACCCCCAGGGAATTTCCCTGTTTTCCATAGTGGCTGCACAGATTTACATTCCCACAAATAGTGTAAAGAGAGTTCCCTTTTCTCCACACCATCTCCAGCATTTATTATTTCTAGACTTTTTGTGATGAACATTCTGACCTATACAAGGTGTTATCTCTTTGTAGTTTTGATTTATCTTTCTCTAATAATAAGTGATGTTGAACATCTTTTCATGTGTCTTTTGGCCATCTGTATTCCTGAACACTGATTTGAAGCTTACTTGAATGACTGAGGATAAAGGTAGTGTCAATCATCATTTCATCTAAAGTAAAAGGGTAAATTTTGCACCATCTTTTTAAATTGGGTAACTCCCATTGTAGGGGAAAAAGTAATGAGTCACTTATCCCTAGAGGAAATTTCTCCAAGTAACAAAGGTAGTCTTGTTTTGAGAGATGTACGTGGTCTATGAGGAACATGGTGATGTTTGGCTAAGCACTTGTAGATCTCTTATGTATATTTTTAAGATGCAAGTCACTGTGTTTTGGAAATGGAGGCAAGTTAATGCCTGGCTTCCACTTCAAGAAGTACGATATTGGGGATGTGTGCAGTGTCCTTGGACCAGGGTTGCTGCCAACTGTTGGAACTGTCCAGAGGAGGGTGGGGGAGTAGAGGTCGACAGAGCTTCCAGGGTGGCTTCTTGACTAATTGGTAAGCCTTAGGGTTCAGGCTAATCCTTTTTTGAGAAGACCACCTGAGAGTAGTCAGTCCAATCTGTTCTATTCATGCTGCTTGCTGAGTGATAGCTTTTCCGTCCCATGAATGACTGAGAATAAGAGTGAAGGGAACATTCAGAGGTATTGACAGGTGTTCCGTGGGGGAAATACTGGAATTGGAGTCATCTATTGCTGTTTTCAGGAGACTTTTGGTAAGGTTAAGGAGAATGGGTATCAAATTGTGGTCAGAGCTGCCTGGCAGGGAATGACAGACTCACAGTGTCACATAAGATGATCACAACAGTTTGGGATGGTTTCATCTATGCCTTTTCCTCAGGGAAAAAGTCTCCAGCACAATTGTGAAAGATGAATGATTAATGTTTCCCCCTTCTCCCTCTGCCCCAGGGTTTCTGATGTTCCTTCTTCTGGCACCGGGGTTGTTGCTCTCCCTCAACCTCTACAAAATCAGTGTGTCTGTTTCAGTAGCTATAACCTCACCTCTTTTCTAATCATGCCCTATTCACATCACATCTTTTATCTAGTGAGTAGGGTGCAAGAGGGACAAGCCCAGTTTTTCTAAAACTTGAGGAGATTCTTACGTCCCTCACGTGGGGATGCATGGGCTATTAGAGGAGAACTCAGTGGGCAGTGTACACAATCAAGCATCCATTATTCTTATGACCTAGGACCATGTCATCCAGTAAGAGAATGCAGGTGGCTGAACTAGAATTAGGTTTGAATCCTCTAGGTCCCCTTTGGGCCAGGCTGTCACCTTGAAGGTATACCAATCTAACTGGCCTAGTGGTGCTGTGAAGAAAAAGGATGCAACATCATGCCCAAGAATAGTCAACCCAGAATTCCAAATTTTCAGAATACTTCTGTGTAACCCTCCACTTATTTCATCTAGAATATTACCCAGAAAGTAAGTGGCTGATAGGAGATCCTCTCTTTCTGGACAGAGCTGTATTCGGTGACCAGACTGCTTAATAAGTTGTGTAAACCAGGAGGAGGTGAGGGAGATAGTCAGAAATCTTTTTTTTTTTTAGTTAAAATTTTTATTTTGAGATAATTATAGATGGATATACTGCTGAAAGAAATAATACAGAGAGACCTCAAGTATTCTTTTTTTTTTTTTTAAAGTTTATTCATTTGGCTGCTCTTGGTCTTAGTTATAGCATGTGGGATCCTTTTTTGTTTGTTTGTTTTTTCCAGCATGTGGGATCTTTAATTTCAGCATATGGGATCCAGTTCCCTGACCAAGGATCGAACCCGGGTCCCCGGGCATTGAAAGCGCAGAAGCTTAGCTACTGGACCACCAGGGAAGATCCAAGATTTCATGTACTCTTTACTCAGTTTCCTCTAACTGTAACATTTTGCATGATTATAGTACAATATCCCAACAACATCCCATGCATATAGTCAAACTAAAAAATTCTTCCAACACCACAAGGATCTTCTACTTTGCCCATTTATATTCACACTCATTTCCCTTCCACCCCACCACCTCTTTAACCCCAGGCAATCATTATTCTGTTTTCCATTTCCATAATTTTGTCATTTCAAGGATGTTATATAAAGAGAATCACAAAGTATGTAAGAAAAGCATCTAGTTTTCCACATTAAGTATAGTGTTGCGTGTGCTCAGTTGTGGCCAACTCTGAGACTACATGGACTGTAGCCCACCGTGCTCTTCTGTTCATCGGATTTTTCCAAACAAGAAAGAATACTGGAGTGGGTTGCCATTTCCTTCTCCAGGGGATCTTCCCAAACCCCGGATTGAACTTACATCTCCTGCATTACAGGCTGATTCTTTACCATAGAGTCACCTGGGAAGCCAAGTATAATGTTAGCTGTGGGTATTTTGTATGTGTTCTTGTGCACATTCTCCTCTCCTTTTTTATTTTTCTGAGCATTTTTCTGATGCTGAATTTTGTTGAAAGTGCTTATTCTACATCGACTGAACAGTTCAGTTAAGTTACTCAGTCATGTCCGACTCTTTGCAACCCCAAGGACTGCAGTGTGCCAGGCCTCCCTGTCCATCACCAACTCCTGTTGGTGATGCCATCCAACTATCTCATCCTCTATTGTTCCCTTTTCATCCCACCCTCAATCTTTCCCAGCATCAGGGTTTTTCCAATGAGTCAGCTCTTCCCATCAGGCAGCCAAAGTACTGGAGTTTCAGCTTCAGCATCAGTCCTTCCAATTAATATTCAGGACTGATCTCCTTTAGGATGGATTGGTTGGATCTTCTTGCAGTCCAAGGGACTCTCAAGAGTCTTCTCCAACACCACAGCTCAGAAGCATCAATTCTTCAATGCTTAGCTTTCTTTATAGTCCAACTATCACGTCCATACATGACTACTGGAGAAAACAAAGCTTTGACTAGATGGACCTTTGCTGGCAAAGTAATGTCTCTGCTTTTTAACATGCTGTCTAGGTTGGTCATAACGTTTCTTCCAAGGAGTAAGTGTCTTTTAATTTCATGGCTGAAGTCACCATCTGCAATGATTTTAGAGCCCCCCAAAATCAAATCTGTCACTGTTTCCATTGTTTCCCCATCTATTTCCCATGAAGTGATAGGGTTGAATACCATGATCTCAGTTTTCTAAATGTTGAGTTTTAAGCCAACTTTTTCACTCTCCTCTTTCACTTTCATCAAGAGGCTATTTAGTTCCTCTTCACTTTCTGCCATAAGAGTGGTGTCACCTGTATATCTTAGGTTATTGATATATCTCCCGCAATCTTGATTCCAGATTGTGCTTCATGCAGCCTGGCATTTCTTATGATGTACTCTGCATATAAGTTAAATAAACAGGGTGACAATATACAGTCTTGATGTACTCCTTTCCCGATTTGGAAACCAGTCTGTTGTTCCATGTCTAGTTTTAACTGTTGCTTCCTGACCTGCATACAGATTTCTCAAGAGGCAGGTCAGGTGGTCTGGTATTCCCATCTCTTGAAGAATTTTTCACAGTTTGTTGTGATCCATGCATCAGCTGATAAATTTGTGTAATTTTTCTTTAGTCTATGAATGTCATGGATATATTGGTTAATTTTTTAATTAGATAAGCCCTGCATCCCTGGGGAAAAAACCCAACTTGCTAATGGTGTATAATAATTTTTATATATTGCTTAGTTCTATTTGCTAATATTTTTGCATCTGTATTCATTAGGGGTATTGATTGGTCTGTTTTCTTTTTTATGCTTTGTTTCTTTGGTTTTGCATCTGAGTTCTGTCTTGCCAAAGTCAGTTGGAAAGGGTTCTTTCCTATTTTCTGAAAGACATAATGTAGATTTGGTGTTAATTCTTCCTTAAACATTTGGTAGAGCTCTTCAGTGAAAACTTCTGGGCCTGGAGATTTCTTCTTTGGGAGTATTTGAATTATGAATTCAATTTCCTTAATTGGTAACAGAGCTATTCAAATTATTTCATATTGAGTGAGTTGTGGGAATTTGTGTTTTTCAAGGAATTGGTTCATTTTATTTAAGTCAAATTTTATGTGTGTAGAGTTGTTGGGAATGTTCCCTTATTTCTTTCTGACGTCTGCAAGGTCTATAGTGAGATCCCTGGTTTTGTTCCTGACATTGATAATTGATGTCTTTTCTCTTTACTTTTTTTGTCAGTCATGCTACCAGTTGTTCATTATATTGATCTTTTCAAAGAACCAGCCCTTAGTTTTTACCTTATTATAGCCTGCTAAAGGTGGAAGTCTAGGACCCAGCTAGACTTTGCTGATGTGGATGTGGGGGAAGCCACACTTTTGTCTGGGGTGTTTGGCTAGAGCATACCCATTATTGTCTAAACTCATCTTGTCTTTCTAGGCTCCTCCTTCCTGGTTCTTTGGCTAAAAACAAAAGACAGCAGTCTTTTGCTAGGGTCCAAGTCTGGATCAAGGAACTCATGATCATGACATTCCTTTGGTCCCTAGATTCTAAGCCTCTCTGCCTTCTTCTTTCAACCCTTCAAAGTTGTTTTATATTTGTTTATATGTAAAGTCAGGGTTTGTGATTGTACTAGCAGGAGAAACAGGGAAACTTGTATCTACTCCATCTTCCTCCCTGGAAGTCTTTTTTTTTTTTTTTTTTAGTAGATTTTTGAGGAAGCTATGTCAGTGGTTAAAAATGTCAGGTGCCTGTTGATGGTAATAAGTGTAGAAGATTGATCATATACCTTGACTGTCAGGCCATTGTTGAATAACTTTTGAATTAAAGGTGTACCATTATCAGATTACAATGTTCCAGAAAGCCGAACTCATGATGAATTTCAAGGGCCAAGCTTCCTTCGTGAGTTTTCTTGACTGCTAGAGTGATTGAGTATTGTGAATCTACTCATGTATTTTTTTTTCCTTGGTGAATGGGACCCTGAATTTTGGAGGGCTTGCAGAGGAGAGATAACATGGAAATCAGGGCTATAAAAACTTGCTGTGTCTGACTAGTCCGTTGTGGCAGACAGACCCTAAGGAGGACTCCAGGCTCTCCACCTCCTGGCATCCAGGAACTTCAGGAGATTGAGACTAGTCTCTAGGAGGCAAGGGCAGCTGCTAGCTGACATCTAGAAAGAAGCAGGGGATGCAGAGCTACAGCCGCAAAGAAATGAAGCCTGCCAACAACCCAAGAGAGCCTGGAAGCAGATTCTTCCCTCCTCGAGCCTCCAGATGAGGATGTATCCTGACAGACACTGTGAGGGCAGCCTTGTGAGATGCTGAGTAGAGAATCCCAGTTAAGCCATGCCTCAACTTCTGACCTTTAAAAACTGCAAGAGTAAATGTGTGGTGTTTCAAGCTACCAAATTTGTGGTAATCTGTTAAACAGCAATAGGTAACAAACAGACCAACCAAGAATACATCATCTACAGAGTGAAAGCTTTGGACATCAGAAGGCAGAGGCACTCATAATAATAAACTCTGACCCAACTACTCCTGGCAAATGGCCTGAAAATTTATGTACGCATGATGTGAACACATATTGGAAACCTTGGTGGTGTGCTATGATAGACTGCCTGGTCTCTATCTTGGTAGCCTCATCTGCAAGTGGAGATAATTTTAATATCTACTTCATAGGGTGGCTGTAAGAATTAAACATGATAATGCAGGTAAAGCAATTTAGTGAAGACCTGGCACAGTTCATGGTGTGTGGCCCAATGAATGTAGCTTTTGCCATCTTAATGTTTCAATGAGGTCACATTGCTGTCAACATCCTCAAATTGTAAAGGTGACTGGTTTGCAGACACTCCCCCCAACTAATCAATCTTTCAACAGTTTCCCCAGGATCAAAGCATCGTTTTGCTGTCCTGTTTACATTCTCACAAAACAACGTTTTTCATTTTCCTACAACTACCATCACCCAGCTGAAACTAACCAAGTCTTCCAAATCTCTCCCATAATCAACTCTGGGCTTTTCTGCAGAAAGAACAACTTCTCTAGTTAATGAGGACTTCAGTGAAGGGTTCATTAAGTTTTTTTCCTCCAACAAAAGAATACTGTCCCCATGAAAAAGGCTCTTGAATTTCATTTTTTGCTCCCTGGATCAAGAGGGGAGAGTGAAGTTCTGAGACGTGGTTTGAGGCCCTTTGGGGGCGTGGGCATTTCGGAGCCCTAGTCCCTTCCACTCGGAAATGTTAGGGATTTAAGTCAGAGCGGGGCGTGCCTATAAATTTCATCCCAAGAACGGGTTAAAATCAAACTGTTTAAAGAAACCAGCCTAACCACCTGAAAGGGTGGGAGTAAAAGGAAGCAGGGCTGGGACTAGTCCTGGTGCGGAAGACCCCTCTCGGCCCCGGCCCCTCCCGGGCCCGCAGTGGCCGCCGAGTGCCACATCAGCACCCGCGCTCCACTTCCAGGTTCTTCGCAAGGATGCAGAGAGCGAGCCCTGGGGGCGGGGGGCGGGGCTTGAGGCTCGCGGGAGTGGCGGGCTGACCCGCCAATAGGCGGCAAGCGAGGAGCCCCGGAGACCAATGAGCTGGAGCTTCTGCTAGCGGCGGCCGCCTAGACTCATGCCCCGCGGGGGAATCAGATGAGACACATCTGGACAGCTGCGCTGGGGAACTGTGCTGCCCCTTCTCGGCGACGTCAGCTGAGCACGTCTCCCACGTTCTCTCCTTGCAGGCACTTATTATTATTCATTTTCCCAATGAAGCAACCTGGAATCCAAGTTTAAAACTTTTCTCCTCTAATGCGAGAGGGGGCCAGATCCCATCCTACTTGTTAAACGTTCTTGGGGCTCTGGGATCCAAAGGACAGAAACAGCAACAACGAAAGCCCAGCCGCTGTCTGATTTAAAACTGGCAAAGTGGGAAAAGTAGTATTGAGTAAGACCGATTTGGGTAAGTTTTGGATACGTGTTGGATATCCTGTTTATCGCTCTGTGATCTCTACCTTGCCTCTTTTCCTATTCTCACTAGCCCTCTCTTCATCAGGGAGAGAATACCGCTTGCTGCCACAAACTGAACAGATTTCGTTTCCTTTACTTCTTTGGTAACACTTTAGTTTTGGGGTCATCTGTATGCTATTTTTAAAAATTTCCTGGGAACCGAAATTTAACTGCTTTCCCGTTAAAAGCCTCTTCTAACTTCAAAGTTGAACTATGGATAACTTTATTTTTCTGTTTTCTTTCCGTGAGAACAGTGTATACATTTGTAGAGCCGGTATTTTTATCCATCCCCAACACTCTATTTTGGTAGAGGATTGAAAAGTTATCTGGGTTATTCACAACTAACAAAACTTTTACTTTCTTTAATAAGATGTTTAATATTAAATTATTTAAATCCTGAATTGTTATAGGTAGTTACTGTTTCAGTTACATGTGAATGAAGCTCAATGTCTTTTCTGTATTCTGCTCATAGTGGTAGGCACAAATTCTTCCTTGATCATTAAAAAACACATTAAATGTGTGTTTAGAGATGTTGTACATCCACTATGTACACCAATAATGTTATATATTAATCGCACTATGTACCACTGTGTACATCAATAATGTTATATTTTGACCACTATGTACAGACCACTATGTACATCCCTATGTACATCAGTAAATAACATCACTGTTATGTATTAATCCCATAATTACATCAAAATAATATTCACAGTGGTTGTTAGATCGTTGTGCTTCCACATAATTCTGATATTTATTTCAGGATTTAGAAATGGAAATATTGGCAAATATTGAGCTAGGTGAATGGCCTGAGGCTCATTCCATATTAGACATCTATAATTGTCTCTGTTTAAGCAATGTTTTAGATTTGAGGCTTTATCAGATATTATTTACTCTTGTGGCATTTGTGGCCAGAATTAATCTTTAATTTCTGACTTAGAAAGCAGTAGGTGCCTTAATTGCAAGTGTGTTTTTGATTCAGAAAAGCATTACACACTGTGAGTGGAAGAGTTGAAGTGGTTTTCAGGGCTGGAGGTTTAGAAGGAACAGTGTTGCAGGGATCAGTATAAAGAGCCAGCTGGTCTGGTTCAATTCAAAACCCTCCTGTTTAATCTTGAGCAAGGTACTCAGCCCATCTTACCTCAGTTCCATCCTCTGTATATGGAGATAATATTACCTATCACCGGCTCCCTTCTCAGCTTCCCCTGCTGCACTTGTTTTCCCAGCCACCGTTCTGACCTCTACACTAGCACCTAGGGTTTACTGAGTGCAGACCAGTTGTTAATGGGGCCTTGTGTATGGCTGTAAGGGAGAGAGAGTCTGGAGAGGAGAGTGAGGTAGAATTTATCAAGCACCTTAGAAAGATCTAGAAAGTTCTGGGAAAGAGAACTTATAGGATGGTTTTATAGAAGGGTTGGCATTTCTGGGAAAGATTTTGACAAACAGCTTTGGTTGAGGGGAAAGGGATCCTAGAACAGAAGGTGGCAGGCATTCTAGGAGGAAGGGAAAGCATGGACAAAAGCATTGAGGCTAGAAAGTGTGACTCTATCCTTAGGACACTGGGTCGTGATAGGGATAATTCATGAGAAGTCAGTAGATGGAAAGATGAAAAGTGGGGGAGGGGGGAGGTAGGAGAGAGTGGTGGGGAGAGCCTGTGGGGAAGGAGAGGCTTGGGAGGTAAGATTGGTAGGAAGTGGCAAGCTGAACTGGCAGCAGTTGCATAGTTGGAGGTGTCTCTGGAATGATCCATCTCGAGTCCAGTTTCTACCCCTTGCCCAGCACACCCTCCCCATCTGTTCCACTGCTTCAGCGACCTCCAACCCACCCCCTTCAGGGCCTTGAAGGACTGCCCAGTGAGTCTGGGTCCCACTCTTGGAATCACTCTTGTGGTGGCTGTCTTGGAGCTCTGCTGAAGTGGTTTGGCATCCTGGATTATTACTCAGGCTACGTTTCAGATGCAGGCTACACTCTAAAATCTTTGACATGGTTGTGATTGTTGCACCCGTCCCCAACCCCCTACACACACAGTGTGTGCCGGAAAGCCCTTTTTCATGTTGCTAACAGAGTCGAGCATTCACATGGTAATATTTATAACCTTATGATGTACAATTGTTGAAGAAGATAAGACCTGTAGTATTCACCTCAGTGGAGAGTCAGTTTGGAGATCTCTGCTGTCTCTTCCTTGAGAAGCACTGAGCTGTGTCAGAGGGAACCCAGGTCTGGCCCTGATGCTGCTGTGGACCACCTGTGTGACCTTGGGCAAGACTGAGCCATTATGGCCGTCTCTGTGCCATCAACTGTTAAAAGATCTCTAAGGCCCCTCTTCCCTTGGATGATTCTTTTATTCTTCTTGCACCCCCTAGAGCCCAAGCCTTAACCACTAGTCTGTGCTGCCTTGGATATAATACATCAGAGCAGCTTTTTTTGTCTATAACAACGGTAGTCAAGAAGTCCATGGAAGGAGGATCACTGGAGGTGGGGGGACCATTTGGAGGAGTGGAGTTGGTACAGTTTCCCAGGGGTGGCCAGAATATCAACATGAGTCTTGTGTACGGATGTGTTGCATGTGCAGACCAGACCGGCCATGTTTTATTGTTGTTCAGTTGCTAAGTTGTGTCCAACTCTGCTACCCCATGAACTACAGCAGATGCCAATCAGCCATCTCATCTGGAGATGTTTTACTTGTTTTTTAGATGGAGTTCATTACAAATAATCATCTGTCTTTTCTTTTTTTAAAATTAAAAAAATTTTTTTTATTTTATTTTTAACTTTACAATATTGTATTGGTTTTGCCATATATCAATATGAATCCACCACAGGTATACACATGTTCCCCATCCTGAACCCTCCTCCCTCCTGCCTCCCCATACCATCCCTCTGGGTTGTCCCAGTGCACCAACCCCAAGCATCCAGTATCGTGCATCGAACCTGGACTGGTGACTCGGTTGAAACATGTATAATATCATATATGTCTTTTCATCTTGATTGAACAGAACTACCATAGACCTCGGGCTTATGGTAGACTTTCAGTAATATCAGGTGACTCATTGTTGCCTTTAAAAAGCTGAAACAGAGTATACAAGCATCAAAAGTAATGATTTCCCCTTTATTTACCTGCCTTCTTCCCTTTCTACTAGTTTTTCCAGAAGTAATTTTGTTAATAGTTTGGTCTGTATCCTTCCAGTCCTTCTCCAAGAGTCTACTCATGGGTGTAGATCTAAACATGAATATAATTTAAAAATATAAATAGAACCACAGTAGTTTTATTTGAAAATACAGAGAAACAATGAAATGTCTGAAGGCTTGTGGAAGAATGGGGCAGATGCCAGGTACACTTTCTATTCCTGTTATTTGTGAATCCTCGTTTGTTTGTTTGTTTTTCTTATTTCTAGAGACACTGTGGTTTTGGGATAATAACTTCACATGGTGAAGGTCAATGTAGGACTATTTGAGGGGTCCTGTTATTAGTCATACCCAGTCTGGATTTGAATTTTGGGAATTCAATCTTAAATTTTTTAATATAGTGAATCAACTTTAAAATATTTCTTGAAAAACAGTTTAATTTTCTTTTCATCTTATTAACTTAATGTAGTCACTCTTTTCAGTCTAGCACACTGACTGAGCACACAGACTTTGGAGTCAGACTGAGTGTTTCAACTTGATACCTGCTTCTTACTAGTGTAAGTCACTTTGTCTTGGAAGTTTTTATTACCTATAAAATGGGGATATCAAAGCCACTAAATGAGAAAATCAGTAGAAAACATTTAGCATGGTGTCTGCATCATACTAAAGCCTATACATGTAAGCAGTTCATTTTTTACTGTGGTAAAAAGCATAACATAAAATTTGGCTTTGTAACCATTTCTAAGTGTATAGTTCAGTGACGTCAAGTACATTCACATTTTTGTGCAATCATCACCACTGTGCATCTCCAGAACTTTTTCATCAAAACGAAACTCTGTCCTCATTAAACCTTAACTCTCTATTACCTTCGCCTGTCCTCTCAGCCTCTGGCAGCAACCATTCTACATTCTTTCTCATGCATCTGACTACTCTAGGTATCTCATATAAGTGAAACTATACAATATTTGTCTTTTTATGACTGGCTTATTTCACTTAGCATATGTCTTCAAGGTTCACCCAGATTATAGTGTCATAATTTGATTTCTTTTTAAAGCTTAATAATTTTTATTTGTACATACATATCACATTTTGTTTATCCAAAACAAATGTTGATGGACATTTGGGTTATTTCCATCTGCAAAGTTAATTTTTTGTGTCAATTTGTCCAGGCTACAGTATCCAGACATTTAGTCAAACATTATTCTAGATATTTAGTGAAGGTATTTTTAGGTTTGAGGCTTTAACCCCATGAGGGCTTCCCTTGTGGCTCAGTGGTAAAGAATCCGCCTGCCAATGCAGAAGCCACAGGAGATGTGGGTTCAATCCCTGAGTGGGGAAGATCCCCCAGAGAAGGAAATGGCAACCCACTCCAGTATTGCTTCAAAATCTCATGGACAGAGAAGCCTGATGGGCTATAATTCATGGGATCCCAAAAGAGTAGGACATGACATAGCAACTAAACAGCAACTACTTGCATAAAATTCAAATGACATCCCTCATTTCCAGGTAGCCCTGTATTAAATTACTATCCTCACACTTTAAATGAACCAAGTATAAAGTTCTGAATTTCACTTTGATATGTCTAGGTATAGACTTAAAAAATTTTTAACAGCTTGTTTTCTTTTGATGTGTCCTTTATATTTGAAGACTCAAATATAAAGTCTTCCTTTAGATCAGAGAGTTGTTCTCCAGTTATTTGAATCTCGCTTCCTCTCTCTATAAGCCAGAAATAATTCAGACTAATGATTGTCAACAGCTGTTACAGGAAGAGGGGGAAAAGCCAGCATAGAGAGAGGCATGTAGTAAGAAGCACATTTAGGACAGATTTAGGGACACTGTGTATTAAATAAATAATGAAAATTTAATAACATTAAAAAATAATGCAGAAGGAAAAATCGTGAAAAATGCTCATGCAAAATCATGTGGTAGCTGAACCTTGAGGACAAAGGCCTGAGGAAGAGGGAGTAATAAGGAGGAGAGAAAGGTTTTGTTGAGAAAGAATGGGGGGGAGGGTACTGGGGTCAGGGACCTAGAAGCTCTTACCTTTAAGCCAGCAGGAAGGAGAACTGACAGCCCAGGGTCTCCATCACTGGTGTCGCTTCTCCTCCTCCTGCTCTGCCCTCAGTTTGTGTGCACCAAGGGCATGAAGACAGACTGTGGGAGAGCAGGGTGATCTGGTTTTTTCCTTGTTGCTTGTGTGACTTTTCCCCTGTTGTTTCCACTGCGGGGAGCAAAAGAATGAATCAATGAGGATGAATGAGATCATCCTCCTGGGGCAAGTGGGAAAACCCCATACATACACTAAGCCTCCTTTTCCTCATCAGAAAAGCAGGCCTTTCTCCCTCTACTTATAAGAGAGGATTCATGAAGTCCTGTATGTAATGGGGCTTCGTGAACTGTATTGTGTTTTATGGAGGAGAGAGGTTATGTGACTGTGATCACACTTTAAAGCTCTTTCTTCACAGAAAGATGCACAAACAACTAATGGCTAAGTGAGTGACAGTTTATTAGGTGTCAGCTCTTCTCAGGGTTCTTCTCGTTGTACCGTCATGGATGCCTTATCGTGTAGAGGCTATTGTGATTTTAGAGATGAGATAACTGAGGCCCAGAGAGGTTAAGTAACTCTTCCAAGGTCACACAGTGATGAAATCAGGATTTAAGCACAGGATAACCTCCTTGCAGTGTCTGAATGCTTTATGCCATGTGTAATATTATCCTCAGGAGTGAAGCACCTGTTGTAGTTGCCACTTTTTGATATTCACCATGGCCTGAAAGGAAATCTGGCTCTGCCTTTATCCACCCATCTCCACCTTGTCCCCTCCTTTCCCAATGCTAATGAAATGTAGTCAGACTTTGGATAAAAAAGTAGGTTCAGGTAGAGGCCATGTGATGATTTGAGGTGTGAGATACTTGTTTTGTTCTTTTATCTACAAGCTCAGGCTTGGACTGGTGCTTCTCTCATGTTCTCCAGTAGCAATAACTTTGCCATTAGTTTCGAAATGAGTGAGATGGCCAATACCAAGTCCCAGAGAAGATGTGTGAGCAACTCTGCTCAAATAGGGCTTCCCTGGTAGCTCAGATGGTAAAGAATTTGCCTGCAATTTAGGAGACAAAGGTTCGATCCTTGAATTGGGAAGATCCCTTGGAGAAGGGAATGGCAACCCACTCCAGTATTTTTGCCTGGAGAATTCCATGGACAGGGGAGTCTGGCAGGCTACAGTCTGTGGGGTCTCAAAGAGTTGGACATGACTGAGTGACTAACACTCACACACTGCTCGAATAATGCAACCTACTTCTCCTCTGATAAACCTGGCCTCATGATGTCCAGATTGTATTTACACCTTATACAAGCCTTTTAGGCTGTTTGTTTCCTTCCCCAGAAATGGGGCTGGTGTGAGTCAGGATAGTACAGGGGATATTCCAATTGCTCTTGAGATTAGAAAATAAAAGATTGATAGTGTGATTGTTGATATTGTTGATGAGAATTCATTGGTGGAGAGCATGACAGTTACTCAGTGAGTTGAGAAGAAACACATCTTCTGGGAAAAAGCTTTGGCTTTGGCCTGGGTGCTTACCATCCAGAGGCTGTCTGTGTGGAGAGAGTCACGAGTCTTTCCTCATCTCACTGTTGCTTTCCAATTTCCAAATGGAGCACTACTGTTGCAGTGAGTGAGAAGGCAGCGGCTCCAAAATTTCTCATGTGGCCATGGAGAGACATGGGTTATACAAAGTATGCTTATATAGCTGGAAGAGGTATTGAAGGGTCAGCATCATTTCAGGCTGGACTTCCAGTATTCTTCTTGCCTTTTAAACCCATTACCTATTTTAATGATTTCCAACTTTTAGAAGAGGATTTTATTGTCTTTTGTTAATGAACTGGCATGGTAATGAAAACAATTCTCATTTTTTTTGGTGTGTGTGTGTCTGCTGATGCTCAGTCGTGTCCAACTCTTTGTGACCCCATGGACTATAGCCCACCAGGATCCTCTGTCTATGGAATTTTCCAGGCAAGGATGTTGGAATGGGTTGCCAGTTCCTACTCCAGGGGATCTTGCCAACCCATGGATCGAACCCACGTCTCTTGCATTGCATCTTCTGCATTTGCAGGCAGATTCTTTATCACTGAGCTACTTGGGAATCCCTTTAGTGGCCAAAAAAAAAAAGTATATTCAATAGTCTGAGGATGTGAAATAGGAATGTGTCTTTTATCAAGCTTTCTAGGAGATTCTTGGGTCAGTGGCTCAAGATCCTCATTTTGAAAAACTCAGGTTAAAGTGGTATCTTTTCTGTGTAATAATATTGGTGTTGAGTGCTAAGTTGACTGAATTTGAAAGAATTTCTGGTTTTGCCCAAGATAGAGTAACAGGGCCAGATTTATTCTTATCCTGAAATAATAAAAAATATCAGATAAAATATATGAAGCAATATATGGGTTTTGAAACACTGGTCATCAGGCAATGGGAGGGCAGTGATATCCAGGAAATTACAAAGATGTGAACAATCCAACTGCTCCAGCTGATCCCTGGGAGACAGTCCAGGCTGAGCCCCAGGTTTAACTCATACTCCTTGAGTTGAGGAGGGGGTGCTGAGAGCCCAGGAAACCAAGGTGTCCAGAGTTCACAGGACTGAGTTCCAGAACCAAGAGACCTGCACAGAGAGGGGTCACTGGAAACATGCGGGAAGGCCCCTCAAGTGTTCATAAGAGTGAGTCAACTACAGGAGTCTGGAGGGTGGCGGGAGGGGTTCAAAGATGAGGGAGAGGGTGGAGAGGAGTTCCCTGCAGTCACAGAAGTCTGGCAATATTGCTTGTTCCCTCTAACCAGATTATAAGACTTATAATTCACGAGTATTGGACAGAACAGTCAGGAAGGTCTGGCCTCAGTAACGGGGAATAGTTAGCCTTAAACTGATCACTGCTCCCGACATGCCTAACAGATCATTAAAAAGTGATACCTGAGAGGATCAGACTGCTCCCAGGTCACCTTCTCATCCCAGAACAGACCTCAAGAATATTTAGAAATATGAAAAAATATCCAGTGCCCCGAAAGACAAAATTCACAATGTCTGGCACCCCAAAATAGTAAAGCAGTTGTGTTTAAAATGAAACACACTGTCCTTGACTGACCTAGAAGTGTATTTCCACACACATTTTTGTACCATTATGAAGTCAAACAGTTGAGTCCATCAGTGTAACATTTTGTACATAACATGCCCTACTCTGCTAAACCATGGTCTGCATTAATATTTATCTTGGCTTCTGAGATAGCAGTTCCTCTTTCATGTCCATTATTGTTTTTTAAAATATGTTTCCTGTGTTTGGTAACTCCAGCTCCTGGCTTATGGGAAGGTAAGCTCAGTCAGTACATCATGTATCTGCCCAAAGCATTGGAGCTTGGAGCAATGGATGGTGAAATGGGGCTAATTCTCTAAGGCTGATGGGTGACTTGGAATCAAACACCATAGAGAGCAGTAAGGGCCAAACCAGGGTGTCCAAGATCTGCTGACCGGTGTAAGGGGTGAGTTCAGCCAGGGTGAATTTCAGCCTCTGAAATTCAACAGGAGTGTACCAGTGTTGTGTTAGGACTGAAGCTGAAGAGTCAGACCTTGACTTTGCTACTTGCAGTTTGAGGTTGGGTTAGTGAGATTACTCTGGGGTCATGCATGAGCTTAATGCTCTATGGGTCCATAACTGACCTCCAGACTTTGAGCCTGGGCTGTCTATTCCTCTGAGATTAGGTAATTTTTAATTTGGTCACCAAGCACCAAGTGTGTTTTGCTGATTCATTGCTGCCTAGAAGTTCAGTCTGACACCCTGTCTTCTGGGTATCTCTTCTTTAATGCTTTGCTACTTGAAGAAACAAGTGTTCTTTAGTTTGGTGCCAAGCACCTTGCCATCCTTTCCCATTCTGCCTGAGCAGATAGGTGACTTTTCTTCTTATAAGTCTCTTGGATGGTGGAAAAGTGTATGTTTCTTAAAACGTTGTGTCCCAGATCAATTTGTAAAAAAGTAAGAAAGCTCTTACTTGAAGATAATGACAAGACATCACTACTATCATCTGATGAAAATGTTACTTTCTTTGAAGGATTGGGGCTAAAGGGTCAGTCTTAGAAAAAACTGGAAGTCAGTTTGTCTTTTAAAGCAGAGGTCTTAAGATCACGTTTTCACCTGAAAAGGAGGCTCTTGATTAGAAGTCCTCCAAAACCTTACTTTTATTCCCAGTGTTGGCTGGACTGTGGGTTGGGTTACTACAGCAGGAATACAGGGATGCATACTAGTCAGTATTCTCATGATCTCTATGATGGTTCTTGTGGCAGAAACAGTTTACTTGCAGTATTTAATGATAATAATAACAGCAGCTGCAGCGTTAGATGGTGGATGGAAAAAGTCTATCACTTTCATTTCCTTTCAATCAGCATTGATCAGAGGAGGATCCGTTTCTCTCTGGTGTTTTCCAGTGAGAGAGATGAGGTGAGCGTGGGTGAGGCTTTCTGTCTTCACTTGATGAGCTTAGACCATTTCCTGTCTTCCTGCACATGTCTGGGACCTTCAGCCTGTTTGCAAGATGTACTCAAGGACAAAGATTGTGGTTTCTGGAGAGAAATGCACAGAAGAACTTGAAATAGTCTAACAGTTGTTAATTGTGGTAGGTGTAACTGGTTTTGTTTTTTGGCATATTGTTGTTGTTGTTGTTCAGACTCTTTGTGACTCCACAGACTGCAACACACCAGGCTCCTCTGTCCTCCACTATGTCCTGGAGTTTGCTGTCCACTGAGTTTGGTTCATGTCCATTGAGTCGGTGATGCTATCTTACCATCTCATCCTCTGTGGTTCCCCTTCTCCTGCCTTCAGTCTTTCCCAGCATCACAGTCTTTTCCAGTGAGTCAACTCTTCACATCAGGTGGGCGACATATTGGAGCTTCAGCTTCAGCATCAGACCTTCCAATGAATATTCTGGGTTGATTTTCTTTAGGTTTTACTGGTTTGATCTCCTTGCAGTCAATGGGACTCCCAAGAGTCTTCTCCAGCACCGCAATTTGAAAGCATCAATTCTTCGGTGCTCAGCCTTCTTTATGGACCAACATCCATTCATGACTACTAGAAAAATCATTAATTTGACTGTAAGGACCTTTGTCAGCAAAGTGATGTCTCTGCTTTTTAATATGATGTCTAGGTTTGTTATAACTTTCCTTCCAAGGAGCAAGTGCCTTTTAATTGCATGGCTGCAGTCACCATCAGTGATGATTTTGGAGACCAAGAAAAGAAAATCTGCCAGTGCTTTCACTTTCTCCCCTTCTATTTGCCATGAAGTGATGGGACCAGATGCCATGATCTTAGTTTTTTTTCTTTCAGATCACACAACTGTATTTTCTATTTGTCTTGTGTATAGACAGGGCCATCTGATTGGTTTAAACCAGTTAAGCCTTCTCTACCACCTCTCTTTTGCCTCTATGGTGAACATAGAGACCATGCGTTGAAGATGGCCTCCAACAGGAATGTGATCTGAATTTCTAAAGCCTTGCTTGAAGGAAAGATGCCCAGGAAAGCCACACAATTGAAAGTGCTTTGTTGTTCTTAATTTGCATAATATGTAACCTTTCACATTAGAAGCTACTTAGTTTTTCTAATGTTGAGTTTGAAGCCAGCTTTTTCACTCTCCTCTTTCACTCTCATCAAGGGGCTCTTTAATTCCTCTTCACTTTCTGCCATTAGACTGATATCATCTGCATCTTTGAGATTGTTGATATTTCTCTCAGCAATCCTGATTCCAGCTTGTGATTTATCCAGCTCAGCATTTCACATGATGTACTCTGGATTTAAGTTAAACATGCAGGGTGACAATATACAGCCTCGACATACTCCTTTCCCAGTTTTGAACCTGACTGTTGTTCCATGTCTAGTTCTAACTGTTGCTTCTTGACCTGCATATAGTATTCTCCAGGAGACAGGAAAGGAGGTCTTTTACTCCCATCTCTTGAAGAATTTTCTTCAGTTTGTTGTTGTCCACACAGTCAAAGGCTTTGGTGTACTCAGTGAAGCAGAAGTAGATGTTTTTCTGGAATTCCCTTGCTTTCTGCATGACCCAGTGAATGTTGGCAGTTTGCTATCTGATTCCTCTGCCTCTTTGAAACCCTGCTTGTACATCTGGAAGCTCTCAGTTCAGGTACTGCTGAAGCTTGGCTTGGAGGATTTTGAGCATAACCTTGATAGCATGTGAAATGAGCACAATTGTATGGTATTTGAGCTTTCTTTGGCATTGCCCTTCTTTGGGGTTGGAATGAAAACTGACATTTTACAGTCCTGTGGCCATTTCTGAGTTTTCCAAATTTGTTGACATATTGAATGCAGCACTTTAACAGCATCCTTTTAGGATTTGAAATAACTCAGCTGGAATTCAGTCACCTCTACTAGCTTTCTTAGTAACAATTCTTCCTAAGGCCCTGTGACTTCACAGTCCAGGATATCCAGCTCTAGATGAGTGACTACACCATCATGGTTATCCGGGTCATAAAGACATTTTTTTGTACAATTCTTCTGTGTATTCTTGCCACCTCTTCTTAATCTCTTTGGCTTCTGTTAGGTCCTTATTCTTTCTGCTTTTGGCATTATTTTTATTTATTTCTGCTTGAGAGATAATGAGTAAGAAAGGGTAGAGTGAGTGGGTCAAAGTACTGTGCCCTGATAAGCAGTTACATTCTGATTGCCTCTCAGATGGGAGTTTATTTTTCCCTGAGATGAGAATCTGCTTGACAATGGGAAACCCTTGAAGCAGGCAGGAGCCTTTGAGTTGCTTCAGTCTCAGTCCTGCTTCCATCTCCCACTTTTGTCTCTGCCCTCTACTCTCATGCTCTTCTGCCAAAACCCATAATTGTCCTTCTGTTGGCAGCTTTCTCCAGGACCTCATTTACCCAGAAACTGCACAGGATTCAGTAGAGGCTAAGTTGGGATTCTTCCCCTCCTGTTTTCTGTGTATATTATTTTGGAGATTGGAAATCAAATTTTCATGCCACTCTAGAAGTCCTTCTTCAAGATTTAAAAAAAATAAATTTATTTATTTTTAATTGAAGGATAGTTGCTTCAAAATATTGTGTTGGCCTCTGCTGTATATCAAGATGAATCAGCCATAGGTATACATATGTCCGCTTCCTCTTGAACCTCCCTCCCACCTCCGACCCCTTTCCACCCCTCGAGGTTGTTACGAAGCCCCAGTTTGAGTTCCCTGAGTCATACAGCAAATTCCCATCAGATATCTATTTCACATATGGTAGTGTATATGCTTCCATGTTACTCTCTCCATTCCTCTCACCTTCCCCTTCCTCTCTACCCTCCACCTGTGTTCATAAGTCTCTTCTCTATGTCTGCATCTCCATTGCTGCCCTGCAAATAGGTTCTTTGCTACCATCTTTCTAGATTCCATATATATGCTTTAATATATAATATTTGTTTTTCTCTTTATGACTTACTTCACTCTGTATAATAGGCTCTAGGTTCATCCACCTCATTAGAACTGACTCAGATATGTGCCTTTTTATAGTTGACTAATATTCCATTGTGTGTGTGTATATATATGTGTGTGTGTGTGTGTGTGTGTGTGTGTGTATATATACCACAGTTTCTGTATCCATGCATCTGTCGATGGACATCTAGGTTGCTTCCATGTCCTAACTATTGTATATAGATCTGCAATGAACACTGGAGTACATGTACCTTTTTCAGTTTTGGTTTTCTCAGGGTATATGCCTAGGGCTTATATGCCTAGGGCTTCCCAGGTGGCTCAGTGGTAAAGAATCTGCCTGCAATGCAGGATCTGCCGGAGACACAGGTTGGATCCCTGGGTTGGAAAGATCCCCTGGAGGAGGAAATGGCAACCCATTCCAGTATTCTAATAGTGGAATTATTGGATCATATGGTAGTTCTACTCCCAGTTTTTTGAGGAATCTCCATACTGTCTTCCATAGTAGCTGTAATCAATTTACATTCCCACCAATAGTGCAAGAGGGTTTCCTTTTCTCTGCACTCTCTCCATTATTTATTGTTTGTGGATTTTTTGATGATAGTCATTCTGACCAGTATGAGGTAATATCACATTGTAGTTTTGATTTGCATTTCTCTAATAATAAGTGATGTTGAGCATCTTTTCATGTTTTTTAGCCATCTGTATGTCTTCTTTGGGGAAATGTCTGTTTAGGTTTTTTTGCCCACTTTCTGATTGGGTTATTTGTTTTTCTGGTATTGAGTTTTATGAGCTGCTTGTATATTTTAGAAATTAACCCTTTGTCAGTTGTTTCATTTACTATTATTTTCTCCCATTATGAGGGTTGTCTTTCCACCTGATTATAGTTTCCTTTTCTGTGCAAAAGTGTTTAAGTTTAATTAGATCCCACTTGTTTATTTTTGTTTTTATTTCCATTACTCTGGGAGGTGGGTCATAGAGAATCTTGCTGTGATTTATGTCATACAGTGTTCTGTCTCTTTTCCTCTAAGAGTTTTATAGTTTCTGGTCCTGCATTTAGGTCTTTAATCCATTTTGAGTTTATCTTTGCATATGGTGTTAGGAAGTATTCTAGTTTCATTCTTTTATATATAGCTTTCCAATTCTCCCAGCACCATTTATTGAAATGACTCTTTTCCCCATTCAAATTCTTGCCTCCTTTGTCAAAGATAAGGTGCCTTTAGGTGTGTGGGTTCATCTCTGGGCTTTTTATATTGTTTCATTGGTCTATATTTCTGATTTTGTGCCAGTACCATACTGTCTTGATGACTGTAGCTTTGTAGTATAGTCTGAAGTCAGGGAGGTTGCATTCCTCCAGCTGCATTCTTTTTTCTCAAGATTGCTTTGCTATTTGGGGTCTTTTGTGTTTCTATACCAATTGTGAAAATTTTTGTTCTAGTTCTTTGAAAAATGCCATTGGTAACTTGATAGGGATCACATTGAATCTGTAAATTACAGTTGGTAGTAGAGTTATTTTCACAGTATTGACTCTTCCAATCTAGGAGCATAGAATATCTCCGCATCTGTTTATGTCATCCTTGATTTCTTTCATCAGTGTCTTACAGTTTTCTGTATACAGCTCTTTTGTCTCCTTAGATAGGTTTATTCCTTGGTATTTTATTCTTTTTGTTGCTATGGTAAATGGGATTGATTACTTAATTTCTCTTTCTAGTGTATAGCAATGCAAATGATTTTTATGTATGGATTTTATATCCTGCAACTTTACTAAATTCACTGATTAGCTCTAGTACTTTATAATATCTTGATAATGTCTTTAGGGTTTTCTATGTATAGTATCATGTCATCTGCAAACAGTGAGGATTTTACTTCTTCTTTTCTAATCTGGATTCCTTTTTAATTTCTTTTTCTTCTCTGATTCCCATAGCTAGGACTTCCTAGCTATGTGTGTTCCTAGCTATAAACAGTGTTGAATAATAGTGGTGAGAGTGGGCACTCTTGTCTAGTTCCTGATCTTAGAAGGAATGCTTTCAGTTTTTCACTGTTGAGAATACTGTTTGCTGTGGGTTTGTTGTCTATCACCTTTATTATGTACAGGTTCCTTCTATGCCCATTTTTTGAAGAGCTTTTATCACAAATGGGTGCTGAATAATGGCAAAAGCTTTTTCTGCATCTCTTGAGATTATCACATAGTTTTCATCTTTTAATTTGTTAATATAGAGTATCACATTGATTGATTTCTGTATATTGAAAAATCCTTGCATCCCTGGGGATAAACCTGACTTGATCATGGTGCATTATCTTTTTAATGTATTGTTGAATTTTCTTTGCTAGAATTTTTTTGAGAATTTTTACATCTGTGTTCATCAGTGATGCTGCTGCTGCTGCTGCTAAGTCGCTTCAGTTGTGTCCGACTCTGTGTGACCCCAGAGACAGCAGCCCACCAGGCTCCCCCGTCCCTGGGATTCTCCAGGCAAGAACACTGGAGTGGGTTGCCATTTCCTTCTCCAATGCATGGAAGTGAAAAGTGAAAGAGAAGTCGCATAGTTGTGTCTGACTCTTTGCGACCCCATGGACTGCAGCCTTCCAGGCTCCTCCATCCATGGGATTTTCCAGGCATGAGTACTGGAGTGGGGTGCCATTGCCTTCTCCCTCATCAGTGATATTGGCCTGCAATTTTCTTTTTTTGTGATGTCATTGTTTGGTTTTGGTATCAGGGTGATGGTGGCTTTGTAGAATGAATTTGGAAGTGTTACTTCCTCTGGAATTTTTGGAAACAGTTTCAGAAGGATAGGGATTAGTTCTTCTCTAAATGTTTGATAGAATTCACCTATGAAGCCATCTGGCCCTGGGCTTTTGTGTTTTGGGGAGATTCTTGATAGCAGTTTTGATTTCAGTGCTTGCAATTGGTTTGTTCATAGTTTCTATTTTTTTCTGGTTCAGTCTCAGAAGGTTAAACTTTTCTAAGAATCTGTCCATTTCTTCCAGGTTGTGTATTTTATTGGCATATAGTTGCTCATAATAGTCTCTTAGGATCCTTTGTATTTCTGTGTTGTCTGTTGTAACCTTTCTTTTTTCATGCCTAATTTTGTTGATTTAATTCTTCTTCCTTTTGTTCTTGATAATTCTGGCTAATGGTTTGTCAATTTTGTTTATATTCTCAAAGAACCAGCTTTTAGTTTTATTAATCTTTACTATTGATTCCTTTATTTCTTTTTCATTTCTTTCTGCTCTGATCTTTGAGCTATCTTTCCTTATACCAGTTCTGGGTTATTTTTGTTCTTCTTTTTCCAGTTATTTTAAGTGTAAAGTTAGGTTATCTATTTGTTGTTTTTCTTGTTTCTTGAGGTAGGAATGTATTGCTCTAAACTTCCCTCTTAGAACTGCTTTTGCTGCATCCTATAGGTTTTGGGTCATCACATTTTTGTTGTCAGTTCTAGGAATTTGTTGATTTCCCTTTTTATTTCTTCAGTAATCTGTTTGTTATTTAGAAATGTATTATTTAATCACTTGTAATTCATATCTAGTCTCATAGTGTTATGGTTAGAAAAGATGCTTGATATGATTTCAATTTTTCTTAAATTTACTGAGGCTTGATTTGTGACCCAAGATGTGGTCTATCCTGAAAAATGTCCTGTGTACACTTGAGAAGAAAGTGTATTCTTCTGCATCTGGTTGGAATGTCCTGAAGATATCAATTAGGTCCATATGATCTAATGAGTTATTTAAGGCTTGTGTTTCCTTATTAATTTTCTGTTTTGATGATCTGTCTTTTGGTGTAAGTAAGTTCCCTACTATAATTGTGTTACTATCAATTTCTCTTTTTATGCCTATTACTGTTTGCCTTATGTATTGATGTGCTCCTATGTTGGGTGCATAAATATTGACAGCTGTTATGTCATCTTCTTGGATTGATCCCTTGATCATTATGTAGTGTCTTTAAGGTCTATTTTGTCTGATATGAAAATTGTCACTCTGACTTTCTTTTGATTTCCATTTGTATTGGAATATATTTCTATCCTCTCACTTTCTGTCTGTATGTGTCTCTAGGTCTGAATTCAGTATTTTTTTTAATATAAATTAAGAGGACCGAATTGTTTTCCTGTCTTGAAAGATATTTTTGAAAAGTTAAAAACAGAGAAAGGTCAACTGGGTGGATGTTTGGATTTTGAGGTATCCTGACACTGGGATGAAATTAGTTCTTCTGAAAAGAAAAAATTGGGGTTGTTGTTTTAAACACCTGCTCCTGTACTTAGAGCACTGTGGTTCTATGTTTCATGGAAGACAGTGTTGACTCTCACACTGAGCACAGTGAAACCTCTGAATTTTCCTTTTGGTGCACATCCTTCACTGATACTGCTGAATCATAAAACACATGGCCAGACTTGGGGGTGGAGTATTGTTAATGTGGGAACTTAGGCCTGAAAAGTACAATTTCAGGAAAATCTGCAATAATATAATTTCTCCTTCATTTTTTGTCACATAATCCCTTTATTTTTCCAAGTTCTAGTTAACAAATAATATTGAGAAGTATCTTCTTTATCATACTCAAACCGAAACGCATCCTTTTCTCTTTTTCCTGTGGGTATGATTTGAGAAGCAATTTATCACGGGCAATTCTGAGTCTATGTCCAATAAGAAAGCAAGAATAAAGGTGAATGAATATTTTTTGGTGTTTTAAGTCATTGGAGAAATGATTAGTGAGTTAGTTTACATCACTGAGCATCTTACTCTTATAGAAAGAGCCATTAGACTAGTATTGGAGAAAGCAGTGGTATCCTTTGCAGAAAGACTCTGGTTTAGTTGAGGTTTCTCCACTGGCCTTCTGTTAGGCTCACCTCCACCTCTAGTCCATCTCATCATTAACCACGTTTCTGAAATTAATGTATTAGAGGGGCCATTTGGTCACAGGATGAGTGAATATTGATTGAGGGTGGTGATGGTGGATGGAAAAGGGAGGGCCTGCTGGTTATTCCAACTGAGAGCCTGAACAACATGAAGAGGGAGAGTTAGCAAAAACACAGAAAGGGAAAAAAGAAACAACTGAGCCAACCTAAAACATTTGTCAGAAATCTTCTTGAAGACTAATTTACTTTCCTTAGCCATATGCTTGGGCTTCCCAGGTGGCTCAGTAGTAAAGAATTCACCTGCAACGTAGTTCAACCCCTGGGTCAGGAAGATCTCCCTGGAGAAGGAAATGGCAACCCACTCCAGGATTCTTGCCTGGGAAATCCCATGGACAGAGGAGCCCATCAGGCTACAGTTCTTGGGGTCACAAAAGAGTCGGACGTGACTTAGCAACTACAACAACAACAGCCATATGGTTGAGTCATATTTTTTGTAACTAATTCTTATAAAATCTAACCATTTCCAATGGCTGATGGACAAAGAAGTCTCTTCCAACTTGTTAGGGTAAAGAGATCTCTTCTTTAACAAATATTATAGGAAATCTTCTGCCTCCAGGCACTCAAATCTCTTACTGGGCCCACCCTGAAAGATTGCTCTTTTCAGATCAATCCAGTTGATTAGGTTAATTGGGGCCCAGTCAATCTTAAATAAATAAATACCAATTACTGGGGGAGAAAGCCTTTTTAAAAATTGAAGTATAGTTGATTTATAATGTTGTGTTAGTTTCTAGTGTACAGCAAAATGATTCAGTTATGTGTATATATGTATATATATATATGCACATTTTTGTCTGTGTGTGTATATATATATATACATATACATACATATGTATGTATATACATATACATGTATGTATATGTATATATATATACACACACACACCTATACAGTAGGACCTTGTTTGTTTTATATTAATATATAATACTTTGTATCTGCTAATCCCAAATTCCTAATTTATCTCTCCCTTCCCTTTCCCTTTTGGTAACCATAAGTTTGTTTTCTATGTCTGTGAGTCTATTTCTGTTTTGTAAAGAAGTTCATTTGTGTCATATTTTAGATTCTACAATAAGTAATATCATATGGTACTTGTCTTCCTCTTTCTGACATATCGTTTACTATGATAGTCTCTACGTCCACCCATGTTGCTGCAGATGGCATTATTTCATTCTTTTTTATGGCTGAATAGTAGTATTCCACCTGGGGCTTCCCTGGTGGTTCAGGTGGTCAAGAATCTTCTTGCAACGCAAGAAACCCAGGTTTGATCCCTGGGTTGGGAATATCCCTGGGTTGCAAAGAGCTGGATATGACTGAATGACTAACGCTACACTAGTATTCCATGGTGTGTATATATAATACATCTTTATCCATTCATTTGTTGATGGACATTTAGGTTGTTTCCATATCTTAGCTATTGTAAATGATGCTGCTATGAACACTGGGCTGCATGTGTCCTTTTGAATCATAGTTTTCTCTGGATATTGCCCACAAGTGGGATTGCAGGATCATATGGTAACTTGTTTTTAGATTTTTAAGTAACCTTCACACTATTATCCATAGTGGCTGCACCAATTTACATTCCCATCAACAATGTAGGAGAGTTCCCTTTTCTCCACATCCTCTCTAGCATTTGTTATTTTATAGACTTTTAAATGATGGATAGTCTGACCAGTGTGAGGTGGCACTTCATTATAGTTTTGATTGGTATTTCTCTGATAATTGAGTATCTAATAGTTGAGTGTGGTTTCCTGTGCCTATTGGCCATTGTATGTCTTCTTTGGAGAAATGTCTATTTAGTCTCCGGAGAAGAAAACTTTTGTGTCTCTAAGGAAACAGCCAATCCCCACGGACAGAGGAGCCTGGAGGGCTACAGTTCATACCAGCATGGAGTGACGCTTCATAGGGACATGGAGCTTTCCAGACACTGCCTAGGTTGGATGATGCCCAGAGCATCTCTTTCAACTGTAGTTTCCATGGAGGTTGCTGAACAACCAGAAGATAAATTCTTTATCTTCAGAGCCAGCTTCATGGTTGTGCAATGTGTACAGTTGTACAGGGTCCAGTTTTAGATGAGAGAGCTTCATTCTTGGTTTAATGCTCTACTATCACTGTTGTGAACATCCCAACAATTTATGAACAAGGGACCCCACATTTTCATTTTGTTTTTGGCCATACAAATCTATTAGCTGTTTCTGCCTCATTCTTCCAGGGTCACTCAGGTGTCACAAAAGGGAGAAAATAAAATCAAGAACCTGTTTGATCACCTTCCTCCAAGTTTATGTATCCAGATACTGCTACCCATTCTTTGATCTTAATTGATGGCATATTTAACCTCCTGTAAGAGGAGATTCTCAGAGATCTCTTTTCCCTTTCTAAAAGCATTTCCATATTGACTTAGAACCTCTAATTAAAAGAATGATTCAGGTCTGGGCAACATGTAGTACTTCCGTACTTGGAAAAGAAGGATTTTCTACATCTCCTTGGTTTACTTTGTTTTATGGTTCTTCGCACAACCTCAATTTCATGGGTGCATTTTACACATAAATGTGTAAAATTTATTTTTTAAGCAAGATCTAAGAAATATTATTGGCTATTGGGTCCAAATACCGAAACCAGCCGCAATGATTGTGAATATTCTTTCCTGAGTTTTCTTAATCTTCATAGGCTGTACACAGGTGAGGGGTGTACCCTGCAGCTTTTTATCTATTTCCCTTGGGTGGGAATGGGTGTGAGTAGCCTGGCTTGGTGGACTGGCCCAGGAGAGAAAAGTGGGGTCATGGGTGGGCCTTATCCCTGTGGAAGCCTCCACTATTTCTGTGGTTACACACTGGCCACCTAAGTTGGACGATGAGAAGTTTCATAGAAATGGTTAGTCAGGAGGCAGAGTTGGTGAGAGTGGGCATAAAGGCTGTAAGTCCTTCTCAGGACCTGGAGAAGCACCTGCTGACGGTGGCTGGGGAGTGCTTCCCTGATTGCCAAGGACAGGGTCTTCTGCTGAGCAGAGAGCGTGCATAGTGGAGTGACACTCAGTCTTGCTCGTCTGATGACATTAATTACAGGGTGTTATGGGCCAGGTTTCTGTAGGTTGAGTGGAGGTGGAGGCCCCTGGCAATGCGTGCCATGCCCAGGGAGAAATGTGTGAGTGGGAGGAAGAAAAAAGGATTTCTCTGGAGCTGTTCCAAGGTTGATGCTGGTGAAAGATGCTTGTCTCTCTCAAGCATTAAAGCAGCATCTGCCAGGATTGTCAGCTACTGAACAGCACATCTTCAACACTCATGATCCATGGGGAGTGTGGGTACAGGTAAAAGAGTAGTAAGTTTTAATATTGTGTTTTCTTACTAGTTGCTTTTGGTGTGCAACTGGATGTGTGTATGTGTGTAAAACTGACAGAAACTTGTCAGGTTATGGTCTATTGATTTTTTTATTCAATTTGGCAAATTTTCAGCATTAACTAAGACATGAAGGCTTTGTTTTAAGGCTTAAAACAAGGCTTTGTTTTGTTTCTTAATCCTTAACCCTTCTGCCTCAAGTCCAAGGTGCTACTCAGACCAAGGATGATGAATGACTATGAAGGGAGAATTGGTTTCACACAGTCAAAAATTAGTTCACCATTTCTATAGTAATCTTTAGTGTAAAAGAGCAAGAACTTTTCATTCACATTGACATCTAACACTTATGTACCAAATTATTATATGCCAAGCACAGTTCTAGAGCCAGAGATTGAGAAGAAAAGAAAAATAGAAAAAATAATCCTACATCCATGAAGCTTTTGTTCGAGTGAGGGGCAACACAATCAATGAAATAGCCAGGGAAGTCTGTAGTAGTTTAGATGGGAATTATTATGGGAAAGTAAAGCAAGAAAAGGGGATGGGGTTTGAGGCACTTAGTAGTTTTCACTAGGATGATCACGAAAGACTCCTTGAGAAAGTTTTTGAGCAAAGACTTAGAGGAGATAATGGGAAGAGCATTTCAAGAAGGAGAAGCAGCAAGTGCAAAGGCTGTAAGGTGGAGGCAAGCCTGGTGTGCAAGGAGAGACAGGGAAGCCAGTGTGGCTGGTGGAGGGGAGGATGAGAAGAGGCTGGAGGAGTGACAGGGGCTAAATCACTTGGGGCTATGAAGAGAAGGGGATGACAGAGGATGAGATGGCTGGATGGCATCACCGACTCGATGGACGTGGGTTTGGGTGGACTCAGGGAGTTGGTGATGGACAGGGAGGCCTGACGTGCTGTGGTTCATGGGGTCGCAAAGAGTCGGACACGACTGAGCGACTGAACTGAACTGAATTGATGAAGTTTCTTGTGAAAACTTGGGCCCAACTTATACTTCAATAGAGTAACACTGGCTCCTATGTTGAGAAAAATGTGAAGGGCAGAGGTGGAAGCAGAGTCCAGTTAGACCATTGTAATAACCCAGACCTATATGAAAGTGGTTACAGGGGTGCAGTAAAGAGTGGACAGCCCTGGGGAATATTTTGGAGATAGAGCCAGCAGAATTTTCTAGTGGGTTAGATGTAAGAAGTGAAAGAGAGGAGTTAAGGATGACTCTACATCATCCTTAACTGTGGTGGGGGCGAGTAACCAGAAAGATGAAGTTGTCATTGAGTGGGGAAAACTAGAGCAGGTCTGGTCTGGGAGGGATGTTAGGAGATCTGTTTTGGATGGTTTGGGATTTGAGGTGTATGTCAGACATCTGAGCTTCCCTGGTGGCTCAGATGGTAAAAGCATCTGCTTGCAATGTGGGAGACCTGGGTTCAATCCTTGGGTCATGAAGATCCCCTGCATAAGGAAATGGCAACCCACTCCAGTACTCTTGCCTGGAAAATTCCATGGATGGAGGAACCTCTTAGGGCTACAGTCCATGGGGTTGCAAAGAGTCGGACAAGTGACTCACTTTTTGTTTTGAAGTGAGCAACTTCACTTTTTCACTTCAGATATTTAAGT
This sequence comes from Bubalus kerabau, assembly GCF_029407905.1. Classification (NCBI taxonomy): domain Eukaryota; kingdom Metazoa; phylum Chordata; class Mammalia; order Artiodactyla; family Bovidae; genus Bubalus; species Bubalus kerabau. Next base: position 91,376,436 of record NC_073625.1, read on the forward strand.
GGAGATGCTGAGTGGGAAGCTGGATATGGGAGTCTAGAGTTAAGCAGTGAAGGCTGGGCTAAAGATAGAAATCTAGGAGTGGATATAGTATAGGAGGTGATATAGTATTCATGCTGTGAAGCAGAATGAGATCCCCCAGTACTGAGGGCAGGTAGAAAAGAGTTCTAAAAACTGAGCCTGAGGACTTGCTAATTTTAAGGACCTGTGAGATAGGAGAAAGCAGAAAAGAAGGAGGAACCAGTGAGGAGGAAAAACAGGGGCAGAGTATTTTCCAGCAAAAGGCCCTGATCCAGTCTTTGAATTTCTGCTAGTGGCTCAAGTAAGCTGAGGACAGAATTGGCTATTGAATGCAGCAATTTGGGATCTTTGGGGACTTTGACAAGAGAGCTAGAATCAGGTAAGATCAGTAAAGAAGAGACAGGTTGAAGTAGGGAGAAATGAAGTTGGAGACCATTAAATTGCTACCAGTCTTCCTCACTCCCAATCCAGAAGAAACAAGCCCCTCAACTTCCCATTTTTATGATTTTCTTTATTTTATTTTGCCAACTCTGTTAATCTTTGTAAGTAACCTTCAGTTCTTTTGGAATGGGCTGACAAGCCAGCAAGATGGGATGCTCCCACAGGAGGGAGCCTCTACTGGGGCACAGAGCTTCTTGTTACTTCCCTTCATGTCTGGTGGTAGAAATGTGGCCACTTGTCTGGTCCTGAGGGTGGTGGCGGGGGTGGAGCGGTGGGGGCAGGCACAGCTATGCACACTGCATGATACAGGCCCTTTGAGGAGAATGCATTTGGGTCATGATTTTTGAGGGGGGGCAGGTTGCTCTCATTGCTTCTTGGTGAGGCCACAGGAATAACTGTTTTAGCATCTGTCTTGTTATAGTTGCAGAGAAGGGCAAGATTTGGGATAAACTAGAGGGATTTCGCAGCAGCAGCAGAGGGATTTCAGAGGAGAGCACAAGAGTGAAGGACATGATGTTGAAAGGAGAAAAAAAAATCAGTACATATTGGTGGCTTGTCAGCTGTGGCTCTTGCCCTTTAGGGAGATGAAGATTCATCTCATCCTGCAGAGGCTGACCTACATTTCAAAAGTGACTGTGAAATTTGGCATGTTTGAGGGATACTCCTTTCCTGGCTAGGGCCACAGGATGACTCATCTGGCTTGGATATAGTTGGCTTTTGTTGAGGTACCAGGAGAGCTCCCGTGCAGGGTACTGGACTCAATTCCCAGTAAACAAGAGTATCTCCTGATTCCTCCACTTCCTTCCTGTTGCTTCAGTGAGGCTTCATGACTTTTGGCTCAGGAAATCGTGAGTGATTAGGGAGTACAAAATATGATTTTTTGGTTTTCCTTTAGGACCATGTTAGGATGCTAGTAGATGCCACACACAGGACAAACTGGTGGAGCCCCCTCTTAGCTGCCCCTGCTGGGTTCTGGAAAGTTATGCTGTCTGCTCTGTTGTTTATGTGCTGTTTTACCTTGGGCTTCCCTGGTGGCTCAGACGGTGAAGAATCCACCTGCAATGTGGGTGACTTTGGTTTGGTTGGGAAGATTGCCTGGAGGAGGGCATGGCAACCCACTCCAGTATTCCTGCCTGAAGAATGCCCACGGACAGAGGAGCCTGGAGGGCTACAGTGTATAGGGTCACAAAGAGTTGCACATGACTGAATGACTAAGCAAATACCTGGGGAATCTGGCTTCCCTGGTGGCTCAGATGGTAAAGAATCTACCTACAATGCAGGAGACCCGGTTTCAGCCCCTGGGTCAGGAAGATCCCCTGGGTCAGGAGAAGGGCACAATAGCATACTCCACTATTCTTGCCTGGAGAATCCTGTGTACAGAGGAGCCTGGTGGGCTCCAATCACAGTCCATGTGATTGCAAAGAGTTGGACACGACTGAGTAACTAAGCATGGCTACTTATCTTGGGCATCTACCTGCAGTGCCTTTTTGAAAAATAGAGTTTATTTTTTAGAGAAGTTTTAGGTTTACAGCAAAATTGAACAGAAAGTACAGTGGGTTCTCATACATCTTCTCCCTCAAAACATGCACAGCCCTCTCCACTATTGACATCTCACTCTAGAGAGGTACATTCTGACAAACCTACATTAACACATTATTATTATTCAAAGTCCCTAGTTTGCACTGCGGTTCACTTTTGGTGGTATATGTTCTATGCCTTTTGGCAAATGTATGATGGCAGGTGTCTACCATTATAGAATCATATGTAATAAGTTCATTTCCCTAAACATCTTCGGTGCTCTGCGTGTTCAACCTTCCCACCTTTCTTACCCCTAGTAACCACTGATCTTATTACTCTCTCTATGGTTTTCTAGAATGTCACATAATTGTAATCATGTAGTAAGCAACCTTTTTAGATTGGCTTCTTTCACTTAGTAATACACATTTAAGTTTCTTCCATGACTTTTTGTGGCTTAGCAGTTCATTATTTTTATCACTGAATAGTTTTCCATTGTATGGATGCATCTGTGCATGCTCAATCGCTTCAGTCGTCTCTGACTCTTTGAGACCCTATTGGACTGTAGCCCACCAGGCTCCTCTCTCCATGGGATTCTCCAGGCAAGAATACTGGATTTGGGATGCCATTCCTTCCTCCAGGGCATCTTACTGACCCAGGGATCAAGCCCACGTCTGTCTCCTGCATCTCCTGCATTGCAGGCAGTTTCTTTACCCTGTGAGTCACTTGGGAAGCCCCAGTGTCTGGATGTGTTACACTTGATTATCCATTTACCTACTGAAGGACATCTTTATTGTTTTCAAGTTTTGACAATTATGAATAATTGTTCTAAATATCCATGTGCAGATTTTTGTGTGGACATGCTTTCAGCTTGTTTCGGTAAATACCATGGAGCCTGATGCTGGATCATATGGTAAGAGTATGACTAATTTTTTTAAAAGCTGCCAGATGGTCTTCCAAAGTATCTGTACCATATTGCTTTCCCATCAGCAATGATCAGGAGTTCCTGTTACTCCATGACATCACCAGCCTTTGATGTCAGTGTCGCAGAGACTGGCCATACTAATAGATGTGTAGTGGCACCTCACTGTTGTTTTAGTTTATAATTCCCTAATGGTAGCAGCAGCAGCAGCAATGGCATGGTATTGAGCTCCTTTTCATATGCGTATGTGCCATCTGTGTATCTTACTTTGGTGAAGTGTCTGTTCAGGTCTTTTGCTCACTTTTTAAAAAACATAATTTTATTTATTTATTTTTGACTATGCTGGGTCTTCATTGTTGCACCAGCTTTCTCTAGTTGTGGTATGCAGGCTTCTCATTTTGGTGGTTTCTCTTGTTGGGAGCATGTCTTCTAGTTTGTCCAGGATTCACCATTTGCAGCACACATGGGCTCAGTAATTGTGGCTTCTGGGCTCCAAATCTTTGACTTAATAGTTGTGTTGCATGGGCTTAGTTACTCCACAGCATATGGGATATTCCTGGGCTAGGGAGTGAATCCATGTGTCCTGTATTGACAGGCAGATTCTTTACCACTGAGCCACCAGGGAGGCCCTTTTGCCCACTTTTAAATTTGCTTGTTTGTTTTGTTTTCCTTTCTTTTTTATTAAGATAAAATTGACATATAACATTGTATTAGTTTGGGGCTTCTCCAGTGGCTCAGTGGTAAAGAATCCTCCTGCAATGTAGGTGACAGGGGTTTGTTCCCTGGGTCAGGAAGATCCCCTGGAGAAGGAAATGGCAACCTGCTCCAGTATTCTTGCCTGGGAAATCCCATGGACAGAGAAGTCTGGCAGGCCACAGTCTATGAGTTGCAAGAGTCAGACATGACTTAGCAACTAAACAGCAACTACATAACAACCACAGTATTCATTTTAGGTGTACAAGATAATGATTTGATATATGTATTGGGTTGACCAAAAAGTTTGTTCAGTTTTCTCCATAAGCTATTCTGAGCAACCTTTTTGGCCAACCCGTATATATTAAGAAATGATTACCATAAAAAGGTTAGTTAACAGATCCATCATCACACACAGTTACATACTTTTTGGGGTAGGATGAGAACTTTTAAGACCCACTCTCTATGTAACTTTCAAATAGACACTATTATTAACTACAGTCACCATGCAGGATAATACATCACTTTATTTATCTTGTAGCTGGAAATGTGTACCTTTTGACCACTTTTATTCATTTTATCCCTCCTCTCCAACCAGCCTGTGGCAATAACCAGTCTGTTCTCCATTATCTATGGGTTTGTGGTTTTTTATATTGCACTGCTTGTACTGAGATCGTACAGTATTGATCTTTGTCTCTCTGAATTAACATAGTGCCATCAAAGTCCACCCATCTTGTTGAAAACAGATGTGGTGAGGATTAGCTTTAGCTTCCTAAAGATCTTCACAACCAAGATAATCACCATGCTGTGATTACTCACCTAGAGCCAGACATCCTGGAATGTGAAGTCAAGTGGGTCTTAGAAAGCATCACTACGAACAAAGCTAGTGGAGGTGATGGAATTCCAGTTGAGCTCTTTCAAATCCTAAAAGATGATGCTGTGAAAGTGCTGCACTCAATACGCCAGCAAATTTGGAAAACTCAGCAGTGGCCACAGGACTGGAAAAGGTCAGTTTTCATTCCAATCCCAAAGAAAGGCAATGCCAAAGAATGGCCAAACTACAGCACAATTACACTCATCTCACACACTAGTAAAGTAATGCTTAAATTCTCTAAGCCAGGCTCCAGCAATACGTGAACCATGAACTTCCAGATGTTCAAGCTGGATTTAGAAAAGGCAGAGGAACCAGAGATCAAATTGCCAACATCTGTTGGATCATGGAAAAAGCAGGAGAGTTCCAGAAAAACATCTATTTCTGCTTTATTGACTATGCCAAAGCCTTTGACTGTGTGGATCACAATCAACTGTGGAAAATTCGGAAAGAGATGGGAATACCAGACCACCTGACCTGCCTCTTGACTAACCTGTATGCAGGTCAGGAAGCAACAGTTAGAACTGGACATGGAACAACAGACTGGTTCCCAATAGGAAAAGGAGTACATCAAGGCTATATATTGTCACCCTGCTTATTTAACTTCTATGCAGAGGACATCATGAGAAACGTTGTGTGCCGGGGTCCAGCCCCGGCTGATCCAGGGTCTTCGAAGAAGAGACGGCTAGGCGACCTATTCAAATGTTAATTAGAGATAATAAAGAGTAATAGAATGAGGATAGCTCAGTAGGAAAATTCAGTGGAGAAAAGAAGCTGAGTGGCTTGGTTTATGCAGAAAATCAGTATAACCCATGACACCAGGTTAGCTCTGACCACGGAGGCCGCAGGCGCCCTCTCGAATAGCGGAAGGTGCCCCACCTTAGACACCTTCTCGAGTGGGTCTTAGAAGCCCAGGCAAATAAATGGTCGCAGAGGATATCCACGCTCCAGATGGACACTCAGCTGGAAGTTAAAGGGAAGAATGACATGGGGAGACCAAGCGTTGGTGAGCAAGGCCCATAGCTTTATTTTCAACAGGGGCTTTTATACCCTAAGTTACACATAGAGGATAATAGGGGATGCAAAATCAGCAGTCTTTGATGCTTATCAAAAACCAGGGTTTCTTTCCTGCAGATTTATCGTATACAAATGGTTTAGGTGATTTACATCATCTTCTGGCCAGAGGCCTATTAACATTTTATGACTCTTGACAAGGACTTATCAACAAAGACTTATTTTCTCTAAGAGTAATTATTTTAAGGTTTGGCGCCATCTTCCGAAGATAAGATTACGTTCCTATAGGGTGGATGTGTAATGGGTTTACAAAGGAAAGAATTTACTACCTTAAGGGTCTAAAGTTACTAACACTAAGGCCACTACTTATTTTTTCTACATACCAACTATATTAATTAATGCACATTCAAGGATACAATTCAGGGGATGTGAAAACTTGGCAACAAACATTGGCTCATCAATGAAATCTTTTACTAGTTTTATTCTGACAGTTTCTAATTCTCTGAGAGGCTCTAAGCTATTTGAATATCTTAAGCTTCCCGTGCCTCTGGAGGCTGGGAGACTGTAAACAATCGTATGCATAGCTGTAGGTGTCCGGGTAAACTTGTCAGGCGAGTTAGAGAGCCATCTGAGGGGTTTGGATTTAAACACTCCTAATTGCCCAGGAACTTTATTAATTGGAGCTGTAAGTTAACTCTTTGACAGAGAGAGCGAGATGGTGGTGGGGGACAGCCCCCAGTAAAGTCAGAGGTGAGAGCACAAAGCAATAAAGTAGGCAGACTCTGGTTTTTGGGGGGTAGATGCTCGAGAATATCCGGGGGCACTCCCGAGGCTCGATCCCGCCTTTGCGTATGCCGAGCCCCCTTCCTCATGACCTTTGTCACGAGTGGAATGTCTCTCGCCGGCTCCCGGCAGTTGTGCTGTAAGAAGCACAAGCTGGAATCAAGATTGCTGGGGAAAATATCAACAACCTCAGATATTCCGATGTAACCACCCTTATGGCAGGATCTGAAGAAGAACCAAAGAGCCTCCTGATGAAAGTGAAAGTGGAGAGTGAAAAAGTTGGCTTAAAGCTCAACATTCAGAAAACTAAGATCATAGCATCCGGTCCCATCACTTCATGGCAAATAGATGGGGAAACAGTGGAAACAGTGTCAGACTTTATTTTTCTGGGCTCCAAAATCACTGCAGATGGTGATTGCAGCCATGAAATTAAAAGATGCTTACTCCTTGGAAGGAAAGTTATGACCAACCTAGACAGCATATTGAAAAGCAGAGATATTACTTTGCCAACAAAGGTCCATCTAGTCAAGGCTATGGTTTTTCCAGTGGTCATGTGTGGATGTGAGAGTTGGACTGTGAAGAAATCTGAGCACCAAAGAATTGATGCTTTTGAACTGTGGTGTTGGAGAAGACTCTTGAGAGTCCCTTGGACTGCAAGGAGATCCAACCAGTCCATCCTAAAGGAGATCAGTCCTGGGTGTTCATTGGAGGGACTGATGCTGAAGCTGATACTCCAATACTTTGGCCACCTCATGTGAAGAGTTGACTCATTGGAAAAGACGCTGATGCTGGGAGGGATTGGGGGCAGGAGGAGAAGGGGATGACAGCGGATGAGATGGCTTGATGGCATCACCGACTCGATGGACGTGAGTTTGAGTGAAATCCAGGAGTTGGTGATGGGCAAGGAGGCCTGGCGTGCTGTGATTCATGGGGTCGCAAAGAGTAGGACACGACTGGGTGACTGAACTGAACTGATATGACATCACCCCCACCTTGGCAGAGTTCATTTGGATCTCAGATGTCAGCTGCTGCTTCTGTTTTATTTTTTTTAATGATTAATTTTATCTATTTACTTAGTTAGCTGCTTCTTGGCTAGGGCTTCTATAATGCCATGCTCACTTCAGCACGTACACACAGACCTGTGGGGCTATTGACTCTGTATCTCTTTGTACCAGCTGGGTCTGGCCTTCTGCCCACTCAGGCCACAGCAGAGCGATGGCAGCCGGAACCACTCTGACAGGTGGGACTCTTCTGGCACTTGTGGGGAGTGACCAGAGCCTCCTTGCCACATTTGGCTCCTGTACCCTGGCTCCAGGATACCTCCAAGCCAGTTTATATAAAGAGTATTTCTGATCAGCCTAGTAATGAGGGGGGAGGTGTTTGTTGTCGATTATTTATTGTTTCTGGTTCAGTTGGAGTTCATTAGAAGCCATGCTTTCCTAACGCCTCTAGTCCTCTCTCAGGCAGTGCTGTGTTTCTCTGGTTAGATACCTGCCCAGCAATGTCAAATCCTGGGTTCAGATCTGCCTGCAAGAAGACCAAGGCAGGGAGTTCCCTAGTGGTAGGACTAGTGGTTAGGTTGCCTAGTGGTTAGGACTCTGTGCTTTCACTGCGATGGCCTGGGTTCATCCCTAATCTGGAAATTGAGATTCCGCAAGCAGACCAAGAAAAAAAAGAGGAAAAGGCAAACAGTGCCTGGTGAGTAAGTGTGGGGCATAGGGTAATGACCTGTGTGTGCGCTCAGTTGCTCAGTCATGTCCAACTCTTTGTGTCCCCATGGACTGTAGTCTACCAGGCTTCTCTGTCCCTGGAATTTTCCAGGCAAGAATACTGGAGTGGGTAGTGATTCCCTTCTCTAGGGATCTTCCTGACCCAGGGATTGAACACACGTCTACTGCATTGGCAGGCAGATTTGTTACCACTGAGCCAGCAGCTTCCTGATAATCAAGCCCTCTTCTCTCTCACTTCCTGGCTGGTCCATGATGTTATAATGATAATTTTCATGAGAAATTCCATGAAAGTTTCTGATTCCTAAGACTAATTTCTCTATGCTGGAAGCGAGGGGATGAGTGCCAGGCAGTGGTTGTAGGCTGCCCTGGACCCTGACCTGCTTCTCAGGATGAGGAAAATTGGGCTATTTGGGGATGATATGTCATTCATCTTGATTTGTTTGCTTTTCAGGAGTGTGCCTTTGCTGAGAACATGGGGTTTACTCTTGTGTGGTATTGTTGTTTGGTTCTTTTTAATAGTGTAATACCCTAGTGTGCCATCTTCCAAAGTTTCCAAATTTTCTGGCATATTGAGTGCAACACTTCCACAGCATCATCTTTTTGGATTTGAAATAGCTCAGCTGGAATTCCATCACAACCACTAGCTTTGTTCTTAGTGATGCTTCCTAAGGCCCGCTTGACTTCACATTCCAGGATGTCTGGTTCTAGGTGAGTGATTACACCATCGTGGTTATCTGGGTCATGAAGATCTTTTTTATATAGTTGTTCTGTGTATTGTTGCCACCTCTTCTTAATATCTTCTGCTTCTGTTAGATCCATACCATTTCTGTCTTTCAGTTTGCTCATCTTTACATGAAATGTTTCCTTGCTATCTCTAATTTTCTTGAAGTGATCTCTAGTCTTTCCCATTTTATTCTTTTCTTCTATTTCTTTGCATTGAGCACTGAGGAAGGCTTTCTTATCTCTCCTTGCTGTTCTTTGGAACTTTGCATTCAGATAGGTATAGCTTTCCTTTTCTCCTTTGCCTTTAGCTTCTCTTCTTTTCTCAGCTATTTGTAAGGCCTCCTTAAACAACCATTTTGCCTTTTTGGATTTCTTTTCCTGGGTATGGTCTTGATCACTGCTTCCTGTACAATGTCACAGACCTCCCTCTCCTGTTCTTCAGGCAATCTGTCAACCAGATCTATTCCCATCAAAGTCCACCCATCTTGTTGAAAACAGATGTGGTGAGGATTAGCTTTAGCTTCCTAAAGAGTTTCACAACCAAGACAATCACCATGCTGTGATCACTCACCTAGAGCCAGACATCCTGGAATGTGAAGTCAAGTGGGCCTTAGAAAGCATCACTATGAACAAAGCTAGTGGAGGTGATGGAATTCCAGTGGAGCTATTTCAAATCCTAAAAGATGATGCTGTGAAAGTGCTGCACTCAATAAGCCAGCAAATTTGGAAAACTCAGCAGTGGCCACAGGACTGGAAAAGGTCAGTTTTCATTCCAATCCCAAAGAAAGGCAATGCCAAAGAATGCTCAAACTACAGCACAATTACACTCATCTCACATGCTAGTAAAGTAATGCTCAAAATTCTCCAGGCCAGGCTTCAGCAATACATGAACCGTGAATTTCCAGATGTTCAAGCTGGATTTAGAAAAGGCAGAGGAACCAGAGATCAAGTTGCCAACATCTGTTGGATCATCATAAAAGCAAGAGAGTTCCAGAAAAACATCTATTTCTGCTTTATTGACTATGCCAAAGCCTTTGACTGTGTGGATCACAATCAACTGTGGAAAATTCTGAAAGAGATGGGAATACCAGAGCACCTGACATGCCTCTTGAGAAACCTGTATGCAGGTCAGGAAGCAACAGTTAGAACTGGACATGGAACAACAGACTGGTTCCCAATAGGAAAAGGAGTACATAAAGGCTGTATATTGTCACCCTGCTCATTTAACTTCTATGCAAAGTATATCATGAGAAACGTTGGGCTGGAAGAAGCACAAGCTGGAATCAAGATTGCTGGGAGAAATATCCATAACCTCAGATATGCAGATGACACCACTCGTATGGCAGAAAGTAAAGAGGAACTAAAAAGACTCTTGATGAAAGTGAAAGAGGAGAGTGAAAAAGTTGGCTTAAAGCTTAACATTCAGAAAACTAAGATCATGGGATCCGGTCCCATCACTTCATGGGAAATAGATGGGGAAACAGTGGCTGATTTTATTTTTTGGGGCTCCAAAATCACTGCAGATGGTGATTGCAGCCATGAAATTAAAAGACGCTTACTCCTTGGAAGGAAAGTTATGACCAACCTAGACAGCATATTAAAAAGCAGAGATATTACTTTGCCAACTAAGGTCCATCTTGTCAAGGCTATGGTTTTTCCAGTAGTCATGTATGGATGTGAGAGCTGAACTATAAAGAAATCTGAGCACCGAAGAACTGATGCTTCTGAACTGTGGTATTGGAGAAGACTCTTGAGAGTCCCTTGGACTGCATGGAGATCATACCAGTCCATCCTAAAGGAGATCAGTCCTGGGTGTTCATTGGAAGGACTGATGTTGAAGCTGAAACTCCAATACTTTGGCCACCTGATGCAAAGAGCTGACTCATTGGAGAACACCCTGATGCTGGGAAGGATTGAAGGCAGGAGGAGAAGGGGACAACAGAGGATGAGACGGTTGGTTGGTCTGACAGACTCCATGGAGATGAGTTTGCATAAACTCCAGGAGTTGGTGAGGTACAGGGTAGCCTAATGTGCTGTGGTCCATGGGATAGCGAAGAGTCGGACACAACTGAGCAACTGAAGTGAACTGAACCTGAGGCTAACATAAGGGCTAGTCCCAGCTTTGCTAAATCTTCTGCACAGCTTAGAACAGGAGTCCCTGGTCCATGGCCTGGTAGGAAACAGGCTGCATAGCAGGAGGTGAGTGGTGGGTGATGAAGCTTCATCGGTATGCACAGTCATTCACCATTGCTTGCATTACTGCCTGAGCTCTGCTTCCTGTCAGATTGTTGGCAGATTCGATTCTCATGTGTGTTAGTTGCTCAGTTTTGTCTGACTCTTTGTGACCCAATGGACTGTAGCCCCCCACCCCCACCCCAGACTCCTATGTCCCTGGAATTCTCCAGACAAGAGTACTGGAGTGTGTTGCTCCCTTCTTCGGGGGATCTTCCTCACCCAGGGATTGAACCCAGGTCTCTTGCATTGCAGGCATATTCTTTACCATCTGAGCCATGTAAGATAGAATTTCCTAGATTCTCAGAGGAGAACAATAAATGTAATGTGTTTGAATCATCCCCAAACCATTCCCAGCCCACTGTGGTTCGTGGAAAAATTGTCTTCCATCAAACCGGTCCCTGGTGCCAAAAAGGTTAGGGACTGCTGGCTTAGAATATTACCTCTTATGAAATGTGTGAGGGCATCACCGTGTCCTCCATAGAGGCTGTCTGCTCCTATCACTGTAACCATACCCTGACAGCTGGTCTGTTGGGATGCTGATGTTGCAAGAGCACTCTAGTCCTCTTTTAAGACTATGTGGTACCAGGTATTGCTTCTTATACTCAAACAGGGCTCTAAGCATGCTCAACAGTCCATCCATCATTTATTTACTTAACAACCTATTCAATAAATGCTGGGCAATGAGGATGTAAAGATAAGAGACACAGTTCTTGCTTTTCAGAAGCTCACAGTGTAGTGAGGGAGATCCTAGATATGTAATGATAGCATTCAGAAAAAACTCTGTGAGAGTGTCTTGAACACAGAATAGGGTTCCACACACTTGCAGAGTGAATTAGGGAGATTCCTTGGTTGAGATGAGATGACTGATGAGTTTTTTTTTTGTTCTCTTTCTTCCTCCTCTTTTTCTTGAACTGAGTCATGCAGGATGTGTATTATTGGTTGAAGGAAGGAAGGGTTCCAGGCAGCAGAAAAACTCTATAGAGCTAATGAGGCATGTTAGGGAGTTTGGAATATTTGGAGAACTTTAAATGCCATCATGTTGTTTGGTTATAGCAGAGTCCTAATGAACAGCTGCAATGGGATAAGAATTCCTCTGAAACATGTCTGTAGGAAATATTTCCAGAGATCAAATTGCCAACATCATTGGATCATAGAAAAAGCTAGAGATTTCCAGAAAAACATCTGCTTCATTGACTATGCTAAAACCTTTGACTATGTGGATCAAAACAAACTGGAAAATTCTTCAAGAAATGGGAATACAAAACCACCTTACCTGCCTCCTGAGAAACTGGTATGCAGGTCAAGAAGCAACAGTTAGAACCGGACATGGAACAACGAACTGGTTCCAAATTGGGAAAGCAGTAGGTCAAGGCTGGATATTGGATGTGAGTTTGAGCAAGCTCTGGGAGATGGTGAAGGACAGGGAAGCCTGACATGCTGCAGTCCATGGTGTCACAGAGTCGAACACAACTGAGAGTCTGAACAACAACAATTAACGGCTGCAATGGGATAAGAATTCCTCTGAAATATGTCTGGAGGATGAAGGAGACACTCCCACATTAGCCTGCAATGGTTAGACTATACTTTTGAAATGAGAGAGTATGTGAGATTCAAAATAATACCTTACAGGAGCCCTGAGCTGTCTTACCTGCAGGGAGAAAGTGTAGATAGCAGTGGGGCCTGTTTAGACTTGTTAGGTATGGCTTGTGTGAGTAACGCAGCACAGCTGGGTAAGGGAGACTGGTTCTGAATCTTGCTTCTTTTGCTCAAAAGAGAATGTGATGTGGGCAGAGTTAGTGTCCTCATTTATAGACTGTTCTCAACCTACCTCTCCAGGGTTGATATGAGAATTAAATCACACAATTTATTTATAGGTGAAAGTAAATACCCAGCAAAGGTTAGTTTCTCTTCCCTGTCTTTTTCTCTCTTGCTTTTCTCCATCTTTCTACCCTTCCCAACCTCCTTTTTTCATGAATTAACTTTGTATTAAGAAAGTAGTACATGTAAGCATCCTGCAAGGATCTATATTAATAGTCCATTATAGCAGCCACTAGTCACATGTGTTTAGAGAATGCTTGGCTAATGCCAACTGAGATATGTGGTGAGTTGAAAACTTAATGCAAAAAAGGGAATGTTAGCTAATCTCGTTAATAATTTTTTCTATAGATCATATGTTTAAATGATAACATTTTATATATGTTTGGTTAAATAAAAATGTTATCAAAATTAATTTCACCAGTTTCTTCTTACTTTTAAAAAATGCAGCTACTGGCAATTTAAAATTACATTTTATTCTTAGGGGATAGCATTTTGTGGGCTTTGGGGACTCCGTGGTGAAAAGACAAACTGACTTCGCAGTGCTTATGCCTAGGGGGGAGGTGGAAAACTGCCACTGACAGCTAAAGCAACAACAGAAAGTAAAAAATAAAAAAGTAACAAATGTAAAAGTACATATTGTAAGAAGTATGTAAAGAGAAGGACGCCTGTCTGAGGGAGAGGTGTTTGAGCTGGGCCTCCAGGAAGGCATTTGCCCGTGGCATTTCCAGGCAAAGGTGGGAACACAGCATTCCAGCTGGAAGAAACAGACTGCCAGTCAATATTTACTGAGTCTACCAAACCCCCAGCATGTGGTTGGCAATGGGCAAAGGCTGTGGGGCTGCCAGACACAGGGAGGCTCCATGACTCCTTTGAGCTTGTGGTCTAGAGAGGAGACAGAAGAGACAGGTACGTCAGGGTTCAGGGCTGGGACATGTACTGGCTCTGGAAATGTCTTTCCTCCTCTGTCTCTCCCAGCTTCAGACCATCACTGACCCGCAGCCACAGCTTTGCAGGTCCCCAGAGCCTGTCTGTTCTTCCTTTGGCGGGGAACACTCACTTCTGCTCTTTTACCCCCGTTCCACTGCCCTGTTCTGAGTCAGACTCATCTTGGAAATGAGTGTCTGCAATAGCCTCTTAACCAGTTTCCTCGCCTCCAGCCTCTTGCTCCCTTTAATATCTTCTGTGCATTCCTACCAAATTAATCACCCTGAAATAACATTTAGACTGCAATTTCCCTGCTTCAAAGCTTTTACTAGCTTCCAGATACTGGCAGAGGAGCAGCATGCCTGGAGCTGTGGGCACCTCTGTCTCTCTTTTCACACTTTATCTTTCCTTGTCTGCATAATGACAGCACCCAGAGAAGCAGGGCCTGCAGCAGGATGCGCAGCTGGCCTCAAGTAAGCTTTGAAGCCTCACTTCTAGCCAGCTTACATAATTCCTGCTCCTGCCCCACCTCGCCCTCTGGGCCAGGCATGCTGGAATCCTCTTTGTCCTTCACACACTGAGTTTCATTGTCTCCGTGGAAGGGCAGGTGCATATCAGTAACAGCATGGATTTCAGAGTCAGTGAGATGAGGTTCAAATCCCAGCTCTGCCATTTAACTTCCTGTGAGGACACTTCCAATAAGCTTTGTCTTTTCTAAGCCTTAGTTTCCTCTTACTAATACCAGGAACCTAACTGTAATTTGTACCCCTAAGGGATGGGAGGGTTAAGATTTTGCAGGTGCCTAGTCCATGAGAAGTGAGTGAAGTCTCTCAGTTGTGTCTGACTCTTTGCGACCCCATGGACTGTAGCCTACCAGGCTCCTCTGTCCATGAGATTTCCCAGGCAAGAGTCCTGGAGAGGTTTGCCATTTCCTTCTCCAGGGGATCTTCCCGACCCAGGGATCGAACCCAGGTCTCCCGCATTGTAGGCAGACACTTTACTGTCTGAGCCACCAGGGAAGATCTGGGACGTCCTTAATCCATGCATATTGTTTAAATGAGTGGTAAGCCCATGTATGTGCTGATTAACAGTGGTATCTCCTTTTCTTTCTGTATCCCTAGTGCCAGTTAGCAGCCTCTTTTTAAATGGTGATGGGCTGTAATCTGACTTCTGTGATGTGGGCTGGAAACACTGGATGGGGACATTGAACAGTGGTGTCAAGAAGCTGGATGGACTTCAAGAGACCATCCAGTGTGGAACCCCTGAGGCCCTCTTGTGTGTCCAAGTAGATCCAAAGGAGTTGGTTGAAAAGCATACACACACACACACACACACACACACACACTTTGGGAGTATTATCTAGATGAGGAATCGCTGAAAAAGAGACTTCATTTTCCTTTTCAAAAGATGTAGTATGTAGCAGATTGTCAGCAAGAGAGGAATACAGGATCTTTTCCAGAATTAGTGCAACATAAATATTTATAAAGTGAGAGTACATGAAAGCTAATAAAAAAAGTTAAGTTTTCAACAACTCCTTTATGGAGCTACTGTATAAATGAGGCACAGGGGCACTTTTGATTAAGAAATAGGCACGGTGTAATTCAGAAAAGCATAGGATGTTTAAATAGACATTTGGATATACTCAGAAGTCACAGCCAAGTCAACTGAGATCTCTTACTCAGAGAAACATGCTAATGGATTTCATTCTTAGGGAGAGAGAAATATTCTTGCTTTTTTCCTTCTTATTTTCATGTGGCACTTCACTGACAGTTTCTTCACTAGCTTCATGAGTATTACTTGAGAAAAATAAATGACCCAATCAAAAAATGGGCCAAAGAACTAAACAGACATTTCTCCAAATAAGATGTACAGATGGCTAACAAACATGAAAAGATGCTCAACATCACTCATTATCAGATCAGATCAGATCAGATCAGTCGCTCAGTCATGTCCGACTCTTTGTGACCCCATGATTCGAAGCACGCCAGGCCTCCCTGTCCATCACCAACTCCCGGAGTTCACTCAGACTCACATCCATCGAGTCAGTGATGCCATCCAGCCATCTCATCCTCTGTCGTCCCCTTCTCCTCCTGCCCCCAATCCCTCCCAGCATCAGAGTCTTTTCCAATGAGTCAACTCTTCGCATGAGGTGGCCAAAGTACTGGAGTTTCAGCTTTAGCATCATTCTTTCCAAAGAAATCCCAGGGCTGATCTCCTTCAGAATGGACTGGTTGGATCTCCTTGCAGTCCAAGGGACTCTCAAGAGTCTTCTCCAACACCACAGTTCAAAAGCATCAATTCTTCGGCACTCAGCCTTCTTCACAGTCCAACTCTCACATCCATACATGACCACAGGAAAAGTCATAGCCTTGATTAGACGAACCTTTGTTGGCAAAGTAATGTCTCTGCTTTTGAATATGCTATCTAGGTTGGTCATAACTTTCCTTCCAAGGAGTAAGCGTCTTTTAATTTCATGGCTGCAGTCACCATCTGTAGTGATTTTGGCGCCCAGAAAAATAAAGTCTGACACTGTTTTCACTGTTTCCCCATCTATTTCCCATGAAGTGGTGGGACCGGATGCCATGATCTTCATTTTCTGAATGTTGAGCTTTAAGCCAACTTTTTCACTCTCCACTTTCACTTTCATCAAGAAGCTTTTGAGTTCCTCTTCACTTTCTGCCATAAGGGTGGTGTCATCTGCATATCTGAGGTTATTGATATTTCTTCTGGCAATCTTGATTCCAGTTTGTGTTTCTTCCAGTCCAGTGTTTCTCATGATGTACTCTGTATATAAGTTAAATAAGCAGGGTGACAATATACAGCCTTGATGAACTCCTTTTCCTATTTGGAACCAGTCTGTTGTTCCATGTCCAGTTCTAACTGTTGCTTCCTGATCTGCACACAAATTTCTCAAGAGGCAAGTCAGGTGGTCTGGTATTCCCATCTCTTTCAGAATTTTCCACAGTTTATTGTGATCTACACAGTCAAAGGCTGTGGCATAGTCAATAAAGCAGAAATAGATGTTTTTCTGGAACTCTCTTGCTTTTTCTATGATCCAGCAGATGTTGGCAATTTGATCTCTGGTTCCTCTGCCTTTTCTAAAACCAGCTTGAACATCAGGAAGTTCACAGTTCACATATTGCTGAAGCCTGGCTTGGAGAATTTTGAGCATGCTTTACTAGCGTGTGAGATGAGTGCAATTGTGCGGTAGTTTGAGCATTCTTTGGCATTGCCTCTTTTTGGGATTGGAATGAAAACTGACCTTTTCCAGTCCTGTGGGCACTGCTGAGTTTTCCAAATTTGCTGGCATATTGAGTGCAGCACTTTCACAGCATCATCTTTCAGGATTTGGAATAGCTCAACTGGAATTCCATCACCTCCACTAGCTTTGTTCATAGAGAAATGCAAATCAAAACCACTATGAGGTACCATTTCACACCAGTCAGAATGGCTGTGATCCAAAAGTCTATAACCAATAAGTGCTGGAGAGGGTGTGGAGAAAAGGGAACCCTCTTACACTGTTGGTGGGAATGCAAACTAGTACAGCCACTATGCAGAACAGTGTGGAGATTCCTTAAAAAACTGGAAATAGAACTGCCTTATGACCCAGCAATCCCACTGCTGGGCATACACACCAAGGAAACCAGAATTGAAAGAGACACGTGTACCCCAGTGTTCATCGCAGCACTGTTTATAATAGCCAGGATATGGAAGCAACCTAGATGTCCATCAGCAGATGAATGGATAAGAAAGCTGTGGTACATATACACAATGGAGTATTACTCAGCCATCAAAAAGAATACATTTGAATCAGTTCTAATGAGGTGGATGAAACTAGAACCTATTATACAGAGTGAAGTAAGCCAGAAAGAAAAACACCAATACAGTATACTAATGCATATATATGGAATTTAGAAAGATGGTAACAGTAACCCTGTATACGAGACAGCAAAAGAGACACTGATGTATAGAACAGTCTTTTGGACTCTGTGGGAGAGGGAGAGGGTGGGATGATTTGGGAGAATGGCATTGAAACATTTGTAATATCATATATGAAACGAGTTGCCAGTCCAGGTTCAATGCACGATACTGGATGCTTGGGGCTGGTGCACTGGGACGACCCAGAGGGATGGTACGGGGAGGGAGGAGGGCTCAGGATGGGGAACACATGTATACCTGTAGTGGATTCATTTCGATATATGGCAAAATAAATACAATATTGTAAAGTTAAAAAATAAAATAAAAATTAAAAAAAATAGTGCCTATCCTTGCCTTTATATTTTTATATTCATATATGTGAGTGAGCAATGAATGGTTTGTTTAAGAACAATATGTAAGTTGCATCAAACCATAATTATGTTTTGCAACTTGCAGTTTTCTTTCAACTTAATGCTTTAAAAATCCATCCATGTTGCTAAATATAGATCTAGTGCATTTTATCTTTAAAGAGGTCTTTTTTAACTCTAGTATTCTACATATATGTTGCTTCATGTTATTTTTCCATTTCTCTGTTGATGGATATTCAGGTTATTTCTAATTTCATGTTACTACTACCAATGAAGCAATAATTTTTTTTTGTATATTCAAGGGAACATGTCTAGTCTATGAATTTTTAGGGTACATAGTACATATGGAAGTGTTGGACTGTGGCCAGCAATCTCATTTACACTTCTGGCAGTGTATAAGCATTCCAGTTTCCTCACACTCTCCTCAACACTTGATGTAATAGATCTTTTTTAATTTTGACAAAGTAATAGGTGAAAATATAGCTCTACTTTAAATTTAGTTTTCTTTGATTTCTAGTGATATTGAACATCTTTTCATATGATTATCAGTCACTAAGGTTTTGCCTTGTGTTGAATTGTTTGTTCTTATTCTTGCCCATGGTAGAAGCATATAGGGGAACAGAATTTTTTTTTTCTTTTTAACTGATTCCTGGTTAAAAATTACATTCTGGCTGCTCAGCCTTTGTCGGTTACATTAATTGCCAATGTGTTCTTGGTCATATATTTTTTAACTGTATTTATGGTACATTGTGGTAAAGGTACTATAGACCAAGGGTTGGATATAAAGCCCAGTACTGTTACTTATCACCTGTGTGATTGTGGACATCTTAGTTCTAACTTTGCCTCAAGTTCTTTGTGTATAAAATCAGAGTGACAAGAGTATCCACTGGTGTCTACTTCAGAGGTTTCTTCTGAAGTTTAAATAAGTTAAAATGCAAAGCACTTACTTGAATGGAGGCTGGTATACAGAAAGCAAACAAAATGTTAGCTATTATATGAAACATAGTTTTTAAGGTTATTGTTGCTGTACAAAATAGATTTAAATATTTTTGGCTTTTATACATGATAGATTTCATTTCCATATTGCATAAAATATTCATGGAAATGTAGTATTCAGGAATGGGATAGATCCTAACAAAGTTGTCCAGATTAAGTTTATTTCAGATTCACTGCTTTGTCTCTTCAACATGGGCCTTATTATCTAAAATAGTTGCTAGGGTTCTATCCATCAAAATCGTGTTCCAGATTGCCAGAAGTAAGTGCAGAAGTGTTCATTCTCCCTTTTCAATTAGCTTTATTGAAGTATAATTTACATACAATAAAATTTAGCCATAAATTTTAAGTGTGTAATTTTATGATTTTTGACAAAGTATTTTAGACATTTTTCATTGACATGAGTTGTGAAGCAGCATGAAGCCTAGGTAGGTGCCCAATATGCTACTAGAGATCAGTGGAGAAATAACCCCAGAAAGAATGAAGGGATGGAGCCAAAGCAGAAACAACACCCAGTTGTGGATGTAACTGGTGAAGAAGCAAGGTCCTGTGCTTTAAAGAGCAATATTGCATAGGAACCTGGAATGTTAGGTTCATGAATCAAGGCAAATTGGAAGTGGTCAAACAGGAGATGGCAAGAGTAAACATCGACATTCTAGGAATCAGTGAACTAAGATGGACTGAAATGGGTGAATTTAAGTCAGAGGACCATTATATCTACTACTGTGGGCAGGAATCCCTTAGAAGAAATGGAGTAGCCATCATAGTCAACAAAAGAGTCTGAAATGCAGTACTTGGATGCAATTTCAAAAACGACACAATGATCTCTGTTCATTTCCAATGCAAATCATTCAATATCATGGTAATCCAAGTCTATCCCTCGACGAGTAACACCGAAGAAACTGAAGTTGAACGGTTCTATGAAGACCGACAAGACCTTTTAGAACTAACACCCAAAAAAGATGTCCTTTTCATTATAGGGGACTGGAATGCAAAAGTAGGAAGTCAAGAAACACCTGGAGTTACAGACAAAGTTGGCCTTGGAGTACAGAATGAAGCAGGGCAAAGGCTAATAGAGTTTTGCCAAGAGAATGCACTGGTCATGCAAACACCCTCTTCCAACAACACAAGAGAAGATGCTACACATGGACATCACCAGATGGTCAACACTGAAATCAGATTGATTATATTCTTTGTAGCCAAAGATGGAGAAGCTCTATACAGTCAGCAAAACAAGACCAGGAGCTGACTGTGGCTCAGATCATGAACTCCTTATTGCCAAATTCAGACTTAAATTGAAGAAAATAGGGAAAACCACTAGACCATTCAGGTATGACCTAAATCAAATCCCCTATGATTATACAGTGGAAGTAAGAAATAGATTTAAGGGCCTAGATCTGATAGACAGAGTGCCTGATGAACTATGGATGGAGGTTCATGATATTGTACAGGAGACAGGGATCAAGACCATTCCCAAGAAAAACAAATGCAAAAAAGCAAAATGGCTGTCTGAGGGGGCCTTACAAAGAGCTGTGAGAAGAGAAGTGAAAAGCAAGGGAGAAAAGGAAAGATATACCCATTTGAATGCAGAGTTCTAAAGAATAGCAAGGAGAGATAAGAAAGCCTTCCTTAGTGATCAGTGCAAAGAAATAGAGGAAAACAACAGAATGGGAAAGACTAGAGATCTCTTCAAGAAAATTAGAAGTAGCAAGGCAACATTTCATGGAAAGATGGGTTCAATAAAGGACAGAAATGGTATGGACCTAACAGAAGCAGAAGATATTAAGAAGAGGTGGCAAGAATAACAGAAGAACTGTACAAAAAGGATCTTCACTACCCAGATAATCATGATGGTGTGATCACTCACCTAGAGCCACACATCCTGGAATGCGAAGTCAAGTGGGCCTTAGGAAGCATCACTATGAACAAAGCTAGTGGAGGTGATGGAATTCCAGTGGAGCTATTTCAGATCCTAAAAGATATTGCTGTTAAAGTGCTGCACTCAATATGCCGGCAAATTTGGAAAGCTCAGCAGTGGCCACAGGACTGGAAAAGGTCAGTTTTCATTCCAATCCCAAAGAAAGGCAATACATAAGAATGCTTGAACCACTGCACAATTGCACTCATCTCACACACTAGTAAAGTAATGCTCAAAATTCTCCAAGCCAGGCTTCAACAACACATGAACCGTGAACTTCCAGATGTACAAGCTGGATTTAGAAAAGGCAGAGAAACCAGAGATCAAATTGCCAACATCTGCTGGATCATCGAAAAAGCAAGAGAGTGCCAGAAAAACATCTATTTTTGCTTTATTGACTATGCCAAAGCCTTTGACTATGTGGATTACAATAAACTGTGGAAAATTCTGAAAGAGATGGGAATACCAGACCACCTGACCTGCCTCTTGGGAAATTTGTATGCAGGTCAAGAAGCAATAGTTAGAACTAGACGTGCAACAACAGGCTGGGTTCCAAATAGGAAAAGGAGTACATCAAGGCTGTATATTGTCACCCTGCTTATTTAACTTATATGCAGAGTACATCATTAGAAACACTGAGCTGGAAGAAGCACAAGCTGGAATCAAGATTGCTGGGAGAAATATCAATAACCTCAGATATGCAGATGACAGCACCCTTATGGCAGAAAGTGAAGAAGAACTTTAGAGCCTCTTGATGAAAGTGAAAGAAGAGAGTGAAAAAGTTGGCTTAAAGCTCAACATTCAGAAAATGAAGATCATGGCATCTGGCCCCATCACTTTATGCCAAACAATAGGGAAAGACTGGAAACGGTGGCTGACTTTGTTTTCCTGGGCTCCCAAATCACTGCAGATGGTGATTGAAGCCATGAAATTCAAAGACGCTTACTCCTTGGAAGGAAAGTTATGACCAACCTAGACAGCATATTAAAAAGCAGAGACATTACTTTGTCAACAAAGGTCCATCTAGTCAGGCTATGTTTTTTCCAGTAGTCATCTATGGATGTGAGTTGGACTGTGAAGAAGGCTGAATGCCGAAGAATTGATGCTTTTGAAGTGTGGTGTTGGAGAAGCCTCTTGAGAGTCCCTTGGGCTGCAAGAGGATCCAACCAGTCCATCCTAAAGGAAATCAGTCCTGGGTGTTAATTGGAAGGAATGATATTGAAGCTGAAACGCCAATACTTTGGCCACCTGATGTGAAGAGCTGGCTCATTTGAAAGACCCTGATGCTGGGAAAGATTGAGGGTGGGAGGAGAAGGGGACGACAGAGGATGAGATGGTTGGATGACATCACCGACTCAATGGACATGAGTTTGGGTAAACTTTGGGAGTAGGTGATGGACAGAGAGGCCTGGTGTGCTGCGGTTCATGGGGTTACAAAGAATTGGACACGACTTAGTGACTGAATTGAACTGAATGAAGCCTGGAAATACAGATGACTGCTTTAGATTCTTACCACATCACTAATACTCATCTCAGTGTCTAGACCTTTGTCAAATGATGTTGCACACTACTCAGCCTGGTTTTCTTTTCTGTTGGCATCCTTGTGCATTCTGACTTTGACTATCCTAGTGGATAAATAAATATTGTGGCTATGTTAAAAGCTTCACCTCCTTCACTGGTGCTGATAACTCAGTTATTGATAATCCTAGAGGGAGGATTCCTCTCCCTTCTATGTTTAACCTATGCAAATGTAGTTGATGAAGACTTTCTGATGGGACTATTCAAAAACCTTTTCTAGTCTTTGCCCTGATCTAGGGGGACAGAATAGGATTTGGAATCAGATATATAAAGAACTTGAAATCCTGGCTCTGGTCTTTAATAACTCTGTGCCATAGTGTTGGTTAGTAAATCTCTTGGAGTATCAGTTTCCTCATACCTGTGGTGGAAAGAAGGAGATGACAGAGGTTGAGATGGTTGGATGGCATCACCGACTCAATGGACATGAGTTTGAGTAAACTCTTGGAGTTGGTGAGGGACAGGGAGGCCTGGCGTGCTGCAGTCCATGGGTCGCAAAGAGTTGGACACGACTGAGCAACTAACTGAATTGAACTGTGGTGAAAAGAATATTTCCTTCGGTTTTCTCAAAGAGAGAATAAACAGATACATGAAAAGTTATTTGCACTTTATAGTACATGCTAGCTTCCTACCCCAGAGAAGGCAATGGCACCCCACTCCAGTACTCCTGCCTGGAAAATCCCTTGGACGGAGGAGCCTGGTAGGCTGCAGTCCATGGGGTCGCTGAGAGTCAGACACGACTGAGCGACTTCACTTTCACTTTTCCCTTTCATGCATTGGAGAAGGAAATGGCAACCACTCCAGTGTTCTTGCCTGGAGAATCCCAGGGCCGGGGGAGCCTGGTGGGCTGCTGTCTATGGAGTCACACAGAGTCGGATACGACTGAAGCGACTTAGCAGCAGCAGCAGCTTCCTACCCATATCAGGTGCAACGCTACTAACAAACAATCTAGGCTTCTATATTTGAAGAGTTGGCTACAGGCACATAATGTAACATGGCATTTATTCTTACTTTCTATTTGTCAGTTTTGTTTTTCAAGATGTCTTTAGATTTCCTTATCCTGTCACATAGTTTCAAGTTGAGTGTTCTGTTTGTGATTCTGGATGTTTGAAGAAGAATAATCCATGTGACATGGATGGTTTTAGCTATCTGAACATTGAGAAGGATATGGGAATTAGAACCAGGGGCTTGGGGCTGGTGCACTGGGACGACCCAGAGGGATGGAATGGGGAGGGAGGAGGGAGGAGGGTTCAGGATGGGGAACACATGTATACCTGTGGCGGATTCATTTTGATATTTGGCAAAACTAATACAGTTATGTAAAGTCTAAAAATAAAATAAAATTTAAAAAAAAAAGAAAAGATAAAAGTAAAATGATGTCTTAGTAATGCATGATAAAATAGAGTAAAATAAATAGAATGGCAGCACTCTGGAATGGTTATTGTCACCTGACAGAGCCAGATTAGCATCTGGTTTCAAGAGCAGGTATTGAGCCACACACCATTGCCTAATATGAAGCGTGATGTGAGCAAACACATCAGGACTTAGGTACTTATGGAAGACAAACACCTCTGGGGAATGGTGATGGGGAGGCCACATTTAAATCTGAGTGTCTTTGTGCCTCCTTGCTTGTCCCCCACATACTCTAAGCCTTTGGTCCTCAAAACTCAAGAGTACCTAAAGATCAAGTGGTGAGTAGTTCTTAAAAATGCAGACTTCTGGGCTTCCTCCTGCTGATTGATTTAGTAGATCTGAAGTGAGCCCAGTCTGCCTTTAGTTAGGCACCCTGACTCTTTCTGATACTGTTTGCCACCCAGGCCAGTGTTTCAGGGAGGTGGGGTCCCAGGCAGGAGCTCGTCATTCATTGGCTATTTATTGAGTGCTAACTAGGTGTGAAGCATTCTAGGGGACATGGCCCTTGTTCACCAAGAATTTACACTGAAGGAGGAAATAAGACTTGAATGCAGATAAGGTAGCAGCTGCTGGCTCTGACCAGGTTAGAGTCAGACTGTTGCTTCTTTCTTGTTCACATTTTACTTTGTGCAAGCCTCATATTGGTTTAGAATAATTTAATCTAACTTATTTATTCACCTGTCTCTCAGTTTGTATATTCTGTGAGGGCAAGTGACCTTCACTGTTGACCTACTTAAATGTTTTCCCATCATCTTTTCTTATTTGGAATTGTGGTGTTGGAGAAGACTTTTGAGGGTCCCTTGGACAGCCAGGAGATCAAACCAGTCCATCCTAAAGGAAATCAGTCCTGCATACTCATTTGAAGGACTGATGTTGAAACTGAAACTCCAATACTTTGGCTACCTGATGCGAAGAACTGACTCATTTAAAAAGACCCTGATGCTGGGAAAGATTGAAAGCAGGAGGAGAAGGGGATGACGGAGGATGAGATGGTTGGATGTCATCACCAACATGAGTTTGGGTAAACTTTGGGAGTTGGTGATGGACAGGGAGGCCTGGTGTGCTGCAGTCCATGGGTCACAAAGAGTTGGACACAACTGAGTGACTGAACTGAACTGAACTGAACTTTCTTATTCCTATAACTTTGATTTGGCTGTGACTACCAACTTAAGCACTTGTGCCAGTCTCTTGCTTGATGCCCTGTAAGAAGATGGTTTGTCTGTATCAGACTTGAAATCAGGCTTTATTACGTTACTGCTGCCATGGTCTTTCCTTTTGTTGCCTGTCCATCTTGATAGCCTGGAAGACAGAGGCCAAAGATCAGACATGTTCCCCTGGCTCTGGTTTTCACAGCAGGTGGGACAGGACTGTGGTCATGTGGGTGGGGTGTCAAGGTAAGTCTCATTGGGAAATATTCTGTGGCACAATGTTTGGACTGGAGGTAGGGTGTTTAAAAGGGTGTGGTCCTTAGACGCATAATGCAGGCATTGTGACATATTCTGAAGATTTATCTGCTCAAGTTCAAGGTGGCACATTGATTTAATGTGAGCACATTGGTTTAGTCTCCAAGGAGGAAAACAGGACAATTTTAGATTTAGGCCAGTCAGTATCTGCTTTTCCTTCTTGAGACTGGGACCATTGTAAATTCTATTCTGGGAAAAGAGAATTGCATGGGAGTTGACACTGAGGAAAGTGTGAAGGTAAGGATAATTTAACTACAAAAGTCTTTTAAAACAGTTGAAATTTGGGAGAGAAAGAACTGATATGGAATGATGGAGAATCAAAAAAAATTAAAGCTACATATGCTTATATACACATTGCTTTGAAAATGAAGGCAAATGATAAAATGAGCTCAAGAAATAGCTCAAATTGGTTTATTGTATTGGATTTATAAATGTCTTGATATGAGTCACTAAATAAGATTTAGTAATATTTTATTTTGGTCATGGCTCAAGATGAATTTTTACTTGAAGTTTGGTGGTGGCTGAAGATGAATTTTTAGTTTAAATTTTTCTCCATGGTATTCATTTATATCTGGTTCAGAATCCAATGAGTAAATTTCAGAACCTGTTTCTCGCGACTATTTTCAGTTCTCTCCTCTTTCCATACACAGGCCTGGTCATTGTTTAAGTGGCTTTGTTTAATGGGAATGAACACCTAACACCTGATTTTGCACTTGAGATTTGCCCAGTATTACCCCCAAATGCTAGAGTTTTAAAATATTTCCCTTTTGGGTTGTGAGTGAGTGTTCGTGTATGGCAGGTGTTGGTCAGTAAAATACAGCTAATAGGGGTTTCAGGCATTGTTTCTTGTCTTAGCTTGGGGGATGATGTTTGGTGTCATTAGGAGCAGAGGGTTTTTTCTGGATAGGGAAGGTTATAAATTTTTAGGATTACTGGAAGCTAGAAACCAGTGATTGAATCATGAAGCTCACCACTTTAGGGCCGCCTGAACCTTTATAAGTGGTGCGATCAAGCAGGGAGGATGCTGATGAAGGACCTTCTGGTTTGCTAGCCTGGTGATTTCCCCGGGGTTTCTGCTGGCTGTCTGGCGGGAGTGCTCTGCTTTGTGGAGGAGGGCCCCATGTTCTCCTTCCAAAGGCAACATGTCAGCTTTTGGATTGAGATCTAATTAAACTCTGGATTATTAGGTTTTTACCAGCAATTGCACTTGCAGGCAATAGTAAACCAGGGAACAAAAGACAGATGTACAGGTGGTGGTGTTCTAGAAGTTGACTGGAGTGATGTTTGAGGTTCTGAGTGAGTTTTCTCTCTCCACAATGGAAGTGAAATTAAGTGAGTGCCATTTTTGTTTTTAGGAGCAACTGGGTCTGTTGAGTCCCTTAGCCAGGCAAATATAGCAAGACTGCTTTGACTTCATTTTGTTTGGGTCTTTTAAACAGAAAGATTGGACATTAGAATGTTTCAGATTAAAAGGCTAATGATACAGAAGTTCTATAACTGACATAGGAAAAGGAGTCATTTCTTATCCCACTCTGATCATCTCAAAATCTTTCAACTATTCCCATTGCCTCCCAATCACATCCCAGGGACTGTTCTGAGATATACTGGTTTGTTCAGCCTTTGGGGGTACAAGAATCTGTTAGCTGGTCATGGAGGTAGATTTGGCTTAGAGCTTTACAATTCAGATATTTTCATGCTATTTCTAAAATATGCAATATATTTTATGTGTGTATTCAAAGTATTTATTAGGAAAACCTGAATATTTAAAAGCAACCACAATTTTGGTAACTCTTGTTTGGAACTTCCTTCTTTTTTATCCCTCATATACCAAGAACCTAAAAAAAGAAAAAATGGATGACCCAGGCTCATAACTGCTGAGAGGCCTCAATTACCTGCTTTACAGGCTCTCACAATATAGTGATGAACATACAGGCTAATGGAGAAGGCACATTTCCAGTAACTAATCACACAAAGAATTCATTAAAGTAAGAACTGAGTACTCTGAGAAGGTATAAGAGTGATTCTTTTCTGTCTGTCCATGAGGGAGGATTTTCCAAGTAGACAAAATTCAAGAGGCTAGGGGAAGTCAACCAAGTTTGGGGCAGGAGAGGATTGACAAAGGAAGTAGAGGCAGTAAGTATCAATAACCAATTAGTTTTCAGGGACATAGGTGGACTCTAGGATGACTTTCATATTTTTGGGCTTGAGTAAGTGGATGAGTGGTCATAACTGGAGAAAATTTTATTTTCTGGTAGTGGGTGGTATAAATAAGATAATTAGTTCAATGGAGGTGTTGAATAAATATGTGATCCTGTGTTATAAGAAGAGCTTATTTACTCTTGTTAACTTAGAGCTTCATAGGTCCAGTGGGGAATGGAAGAGTAGATTGGTTCCTGCTTTCAATCTACTTGCAGCTTATACTTTAATTGCAGTCAAGGAGTTAAATAACCACAGAAAATTCTAGTAACCCTCTAAGACAGCAGCAGGAGCAATGGTACAGGCCATACATGAATGATTGCTATGTGAATGGTATAGGTGCTTCTTGCTTTGCTGCAGTTGGTATCCAAGTAGAATTTCTCATCTGGTTTTACTTTTGTTTTACTTTCATGGTTTGAGATGAGTTGAGGATAGCAGGAGCTTGTTTAATAATACTGTGGTTTGTTTGCTTTGAAATGTCTCATTTTATCAGTTAGAAAGTTTGTCTTATTTAAGAAAAGAGGGGGGCTTCCCAGGTGGTAAAGAATTTGTCTCCAGTGCAGGAGATGCAAGAGATGAGAGTTCAATCCTTTGGTCAGACAGATCCCCTGGGGAAGGAAATGACAACCCACTCCAGTATTTTTGCCTGGAGGATTCCATGGACAGAGGAGCCTGGCAGGCTACTGTCCAGCAGGTTGCAAAAAGTTGAATATAATTGAGCACATGAGCCCCATGATCACAACAGAAGAGGAATCTGAGGCCATGAAGGGGTAAATAACTTTCCCAAAGATATGGAGTGGGTAAATGGTAAAGTTGGGATTCAGATCTAGTTTTCTAGATCTTCAGATCTTCCTCAGTTTTTAAAAAATCCTATTTATTTATTTTAACTAAATATATCCCCTATCTCCTAATTTTAGAGATGTATATTGTTTCTAATTTGGTACTTCTATTTCCAGTTAGATGTTTAGGATTAAGTCCTAGAAGTGCATTCCCTGTACCGAGGAATGTAAAAATCTTTAAGATTCCTTTAGAATATATCAGATTCTTTTCCAGAAAAGTTAAAAAAAAAATTTACCGTGTAGGTGTACTTTTCAATCCTATGTAGAAGTATTTTTTAGTCTCTTGTGGCACCCCATTCCAGTACTCTTGTCTGGAAAATCCCATGGATGGAGGAGCATGGTGGGCTGCAGTCCATGGGGTCGCTAAGAATCGGACATGACTGAGCGACTTCACTTTCACTTTTCACTGTCATGCATTGGAGAAGGAAATGGCAACCCACTCCAGTATTCTTGCCTGGAGAATCCCAGGGACGGGGGAGCCTGGTAGGCTGCCGTCTATGGGGTCGCACAGAGTCAGACTTAGCAGCAGCAGCAGCAAGCTATGACAAGTAAGAGGACTCAATAACACTGTGATAAAGATGGTGGTTAGGGTAATGAATCAGTGAATCTGTTAGGGCAGAAAGGAACTCCAGGTGTCAGGTAAGCCACCTCCTTCTTTATTAATTAAGGACCAAGGCTCAGAGAGCTTAAGGGACCTCATCCAGACCACGCCACTCATTAGAGTCAGAGTCTGGATAAGAAGCTCCTCTTTGCACTATGTGGTACACTGAGACAGAGTCTCTAGAATGGTATGGATGATTCAGGGGCTGCTGAAATGTCCGTCTGGGATCTCAGCTGGAGATCTAAGAGACTTTTAGTGTTTTAGTCAGCTTCATAGTTCATCTTTGAAACTTCACGGTTCTGTCAGGAGGATGTGGAAGTAACTCAAAGGAATCTGTCCCAAACCAAGAGGTCCAGCACCCAGCCCTACTGGGCTGGGGAGAATCCTGAAATCCCCCTCTCATGAGTTCTTCTGCACTGATCTATGGTCCGATCCACAGGGATGATTCTGAGTTCTCTCTTTGTTATTCTGTAGAAGGTACATTAGCTTTGAACAAAGGACTGCTCACGTAAACTCATATAATTCAAGACTGATATTCTTTTTTTTTTTTTTTTTTAATTAATTAATTAATTAATTTATTTATTTATTTTTTTACATTTTTTTAAAATTTTATTTTATTTTTAAACTTTACATAACTGTATTAGATTTGCCAAATATCAAAATGAATCCGCCACAGGTATACATGTGTTCCCCATCCTGAGCCCTCCTCCCTCCTCCCTCCCCATTCCATCCCTCTGGGTCGTCCCAGTGCACCAGCCCCAAGCATCCAGTATCGTGCATCGAACCTGGACTGGCAACTCGTTTCATACATGATATTTTACATGTTTCAATGCCATTCTCCCAAATCTTCCCACCCTCTCCCTCTCCCACAGAGTCCATAAGACTGTTCTATACATCAGTGTCTCTTTTGCTGTCTCATACACAGGGTTATTGTTACCATCTTTCTAAATTCCATATATATGCGTTAGTATACTGTATTGGTGTTTTTCTTTCTGGCTTACTTCACTCTGTATAATAGGCTCCAGTTTCATCCACCTCATTAGAACTGATTCAAATGTATTCTTTTTAATGGCTGAATAATACTCCATTGTGTATATGTACCACAGCTTGCTTATCCATTCATCTGCTGATGGACATCTAGGTTGCTTCCATGTCCTGGCTATTATAAACAGTGCTGCGATGAACATTGGGGTACTCGTGTCTCTTTCCCTTCTGGTTTTCTCAGTGTGTATGCCCAGCAGTGGGATTGCTGGATCATAAGGCATGTCTATTTCCAGTTTTTTAAGGAATCTCCACACTGTTCTCCATAGTGGCTGTACTAGTTTGCATTCCCACCAACAGTGTAGGAGGGTTCCCTTTTCTCCACACCCTCTCCAGCATTTATTACTTGTAGACTTTTGGATCGCAGCCATTCTGACTGGTGTGAAATGGTACCTCATAGTGGTTTTTATTTGCATTTCTCTGATAATGAGTGATGTTGAGCATCTTTTCATGTGTTTGTTAGCCATCTGTATGTCTTCTTTGGAGAAATGTCTATTTAGTTCTTTGGCCCATTTTTTGATTGGGTCATTTATTTTTCTGGAGTTGAGCTGTAGGAGTTGCTTGTATATTCTTGAGATTAGTTGTTTGTCAGTTGCTTCATTTGCTATTATCTTCTCCCATTCTGAAGGCTGTCTTTTCACCTTGCTAATAGTTTCCTTTGATGTGCAGAAGCTTTTAAGGTTAATTAGGTCCCATTTGTTTATTTTTGCTTTTATTTCCAATATTCTGGGAGGTGGGTCATAGAGGATCCTGCTGTGATGTATGTCAGAGAGTGTTTTGCCTATGTTCTCCTCTAGGAGTTTTATAGTTTCTGGTCTTACGTTTAGATCTTTAATCCATTTTGAGTTTATTTTTGTGTATGGTGTTAGAAAGTGTTCTAGTTTCATTCTTTTACAAGTGGTTGACCAGATTTCCCAGCACCACTTGTTAAAGAGATTGTCTTTAATCCATTGTATATTCTTGCCTCCTTTGTCGAAGATAAGGTGTCCATATGTGCGTGGATTTATCTCTGGGCTTTCTATTTTGTTCCATTGATCTATATTTCTGTCTTTGTGCCAGTACCATACTGTCTTGATAACTGTGGCTTTGTAGTAGAGCCTGAGGTCAGGTAGGTTGATTCCTCCAGTTCCATTCTTCTTTCTCAAGATCGCTTTGGCTATTCGAGGTTTTTTGTTTTTCCATACAAATTGTGAAATTATTTGTTCTAGCTCTGTGAAGAATGCTGTTGGTAGCTTGATAGGGATTGCATTGAATCTATAGATTGCTTTGGGTAGTATACTCATTTTCACTATATTGATTCTTCCAATCCATGAACATGGTATATTTCTCCATCTGTTAGTGTCCTCTTTGATTTCTTTCACCAGTGTTTTATAGTTTTCTATATATAGGTCTTTAGAATCTTTAGGTAGATATATTCCTAAGTATTTTATTCTTTCCGTTGCAATGGTGAATGGAATTGTTTCCTTAATTTCTCTTTCTGTTTTCTCATTATTAGTGTATAGGAATGCAAGGGATTTCTGTGTGTTGATTTTATATCCTGCAACTTTACTATAGTCATTGATTAGTTCTAGTAATTTTCTGGTGGAGTCTTTAGGGTTTTCTATGTAGAGGATCATGTCATCTGCAAACAGTGAGAGCTTTACTTCTTCTTTTCCAATTTGGATTCCTTTTATTTCTTTTTCTGCTCTGATTGCTGTGGCCAAAACTTCCAAAACTATGTTGAATAGTAATGGTGAAAGTGGGCACCCTTGTCTTGTTCCTGACTTTAGAGGAAATGCTTTCAATTTTTCACCATTGAGGATAATGTTTGCTGTGGGTTTGTCATATATAGCTTTGATTATGTTGAGGTATGTTCCTTCTATTCCTGCTTTCTGGAGAGTTTTGATCATAAATGGATGTTGAATTTTGTCAAAGGCTTTCTCTGCATCTATTGAGATAATCATATGGTTTTTATTTTTCAATTTGTTAATGTGGTGTATTACATTGATTGATTTGTGGATATTGAAGAATCCTTGCATCCCTGGGATAAAGCCCACTTGGTCATGGTGTATGATCTTTTTAATGTGTTGTTGGATTCTGATTGCTAGAATTTTGTTAAGGATTTTTGCATCTATGTTCATCAGTGATATTGGCCTGTAGTTTTCTTTTTTTGTGGGATCTTTGTCAGGTTTTGGTATTAGGGTGATGGTGGCCTCATAGAATGAGTTTGGAAGTTTACCATCCTCTGCAATTTTCTGGAAGAGTTTGAGCAGGATAGGTGTTAGCTCTTCTCTAAATTTTTGGTAGAATTCAGGTGTGTAGCCGTCTGGACCTGGGCTTTTGTTTGCTGGAAGATTTTTGATTACAGTTTCAATTTCCGTGCTTGTGATGGGTCTGTTAAGATTTTCTATTTCTTCCTGATCGAGTTTTGGAAAGTTGTACTTTTCTAAGAATTTGTCCATTTCTTCCTCGTTGTCCATTTTATTGGCATATAATTGTTGATAGTAGTCTCTTATGATCCTTTGTATTTCTGTGTTGTTTGTTGTGATCTCTCCATTTTCATTTCTAATTTTATTGATTTGATTTTTCTCCCTTTGTTTCTTGATGAGTCTGGCTAATGGTTTGTCAATTTTATTTATCCTTTCAAAGAACCAGCTTTTGGTTTTGTTGATTTTTGCTATGGTCTCTTTTGTTTCTTTTGCATTTATTTCTGCTCTAATTTTTAAGATTTCTTTCCTTCTACTAACCCTGGGGTTCTTCATTTCTTCCCTTTCTAGTTGCTTTAGGTGTAGAGTTAGGTTATTTATTTGACTTTTTTCTTGTTTCTTGAGGTGTGCCTGTATTGCTATGAACTTTCCCCTTAGGACTGCTTTTACCGTGTCCCACAGGTTTTGGGTTGTTGTGTTTTCATTTTCATTCATTTCTATGCAAATTTTGATTTCTTTTTTGATTTCTTCTGTGATTTGTTGGTTATTCAGCAGTGTGTTGTTCAGCCTCCATATGTTGGATTTTTTAATAGTTTTTCTCCTGTAATTGAGATCTAATCTTACTGCATTGTGGTCAGAAAAGATGCTTGGAATGATTTCTATTTTTTTGAATTTACCAAGGCTAGCTTTATGGCCCAGGATGTGATCTATCCTGGAGAAGGTTCCATGTGCACTTGAGAAGAAGGTGAAATTCATTGTTTTGGGATGAAATGTCCTATAGATATCAATTAGGTCTAACTGGTCTATTGTATCATTTAAAGTTTGTGTTTCCTTGTTAATTTTCTGTTTAGTTGATCTATCCATAGGTGTGAGTGGGGTATTAAAGTCTCCCACTATTATTGTGTTATTGTTAATTTCTTCTTTCATACTTGTTAGCATTTGTCTTACATACTGCGGTGCTCCCGTGTTGGGTGCATATATATTTATAATTGTTATATCTTCTTCTTGGATTGATCCTTTGATCATTATGTAGTGACCATCTTTGTCTCTTTTCACAGTCTTTGTTTTAAAGTCTATTTTATCTGATATGAGTATTGCTACTCCTGCTTTCTTTTGGTCCCTATTTGCATGGAAAATCTTTTTCCAGCCCTTCACTTTCAGTCTGTATGTGTCCCCTGTTTTGAGGTGGGTCTCTTGTAGACAACATATGCAGGGGTCTTGTTTTTGTATCCATTCAGCCAGTCTTTGTCTTTTGGTTGGGGCATTCAACCCATTTACGTTTAAGGTAATTACTGATAAGTATGACCCCGTTGCCATTTACTTTATTGTTTTGGGTTCGAATTTATACACAATTTTTGTGTTTCCTGTCTAGAGAATATCCTTTAGTATTTGTTGGAGAGCTGGTTTGGTGGTGCAGAATTCTCTCAGCTTTTGCTTGTCTGAAAAGCTTTTGATTTCTCCTTCATACTTGAATGAGATCCTTGCTGGGTACAATAATCTGGGCTGTAGGTTATTTTCTTTCATCATTTTAAGTATGTCTTGCCATTCCCTCCTGGCTTGAAGAGTTTCTATTGAAAGATCAGCTGTTATCCTTATGGGAATTCCCTTGTGTGTTATTTGTTGTTTTTCCCTTGCTGTTTTTAATATTTGTTCTTTGTGTTTGATCTTTGTTAATTTGATTACTATGTGTCTTGGGGTGTTTCGCCTTGGGTTTATCCTGTTTGGGACTCTCTGGGTTTCTTGGACTTGGGTGATTATTTCCTTCCCCATTTTAGGGAAGTTTTCAACTATTATCTCCTCAAGTATTTTCTCATGGTCTTTCTTTTTGTCTTCTTCTTCTGGGATCCCTATGATTCGAATGTTGTAGCGTTTAATACTGTCCTGGAGGTCTCTGAGATTGTCCTCATTTCTTTTAATTCGTTTTTCTTTTATCCTCTCTGATTCATTTATTTCTACCATTCTATCTTCTAATTCACTAATCCTATCTTCTGCCTCTGTTATTCTACTATTTGTTGCCTCCAGAGTGTTTTTAATTTCACTTATTGCATTATTCATTATATATTGACTCTTTTTTATTTCTTCTAAGTCCTTGTTAAACCTTTCTTGCATCTTCTCAATCCTTGCCTCCAGGCTATTTATCTGTGATTCCATTTTGATTTCAAGATTTTGGATCAATTTCACTATCATCATTCGGAATTCTTTATCAGGTAGATTCCCTATCTCTTCCTCTTTGGTTTGGTTTGGTGGGCATTTATCCTGTTCCTTTATCTGCTGGCTATTCCTCTGTCTCTTCATCTTGTTTAAATTGCTGAGTTTGGGGTGTCCTTTCTGTATTCTGGCAGTTTGTGGAGTTCTCTTTATTGTGGCGTTTCCTCGCTGTGTGTGGGTTTGTACAGGTGGCTTGTCAAGGTTTCCTGGTTAGGGAAGCTTGTGTCGATGTTCTGGTGGATGGAACTGTATTTCTTCTCTCTGGAGTGTAATGAAATGTCCAGTAATGAGTTATGAGATGTCTATGGT
Source organism: Bubalus kerabau (assembly GCF_029407905.1). NCBI lineage: Eukaryota > Metazoa > Chordata > Mammalia > Artiodactyla > Bovidae > Bubalus > Bubalus kerabau. Next base: position 91,411,370 of record NC_073625.1, read on the forward strand.
TTTGGGGTGACTTTGGGCAGCCTGTATCTTGAAGCTCAGGGCTGTGTTCCTTTGTTGCTGGAGAATTTGCTTGTTATGTCTTTCCCTGGAACTTGTTGGCCCTTGTGTGGTGCTTGGTTTCAGTGTCGGTATGGAGGCGTTTGATGAGCTGCTGTCAATTAATGTTCCTTGGAGTCAGGAGTTCCCTGGAGTCAGGGTTTGGACTTAAGCCTCCTACTTCCAGTTATCGGTCTTATTTTTACAGTAGTTTCAAAACTTCTCCTTCTATACAGCACCACTGATAAAACATCTACGTTAAAGATGAAAAGTTTCTCTACTGTGAGGGTCACTCAGAGAGGTTCACAGCGTTACATGGAGAAGAGAAGTGGGAGGAGGGAGTTAGAGGTGACCCAAATGAGATGAGGTGGAATCAATAGTGGAGAGAGTGGGCTATCCAGTAGTCACTTCCTTATGTGCACTCCACAACTGGACCGCTCAGAGATGTTCACGGAGTTATACAGGGAAGAGAAGAAGGAGGCAGGAGACAGAGGTGGCCAGAAGGATAAAAGGGGGAAATGAAAAGGAGGGAGACAGATCCAGCCAGTAATCAGTTCCTTAAGTGTTCTCCACCGTCTGGAACACACAGAAATTCACAGAGTTGGGTAGAGTAGAGAGGGGTTAGGGAGGAGATACAGGTGACCTGGTGGAGAAAATGGAGAGTCCAAAGGGAGAGAGAGCAGTCAAGCCAGTAATCTCGTACACTAGTGAAAAATGGGTCCTGAAGATTGGGTTTTTAAAGGTACAAAATTGGTAACAAATACATAAAAACAAAAATTAGAAATCTAGAGTAGAGTTTGGAATTTCAAAAATGCGATGTTAATGAAAAGAAGAAGGAAAAGAAAGAGAGAAAAAACGAACAAAGAAAAACAAACAAGGTCGTGAAAGTAATAAAGAAACTACAGGTACAAAATTGATAACTAATACCAAAAAGCAAAAATTAAAAATCTAGAGTAGAGTTTGGAATTTCAAAAATACAATGTTAAAAAAAAAAAGAAGAAGAAGAAAAATAAAGAGAGAAAACAAACAAACCAACAAAAACAATGTCGCAAAAATTATAAAGAAAATACAGGTACAAAATTGATATCAAATACCAAAAAGCATAAATTAAAAATCTTGAGTAGAGTTTGGAATTGCAGATATATGATGTTATATAAAAGAAGAAGAGAAAGAAACAGAGGAAAAAAAAAAGTTACAGAAATTATGAAAAAAACTATAGGTACAAAATTGATAGCATATATCAAAAGGCTAAAATTAAAAATCTAGAGTACAGTTTGGAATTTCAAAAATACAATGTTAAAGAAAAGAAGAAAAAGAAAAAAGAAAAAAAAAAAAAAACCACGGTCAAAAAATTATAAAATATATATATGAAGTTTGCTGAAGAAGAAAAAAAAAAATAGGGTCTTTTTTTTTTTTTTTTTTGCAAAGTAATAGTTATAAAAGTGAAAATTAAAGGACAATAGAGGACTTAAAAAATTTTTTTCTTTTTTAATTAAAAAAAAAAAGAAAGAAAGATTGATCGTAAAAATAGTAAAAATATATCTAGGTCTTTCTCTGGTTTTGTTGTGAGTATTGTGGGTTCAGTTCATTTTTGGCAGTTCCTTAGTCCGACTTATATTTCTCAAGATCTATAGGCCCCTTCCTATGTAATCCGTAGTAACCACAGGGTTTTAATCTATGGCCTGTAGCTTCCAAGGCGTTTCCCTCTGTTACAGCTTCTTCTGTTTGCTGGTCTCTTCAGTGTCTGGTTCCCGCCCTGACACAAAGGGGATGGTTGCGGACACTATTTTTTTTTTTTTTTAAATTTAGGCTCACTTGTTCAGCCGCGCTGTGGGAAGGGAGGGAGGGATGCTGCAAACAGGTAACACTGGCGTGCTCTCGCAGTGCCTCAGCCACACTGGGTCTGCCCCCGCTCACGGTGTGTGTAGCCTCCGTGCCCACACTGCTCGGGCTCTAGGTTGTTCCGCCGGGAACAATCAGAGGCCGGCCCTGGGCTGAGCTCCCAGGTCCAAGCTGCTCAGGTTCAGGCACTCGGGTAGTCCTCAGAGGCGCAGACTCGGTTGGGCCTGCGTTTTGTGCTCTTCCCAGATCCGAGCAGCTCAGGTGATGTGTTTGGCGGGCGCCAATGCTGCGACTTATCGCCTCCCCGCCACTCGGTTATCTGGGTGTAAAACCGGCGCACCTTCTCAGGCAGATGTTGACCGTCCAGACCCCCAAGAAGTTTTAGTTAGCAAAGAAGCCTGCTTACAGTTTTATAGATAGTGTCTCTCTGGGGCTGCGATTGCCCCCTTCCAGCTCTGGCTGCCTGTCACCGGAGGGGGAAGGTCTGCGGCCGGCTATCTCTCTTTGCTCAGTCCTTTGTTCCGTGCGCGGGCCTGGCGGTGTCTTAGGTTAGGGCTGGCTTTTCGCGTGGTAGATATCCCACAGTCTGGTTTGCTAGCCCAAATTATTTCGCTCAGATAGCGCTCAGGACATTCGGGCGGATTCTTACTCTAAGGGACACAGCCCGCGCCGCGCTTCCCTGCCCAGCCCCCGCTTGCTAATGCCGTGTGCTGGCGTCTGCGCTGCTTCTCCGCTGGGGGAGTTACCGTAGGGCTCACAATCCGCGATTTTTAATTGTTTATTTTTTTTTCCCCTCCCTTTTATGTTGCCCTCTGTGCTTTCAAAGCTTGGCACAGATTCGGCAGTGAGAGGGTTTCCTGGTGTTTGGAAACTTCTCTCTTTTTAAGACTCCCTTCCCGGGACGGAACTCCGTCCCTCCCTCTTTTGTCTCTTTTTTTGTCTTTTATATTTTTTCCTACCTCCTTTCGAAGAGTTGGGCTGCTTTTCTGGGTGCCTGATGTCCTCTGCCGGCATTCAGAAGTTGTTTTGTGGAATTTACTCGACGTTTAAATGCTCTTTTGATGAATTTGTGGGGGAGAAAGTGTTCTCCCCGTCCTACTCCTCCGCCATCTTGGCTCCTCCTCCTGATATTCTATAATACTGAATTCAAGACATATTTGGTCAAGACCAAAAAAAAAGGGTATTTCTGTTTTTTGTTGCTTGATCATGTAACAATTCAATTCAAGCCTGGTTTTCTCTAGCAGTGACCAAAAAAGGAGGATATTTCTGTTTTTTATTGCTCGATCATATAGCAGTTATGTTTACAGAATTTACAATTTGATTTGGCTTGGTATCCCTCTGAATCTGCTGGATTAAGCTGTTAAATGTCAACTTTTAATGACTTAACTCAATAAAGAGTTGTTTCCTGCAAAAATCTAATGCAATCTGGTTGACTGTCTTCTATGTTGTAGATATGCCATGCCTAGGTTGCCAAAGCAGGGGAAAAACAAGTTAAAGGAGTCACATAAGCTCTTAACTGACTTAACATGAAAGTGACAAATGCCACAATCTGCTGGACAGAACTAGAAGCATGGTTCTGATTAAAATGGAGAGGAGGCTGGGAAAAGTGCGTGGAAGAGTACACAGGTATTTGATGAGCACTAGTGGTCTCTTCCACACACTTGATGTTTGATACTCTGAAATTACCTACTTAAAATTTTTTGTAGGCAATTTCATATCACTTTGAGTTTTAAACATAAAGATAGAACTTTCCTATTACTATCTTTCAAATATGATTAAAGTGTGTTGGCTGAGTACACACTATCACTTTTAAGCGATCTTTTGAGCTCCTTGTTAAAAACAGTGAAAGTTTTTTTAATAATTGTAAGATTTGGATAAGTAATTTCACTTCTCTACACCTGTATCCCAATTGAAAATGTGATTTAACCCCTGATTTGTGGGTATATTGTGAAAATTAGGTTAGAGATCACATGTAAACCAGTAGACACAGTGCCTAGAATAAGGTTAATTGTTCAACCAATGTCTGTCTTTCGTATTGTTGATCTTGTAATTGGTCTATGTCTGTTGACAGTTATACTGGATCCTCTGACTCAGCAGTATATATCTACCATCATCAGAAGATAGTACATAGGAATAAGTGACGTTTTGGCCAAGTTTTGGAAATGAAACACCTTTATCTTCTCTATGTTCTTATTTTGGTAGTTATGGGGAATTTCAAAGGCCATGCTCTCCCTGGATCCTTCTTCTTTATCTTGGGGATTTGGTGGACTATAAAGTGCATTCTGAAATATGCCTTCAAAAAGCAGAAACGGACTTCTTACCTTGATTCCAAAGCATTATTCCGTCGAGCTGAAATGTTGGAAGGAATCGTAATAGTTGGAATGACTTTAACCGGTGAGTGACCCTTTTCTGTGTTCTGTTTGCTTTTTGGGGTATTTTCACATGCAAAGAGAAAATTCAATATCAAAACAAAAAATTGCTAAAATAAATATTTTATTAAAAATACCTGAATACCTATTCTAATTGTAATTTCTACCTGGTATAATTTATTAGAACTTATACTTTATGTTATACAAAGGGCTATTCCTTATGAGTTAGTCATAGCAATTAACTTGCCTGTCCAGTCAAGGTGAATTTTCTTTTTAGATTTAGTTGGAGCCTTTAAGATAATTTTATGTCACTTATTCTGAGGCCTGAAAGAGTTAACTCTATCCAAAACCATTTTTCAAAATGTCATAAAGGTAATCAAGTGATTATGGGAAAGTGTCAATAATAAATTATTGCTGATAGGCTATCCACAGGGTTCAGGTTGAAGAAAACCTTATCTTCTGTGTTCATCCTTTTTGTGTGGTTACTAAATTAGAGACAAAGGTTGGGCCAGATGATTGTAAGGCCTTTCCATTGGTTCTATGATTCTGTAAAAACATTGTGGTTTTTTTTTTAATTTTATTTTATTTTTAAACTTTACATAATTGTATTAGTTTTGCCAAATATCAAAATGAATTAGAGTTCCACTTCAGCCTCTCCTTTATTGAAGGCTGAACTTCCTAATTTTCCTTTAGATTTCTTCATATTTTGTTCATGATGAGAGGTCTTTGCAATGGTCATCCAAGCGTGGATCAACTATTTTTCAAAGAGAGGAATTTTCTTGCCAAATTCTATAGATAAATAAATGAAGCAGCATCTTCAAGAAAGTTTTTCAGAATTTGTGTAACTGGCTAGACTGTATGCTATATCTGTGTGTGCTTTCTCATTTACCCTTAACTGGGGAGAAGCTGAACTCTAGCATTTTAATCCTGAACCAAGCACAACTCACTACCCAAAGATGTACTATGTAAGAAGAGTTAATCAGATGCTATAGGATTAATCTCACAAATCTAAATCTAGAATTACTCAGGATTTATCTAGTCATTAGATTAAAGTAGGAACTAAGGCCATCAGAGGAACTAATCAGGGAACTCTGTGGAACTAAGACCATTAGCTTTGAAGATCTGAAAATAGCTGTCTGATGAAACTCACTATCTTTGACTAAGAATGATTATCCAAACCAATCTTTGAAGTTTCAAAACCAGCCTAAAGAACCAGTGTTCAGCTGTTAGGTAACAGCCCAGATAGAAGAATCAGTGCCATAAAAAGATAATATATTGGGATAAGAAGTAGCCTGGTCCTTCTTCATCTTCCTTTTTCAGTAAAATTGTGGAAAGATGGCTTAAAGTGTGATATATCCCTCTGCAGGCATCCTTGGAGAACAGTTTTTTCCTGGAGGACCACACCTGACCTTGTATGACTACAAAGAGGGTCACTGGGTCCAACTCCTGAGCTGGCAGCATTTTACCATGTACTTCTTCTTTGGGCTGCTGGGTGTAACAAACATCTTATCTTCTACCGTCATTTCACTTCCTGCCTCCTTTAGCAAGTTAATGTTATCAAATGCCTTATTTATGGAGGGTAAGTGTGAATATTTTCATATACCTTTCATTATTCTTGGACATTTGTCTAGCCCTTTACAATAATATTTCTTTTGTGTCCTGGTATAGCCTTGGCCCACAAGGTCATCTGTTTGGTTTGGGCCGTGGTGAGCTATTGAGATGTCCTAGACAGGATGCCAAAGATTTTCCTTCCCTACTGGCTCATTTGGGCTTTCCTGGTGGCTCAGTTCATAAAGAATCTGCCTACAATGCAAGAGACCTGGGTTTGATCCCTGGGTCAGGAAGATCCCCTGGAGAAGGAAATGGCTACCACTCCAATATCCTTGCCTGGAGAATTCAATGGACAGAGGAGGCTGGTAGGCTATAGTCCATGGGGTGACAAAGAGTTGGACATGACTGAATACTAACACACACACACACACACACACTGACTCATTTAGTACAACCAGGCAAACCCAGTCATTCAATGTGTTTTATTCATATTTCACATTTTCTTAAAGAAACACCTACTCCAGTATTCTTGCCTGGAGAATTCCATGGACAGAGGAGCCTACTGGGCTCCAGCCATGGGGCTTGCAGAACTTATCTGTTACGACTAAGCAACGAATCAACAATAATCACAGCCATTGTTTATCTCTGATTTATCCAAGAGATGATCATTATTTCCATTTAGGACATATAAAATTGAGCTGAGAATAGTGAAGCATAAATATCCTCAAACGAGGAGACCACTCACAGTAGAGTAGCTTCCAAATCTAATATTGATATAGTGAAACTCCACCATTACATGATAAACAGGGTCCAAAAAATCTGGTCGCATAAAAATGAAGTCCTAACATTCTTTGTTCCGTTAGCCTCCCTGTTACTCTGTACGGAAACACTGAAAACAAGTATTTAATGATTTGTTTTCATTTATTTTATATGTAAGGGATAGATTGTTCGTAGAACTAGAAAAATCTCCCCATTATCAAGAGATAGTCTTTCCTAATGTCCACTTTGCCTCCCACATCCAAAGGTAAGAGCTTTGGTTGGGCACCAGCCATGATTCTCTTTATCTGAGGGTATTACCATATTTTCAGTGAACATCTTTTCCCCCTCATCTAAATGAAAAGGATGAAACTGAAGCCAGCATCTCTTTCCATGGGATTAAAAAATATAGTTAGTTACTACTTCTTGGGAGCTTCCAGAGAATCTTTATAATACCCATCAAATTCCACTCTTATGACTTGTGTGTATATTTACTGCCTTCAGTGGACTGAATTTCTTAAGGTGAGGGTTTGTCTCATTCATCTGTCTGTTCACCTCAACACCTGTTTCACTGTTCCCTTCATGCTTATTATTCTTATTTTTGCATAAAACATGGCTTTGAAATATAGTTATAGAAAATGTCATGATACAGTGGAGAAGAGAATAAAAGCTGGGGAAGGGGAAAGGAAATTTCAAAGATTCCATCCTAAAGAGGTAGTGATGCCTCCAAAAATGTTGTGTGCTCAGTCATGTCCGACTCTTTTGCCACCCCATGAACCGTAGCCCACCAGGCTCCTTTGTCCATGAGATTTTCCAGGCAAGAGTACTGGAGTAGGCTGCCATTTCCTACTCCAGGTGATCTTCCAGACCCAAGGATGGAATCCACATTTCCTGCACCTCCTGCATTGGCAGGTAGATTCTTTACCACTGTGCCACCTGGGAAGTCCCCCCAAATGTTAGAGGTTTCCAATATTGTAGGAAGCAGTGAGCATCTGATATTTTGGACAAATAAATGTGTGTGTTTATGAAAGTTGTGTATTGAGGGAAACAGTAGTTTCACTGAAAAAGGCAAACAATTTTTTCTGCCTCTGACAGCTTTTGTTTTCTACAATCACATTCATGGCCGGGAAATGTTGGACATCTTTGTGCACAAGCTTCTGGTCTTGGTCGTATTTTCGACGGGCCTGATTGCCTTCATGGAGCTCTTCGCACAGACCAGTATAACTGTGGAACTTCTGCGGACAAGCCTTTTCCTGCTTCAGGGAAGCTGGTTCTGGCAGGTGAGTTGGGGCCTCCAGTCAATGTGCCTGGTGTCGGCACTGATGGCCTTCTCTCTTTGATTGTAGGTGTTGTGCCCTGAAACCCAGAGACTCCCTTCTGATATTCTGCTGGCAGTGAGAATGTGAGCCTTTGAGAGGTGATGCTTAATTGAGGGGCTCAGTGACCCTGGTGGGAATAGTGACAGAGCAGCAGGGAAGGAGGTGGGAGGTGTCCACCTTCATCACACACCTGAATATCCATTTTGTAGGAACTATGAGCTGGTGCTTAGCTGGAAGCAGTTCCTGATGTTAAAGTCACTTAAAGCCTAGTGTGTAATAAGCTTGAGAAACATATGGAAGGCAGGAAAGGGAGGGAATTATGTGTTGAGGAATAAGTATGTGCTGGCCGCTGGACACGACTTTTACATACATATTATTTCATTCTCATTTTGTCCTTGTGTTTAATTTTGTCCTCACGACAACTTGGAAGTCAGATATTATCATCCCCAATTGACTGATAAAGAAGGCTCAGAGAGAGCAAGTTACTTTCCCAGGATCACACAGTAATGGAGCTAGGTTCTAAATGTGGGTCTGTCTGACTCCAAATCCCAGGCATTTTCCATTTTACTGTTGACTCCCTAATCTTGGAGTGTTATTGAAAACATAGTGAACGTCTACTATTCAGCAGGGGTCCCCAACTTCCGGGATCTAATGTCTGATCTGAGCTGGAGCTGATATAATATGAAAAAACATGAAGTACACAATAAATACAATGCACTTGAATTGAACTGAAACTCTCACTTCCTCCACCCTAGTTCATGGAAAAATTGTTTTCCACGAATTTAGTCCCTGTTGCCAAAAAGATTGGGGACTACTATTTTATAGAGACTGATAAGTCATAATCCAATATACATATATAGATATAATGAAAGTCTGGGATGAGAGGTGAATGTGGTTTAATGACAGAAGATTTCTTAAAGGAGATTTTTAGTCACTAAAGTTCAAGGATATGGGATGATGAGGTTCTTCCAGGGATTTGCATTTCAGTGAAGAGTGATAACAATGCCCTGGTGGGCAAGGGGCAGAGAAACATCATGGTCGAAATGGTAGCTAGGAAGGATGTGATATTTAAGCTTGTGGGAGAGTAGAAAGAGCTAGATTCAAGGCGAGTAAAGAGCTAGATTCAAGGGTTATTTTGAAGGAAAAATCATATAGAAAAAGTAAAAAATAGCTTATCATGTGATAAAATGTATAATCAGTAAGTTTAACCAGCTGGTATACAGAAGTTGCATTGTGAGATTATTTATCATCTGTTGGGAAGCTAAATAGAATGGCATGTAAAACCTAATTATGCATTCTGTATCTCTTGATGGGAATACTTTATTATATATTGTGCATGTATTGCTGATCAAAACTAAAAATAAATTTAAAAAAATTCAACAGTGGTAACTTTTGACCAAGATGACAAATGGGTTTATGCTTCAGCAAATCTCCTCTGATTCAAACATATAACAATGATACATAAACTATCAAAAATACCTATGAAATTAAAAAGATATTAAAAAAAGAGAAAAATAAATGAAAGTAAGAGGGTAAAAAATATGTAGTTGCAATTAAACAACCCAAACTAGGGCAAGCCACCGGCGGGCCAGACAGAATAGAAATGCATAGTTGGAGAAGATATGGACTGCAGGCCTATGGACTCCAGGTCTGGGGTAGATATGATGGCTGGTTCTTTGGCTCCAGGGAAACTAAAAGGAAATTAAAAATTCCTCCCAATGTGGGGTAAAGTCAGGCTCTTGGAACTCTTTTTAATTGTATGTTTATGTATTCTCTGTTTCTAATTGCTTCTCATTCAGTTGATCTTTCACTTTCTGATAGAGGTCTGTTAAAATTTTATATTAGTTATGGATTTGTCAATTTCTCCTTATTTTCAGTTTTTTCTTTAATGTCATAAGGTTGTCTTCTCCTTCTCTCTAGTTTTTTTGAGTTGAATATTCACTTATATTTAATTTTTTTACTTTCACATATAATACATCTAAGACTGCATGTGTCCACAGTTGCTTCAGTCATGTCTGATTCTTTGCGACCCTATGGACTATAACCTGCCAGGCTCTTCAGTCCATGGGATTCTCCAGGCAAGAGTACTGGGTTGTCATGCCCTTCTCCAAGGGATCTTTCCAACCCAGGGATTGAGCCCAGGTCTTGCACAACAGGTGGATTCTTTATTGCTGAGCTGCCTGGGAAGCCCCATACCTTTCTATAGAATTCCTTTTCTATATACTACTTTAGCTACCTCCTGTGAGATTTCATGTATGGTAGCTTTCACTCTTGGGAAATTTTGAATGTTGCATTTTCTGTGTGCTTTCCTATTTAATTTATGAGTTATTTAGGAGCGTACTTTTCAGTTTCCCCAAAATATTCTTTCTTTTTTATTATTTATTTGCAATTCTATTGCTTTGTATGTGTTCCCTTTAAAATGTGTTGAGACTGCCTTTGGAATGTAGCCCAATGTCACTGGTAGTAAATGTTCCATGTATTTGAAAAAATAGTATATTCCATCTTTGTTGGGTTGAAGATTCTCCATATATTTACTAAATCAAGTTTTTAAAGAGCTAAATATGCAAATAAAGAAGTTAGAAAGTAAGGAGAAAGGGAGAAACCCAGAGTTGAAAAAAGGAATAATAAAGATAAGCTCAGAATGAATGAAACTATTTAGAGTTTCTTTAATCATTAATGTTTGATTAAATATCTGAGGGAGGAAGCTGTGAGCTTTCATAACTGACCATGCTGCTGCTGCTGCTGCTGCTAAGTCGCTTCAGTCGTGTCCGACTCGGTGTGACCCCATAGACAGCAGCCCACCAGGCTCCCCCATCCCTGGGATTCTCCAGGCCATAGGTTGGCTTAATATCGTTCCTTCTGGCAGAGGAATAATATTTTCATATTTCCCCAAGAGCTTTTCTAAGGAAGAGATTTGAGGTTAGAATCTTTGGTCATAAATCCAAGATCATTTAAAAACTTTCCATCTGTCATTATGCCTAGATTAGTTTGGGACTTAAAGGAAAATGAACATTTGATACCAGTGCAAACACACACACTGGCGGGAAAGGCAGGTTTAACAACAGTATGTCTCCTCCCCTGCCCTCTCCCTGTTAGTTTCCTCTGAAACAAAAATGTTTCAGGGGCTTAGGTGAATTTATTTTGCTTCCATGTTTTGTTGCTATGAATGTTTATGCCCCCAAACTCTATCTCAGGCTAATACTATTACATTATGATTTGCTTTTCAGCATATTTTTTCTCTTGCTACTTCTCCATATGTGATTAATAAACAATATATAGACAAATTAGAGAAAAGTCCACCTGGGTTCTTGGAACCATAAATCTGGAGAGGTGAACAGAATGAGGAAAATACCCACAGTGGCCATTATTTAAAATAGCTCATATATAAATGATTAAGTAATAGACAAACCTGAAGGGAATTCCCTTCCCCACCTATCAAAATGGTTTCCTGAACCACATTACAGCCAAATATATTGTTCTCAAAAGCCTAATCAAAGGCAATTTAGAAAAGGTTAAAAAAAATCTCTCAGGCACATCTATTTATTCCATGAATCATGTTTTCTGAGTCTGTTTGTGAATGAGTATTTGTAAAGCTCACTTTTGCACTTTGTCATTCCCAGTGTGAGAACCACAGTGCAGAGAAAATCAAGGAAAGAGGATGACACACCTGGGAGGGATTTTATTTTGGAAACTCCAAAAAACAGTCGTGACTGTGGCAGGAAGGGAGAAGTCTGTGAGTCCAGGTCAGGCGGACCCAGATCTGAATTCTGGATCTACCATATTAATCACATGACCATAGACTAACTGTTCTGTGTGCTTAAGATTCCTCAACTAAAAAATAGTAATGGTATCTTATGAGACTGTTACTTGAATGAAATGTTCCAACCTGAAAATGCCTCTGCCTTGAGGAGATACTATTAATTCCATAGGAAGAGGGTTGAGAAATCTTCTAGGAGAAGGTGAACTTTAGTTGGGGTTTGAAAGATAAGTGAGAGTCACCAGTGTGTCCAGGTTTGAGCTTTAAGACAGGTGATACTCTTCTGCTCATTTCAGCCTTAGCCCCTGTATTAGTGTACAAGGGCTGCAATAACAAATTCCGACAAGCAGGAAGACTTCACTGTTCTGGGAGATAGAACTAAAAATCAAGTTGTCAGCAGGTTGGTTCTTTCTTGGGGGCCCCAAGGAACAATTTGTCAGTTGCCAGCAATCCTTGGCTTTCCTTGGCCTGTTGGTAGCATAATTCCAATCTCTGCCTCCAGAGTCACACCTGTGTATTTCTGTGTACCTGTGTCTTTACATGGACCTCTTATAAGGGCACTCATCACTGGAAAGTGAAAGTCACTCAGTTGTGTCCAACTCTTTGTGACCCCATGGACTATACAGTTCATGAAATTCTCTAGGCCAGAATCCTGGAGTGGGCAGCCTTCTTCCCAACCCAGGGATCGAACCTAGGTCTCCCACGTTGTAGGTGAATTCTTTACCAGCTGAGCCACAAGGGAAGCCCAAGAATACTGGAGTGGGTAGCCTAGCCTTCTCCATCAGATCTTCCCGACCCAGGAATCAAACCAGGGTCTCCTGCATTGCAGGCAGATTCTTTACCAACTGAGCTATCACAGAAGCCCCACTCATCACTGGATTTATGGCCTATTCTGATCCAATATGACCTCATCTGCATGTCATTTACAAAGACCTTATTTCCAAATGAGGTTACATTCACAGGTATCAGGGGTTAGGACTTCAACATGCCCTTTTAGAAGGAATTATTTAACCCACAACAACCGTTACATCTTCTCTCTGGGAGCTGGAGTTGATCACTCCCCAGGCAGGGGTAGGTGAGTGATGTGAATGGCATTGAAGGAACACAAATGAGACTGATGGGTGGGAACTGGAGAGCTAGTCCTTAAACTAGCTAGGTCATTAAACTCAACCTCCCAAAAGGCCTTTGGTTGACACAGATTTCTCTGTCAACCTCCATGTATTGATGTGAGAGGAAAACATGAGAAGCAGTTCTGACACCATGGTTGAAATGGCTGGGCCCCTTAAACTGAGAATTGACTACATGGTTTGAGTTTCCTTATTGTCATTTCCAAACAGTGAGCACAGAGGAGCTAGAAAGTCTCTCTTTCTTCCAGGGCCTTCAGGGACCTGGGCTCTGATCACTTTGGTTTCCACTGTGAGCTTTCCTTGAAGTATTATAAAGGGGTATTACAAAACACAGATATGTCCAAACAGCAGGCAAAGCAACTGGGTGGCATTCTCCTCCTGGAGTTTATGGGTACTGTAGGCTCAGATCTCTAATTTGATGACTGATCTATCTTTTGTTAATTACTCATCCCTTTAGAATGGAGCCCTGGCCTCATGCAGAGTCCCCAGCTCTTGCAATGATGCAAGTGCCTTTGTGACTGTTTGGAGACCCAGAGGCAGGTTCGCACCTTACTTAGATTTCTTATCTATAAAATAGACACAACAAAAGGAGTCTGTCAGCTTTGATATTTTAGAAAAATTTATGAATGTGACATTGGTTAATAAATAAAGTGCATAGCACCAGTGTAAAAATGAAGGCCTCTGGACTGCTCCACTTGGTCAGGCAGCTACCAACCTGAACGATGAATCAATGGAGAATACATGTTGCTGTTCCTGCTTTGAAATACAGGTCTGGTGTGGCCAGATATTTCTATTTTTAGAAGTAAGCTGAGACTATGGACTTCTGCATGAAGTTCCCTAATTTTTCAAGCATTGTAAATTAATTCAACTTATTTTTAAAAATGTGTAGGGCAGGCAAAGCACATCTGTGATATAGGTGTGGCTCAGGATCTGCCAGTCTATAATCTGTGTTTTAAGGGAGAAAGAGTACCATGTCTTCATGGGACCAACTACTGTCTCAGTACAGATTGTTCAAACTATATCAAACCGCTGAGCTGACTCACTCAGAACCTGGTGTCCAAGCCACTGTCCTTCATATTGCCCCATGGAGAAAGGCTAAATGATGAAAAGAGCGTGTTGGGTAGAAGAAGAAGCACACAGAATTCTGGAGGCAGGCCCTCCTGGCTTGGAACCCTGTTAGTCATTCAGCTGTTTTGTAATATTGGGGACATGACCAAAGTCTCTGAGTTGCAGTTCTACCCTCTGTCATATGGGGATGATGACACCATCTTCTTGGGGGTGGTTGCGAGGATGAGAATTAGGGTGAAGTTTATGTGCCTGAGTGAGGTTATAGTGCCTGACACATGGCAGTACATCTTCCAGGGAGTACCAGTGGCAGTTCTCCTTCCAACTAAAGGGAATCCTTTATTTTTTAAATATTTATCTATTTGGCTGTGCCGAGTCTTAGTTGCAGCACACAGGATCTTCAATCTTTGTTGGGCATTCAGGATCTTGAGTTTCAGCATGCAAACTCTTAGTTGTGACACATGAGATCTAGTTCTGTGACCAGGGATAGAACCCAGACTCCCTGCATTGGGAGCACAGAGTCTTAGCTGCTGGATCACCAGGGAATTCCCTAAAGGGTAACCTTTCAAATGGGAAATAGGAACATGTGATTAAGGCATAACTCTTACTTTTCCCTGATTTATTCATATTACTGGAAATTTCCAACAGAAATGGTTTCATTCAATATTATAAACTAAAATGCTTTTTTTCCCCCCAGTAAGATTACATTTATTAGATTTATGATCAGAAGCAAATTACTAAAGCACCCAATTTTCCAATCTTGTTAATGAGGATAACATTACATTAACTTGGGATAATAATATATTATTGAAGGGCCATAGTAGAGAAACCTCCTAAGCACAGTAACTGACACATAGTTAGCTAATATATGGTAGACTTTTGTACAATTATCCATGTAATTATCTTGGTTTTGTATTTCATTTAGATCTCAAACCTGACATCTGTTCCTCTATCTATCTATGTATCATTTATTTATCTTACTTTTCTTATTGGAGTAAAATTCACATAACAGAATTAAATTCCTCCCTCCCTCTCTTCCTTCCTTGCTTTTTCAGTTTTATTAAAGAATAATTGACATACAGCACTGTATGAGTTTATGATGTACAGCACAATGATGTCATTTACATAATGAAATGATTACCAAAATAAGTTTAGTGACTATCCATTATCTCATGTAGAAACAAAATTAAAGACATTGAAAAAAATTGTTTCCTGTGATAAGAAATCTCAGGATTTACTCTCTTAACTTCCATAACATACAGCAGTGTTAATTATATTGATCACATTGTACATTATATCACTTATTTATCTTATAACTGGAAGTTTGTACCCATTGGCTGCCTTCATCCAATTCCCCTTCCCCCACCTCCCACCTCTGGTAACCACAAATCTGATCTCTTTTTCTATGAGTTTGTTTCTGAAGTGTAACTGACCTAGAGCACTATGTTAGTTCCTCATGCCCAACATAGTGATTTGATATTTATATACATTTCAACATGATCCCTCAGATCTAATATCCGTGTAGTATCTGGATCTAGTATCTGCCACTATACAAAGATATTACATAATTGTTGGCTATATTTCCAACAGTGTACATTTCATACTTGGAACTCATTTGTTCTGTGATTGGAAATTTGTACCTCTAATCTCCCTCAGCAATTCTCTCATCCCTGGAATCTTCTCCCCTCTAGCAACATTTTATGCTTTTTAAAGTGTATAATTCAGCAACATTTAGTACATTCACAGTGTTGTGCAACTCTCACCTCTGTTTAGTTCTAAAATATTTTCATCACCCTGAAAGGAAACCCCAGATCCATTAACCAGTCATTCCCTTTTCTTTTCCTTCCAGTCCCTGGTTACCACTAATTTGCTTTGTTTCTCTATGGTTTACCTATCCCGGTTATTTCATACAAACAGAACTATACAATATATTACCTTTTGTGGCTATCTTCTTTCTCTAACATAATGTTTTCAAGGTTCATCCATGTTGTATTATAAATTAATGTCATTTTTATGGCTGAATAATATTCTGTGGTATGGAAATACCACATTTTGCTTGTTCATTATCAGTTGATGGACAATTGGAATGTTTTCAGCTGTGGCCCTTGTGAATGATGCTGCTTTAAACATTTGTGTAGATGTTTGGATACCTGTTTTCAGTTATTTTGGGTAAATACAGTATCTAGAATGATATTCTACATTTAACTTTTTGAGAAACTGTCTAATTGTTTTCCACATGGCTGTATCATTTTTATGGGCTTCCCAGGTGGTACGGTGGAAAAGAATCTGCCTGTCAATGCAGGAGATGCAAGAGACATGGATTTGGTCCCTGGGTTGGAAAGGTCCTTTAGAGTAGGAAATGACAACCTGTTCCAGTATTCTTGCCTGGAAAATCCCATGGAGAGAGGAGCCTGGAGGGCTACAGTCCACGGGGTCACAAAGAGTCAGACAAGACTGGGCACGCATATATGTATCATTTTACATTCTCAATAGCAAGGTGTAAGGATTCCAATTTCTCCATATCCTTACCGACACTTGTTACTTACTATTATTAATACCATTCTAGAGGGTGTGAAGTGGTATTTCATAGTGGTTTTGATTTGCATTTCTCTAATAACTAATGATGTTTATACTTTTTTTCTTGAGCTTATTGAGGATTTAAACACCTTCTTTGGGGAAACGAGTCTTCAAGTCCTTTGCCCATTAAAATTTTGTTTGGCCTTTTTTTTTTTTTTGGCTTTTTGTTGAGATTTAGGAGTTCTTAATATATTCTAGATATCAATTCCTTATCAGATATATGATTTGCAAAATTTCCTCCTATGCTAAGGGTTGTCTTTTCATTTTCTTGATACTGTCCTTTGATGTGCATAAGTTTTAAATTTTGATGTGTTTTGGTGTCATGTCTAAGAAATCAGTACCAAATCCCAGGACATGGAGCTTTTTCCTTGTGTTTTCTTCTAAGAGTTATGATTTCAGTTATTATATTTAGGTTTTTGATTCATTTTGAGTTTATTTTTATATATGGTGTAATGGTGGTTTATTCACTAAGTTGTGTCTGACTCTTGCGACCCCTGGCTACACTCCATTTATTTAGATCTTCTTTGATCTCTTTCAACAATGTTTTGTAGTTTGCAAGGTACAAATCTTAAGCCTCCCTGCTTAAATTTATTCCCAAATATTTTATTCTTTTCAATGCTATTATTAGTGGAATTGTTTTCCTAACAATTTTTCTGGATTGTTCATTGCATCTTTTGTGTGTTGATTTTGTATCCTGCCAGTGTGCTAAATTTATTTATTAGCTCTAATAGTTTTTTTTGTAGATTCTTTATAATTATATGTATATAAGATCATGTCATTTGTGAATATAGATAGTTTTACTTCTTCCTTTATAATGTGGATGCGCTTTATCAATTTTTCTTGACTAATTGCACTGGCTAGAATTTCTAGTACAGTGTTAAGTAGAATTGGTAAAATAAGAAACCCTTGTCTTGTTCCTGATCTTAGGAGACAAGCTTTCAGTATGAATATAATGTTATCTATGAGCTTTGTTTATTTTATTTTTTATTATTTTTTTAAATTTAAATTTATTTATTTTAATTAGAGGCTAATTACTTTACAATATTGTATTGGTTTTGCTATACATCAACATGAATCCGCAACGGGTGTACAAGTGTTCCCAATCCTGAACCCCCCTCCCACCTCCCTCCCCATACCATCCCTCTGGGTCATATCTTTGACAAAGGAGGCAAGAATATACAATGGAGAAAAGACAATCTCTTTGACAAGTGGTACTGGGAAAACTGGTCAACCACTTGTAAAAGAATGAAACTAGAACACTTTCTAACACCATACACAAAAATAAACTCAAAATGGATTAAAGGCTTTGTTTATTTTAAAACCTGTTTTTCAAAACTCTGACTTTGAAATAATTTAGTGAAGCTGAGCAACTTGGAATCCTAACATATTATCTGAAAGTCCACCAATATCCAGAGATGATTACTATTCATATCTCGAAAATTGATCTATAAATATCCTTAACATTTTCCCAAAAGTATTAACTAGTAGATATTTTCCATTTTAGTAAAACAGGTAGAGTTTCTTATCTGTAGCATCTCAGATAATGGGAGTTATGTTACCATTAATCTTGAAACGAAACATTTTTAACTGCACCATCTTTGGGAATATGGCTGGTACTTCTTAATGTGTGCTCTTGTTTTAAATTACAGATTGGGTTTATCCTTTATCCTCCCAGTGGAGGTCCTGCATGGGATTTAATGGATCATGACAACGTTATGTTTCTCTCCATATGCTTTTGTTGGCATTATGCAACAGCCATTATCATCGTTGGAGCAATTTATGTCTTTGTCACCTGGTAAGTTAGTGCTTTTTGTTCGTGGAAGTTCTATTTTTTGGTATATGATCATCAAGATTCAACAGTACTGAAATTTAAGTTCAAAGAGGTATTTCACTCCTTAGCATTCCACAAAACAGAGTAATATAGCAGAAAATTGTCTATAAACACAGACATTTCCAATAAAAAGAATAAATGCTTGTTTAAAGTTGGAATAGCTCAAAAGTGCCTCTGCTGTGCTCCTAATCTATGCATCACCCTTCAACACACCCTTCTGTGCCTCCATGTCTTTGCATATGCTGTTTTCTTTTCCACATGGTCCTCCCCATACTTGCAGTGAGCCCCCTCCATTTCCCCATGCATACCTCAGTTATGGAATTTCCCAAGCTTGTGGTCATTCTTGACAAACATGTATGTCTCCCATTAAGTTTGAGTATCTGATTAATTTGACATTTATTGCAATCCTTCTAACAGTAAGATTCAGTTAAATGATCCATGTTTTTACAAGGACTTTGATGCACTGTTTCATGATGGATGAGGAGCAATATACAGATTGCTAAGAACCCATATTCTAGCTTTGCTGCTTGTCAGCTATATAACTTAGGGTAGATTATTTAATCACCTTAAATATCAGTTTTGTTGTTTAAAAAATGGAGACCTAAATGAAAATCATGTATTTAAACTGCCTACAACATAATAAGAACTCAATGAAGATTCTTCTTTTTCTTGTCTTTGTTCTTTTTTTTTTCTGGTTCCTGTAATAGATTTCTTTTTAAATTGAAGTTCAGTTGACATGGGGCTTCCCTGGTAGCTCAGCTGGGAAAGAATCCTCCTTCAATGCAGGAGACCCTGGTGCAATTCCTAGGTCAGGAAGATCCCTGGAGAAGGCATAGACTACCACCTCCAGTATTTCTTGGGGATTCCCTGGTGGCTTAGGTGGTAAAGAATCCGCCTGCAATGTGGGAGACCTGGGTTCGACCCCTGGATTGGGAGGATCCCCTGGAGGAGGGCATGGCAACCCACTCCAGTATTCTTCACTGGAGAATCCCCATAGACAGAGAAGCCTGATGGGCTACAGTCCATGGGGTTCCAAAGAGTTGAACACGACTGAGCAACTAAATACAACACAACTGACCCACAACGTTATACAAGTTTCAGGTGTTCAACCTAATGATTCAACTTTTATATACATTGCAAAATGACCACCACAATAAGCCTAGTTATACCCATTCACTTTCATGCATTGGAGAAGGAAATGGCAACCCACTCCAGTGTTCTTGCCTGGAGAATCCCAGGGATGGGGGAGCCTGATGGGCTGCCGTCTATGGGGTCACACAGAGTTGGACACGACTGAAGCGACTTAGCAGCAGCAGCAGCAGCAGCATACCATTTGTCACCATACACATTTACAAACACTTTTTTTCTTGTGATGAGAACTTTTAAGATTTACTTTCTTAGCAACTTTCAAATCTACAATACAATATTATTGATTATAGTCACCATGCTATATATAACATTCCCATGATTTATTTCTTTTATTTTCATGTTTTAACTTTTCATTTCATATCGGAGTACAGTTGGTTAACAAGGCTGTTTTAGTCTCAGGTGTACAACAAGGTGATTCCGTTCTACATATACATGTATCTATTCTTTTTCAAATTCTTTTCCCCATTAGGTTGTTATAGGAAATTGAGCAGAGTTCCCTGTGCTATATAGTAGGACTTTGTTGGTTATCCATTTTAAACATAATAGTGTGTACATGTCAACCCCAAACTCTCTAAATATCCCCCATTCCTCCCCCCATAACCATAAGTTCCTTCTCTAAGTCTGTGAGTCTATGTCTGTTTTGTAAATTAGTTCATTCATGTCCTTTCTTTTTAGATTCCATGTATAAGCAATATTATATGATATTGCTTTCTCTGACTTACTTCACTCAGTATGACAATCTCTAGGTTCATTCATGATGCTGCACAAGGCATTATTTCATTCTTTTGCATGGTTGAGTAATATTCCTTTATATATATGTACCACAATTTTTTTAATCCATTCTTCTGTCTATGGACATTTAGGTTGCTTCCTAAATGTCTTGGTGGTTGTAAATAGTGCTGCAATGAGCATTGAGGTACATGTATCCTTTCGGACTGTGTTTTTCTCTGGGTATATGCCCAGGAGTGGGATTGTAGAATCATATGATAGCTCTATTTTTAGCTTCTTAAGGAACCTGCATACTGTTCTCCATAGTGGCTGCACCAATTCACATTCCCACTGACAGTCTGGGAGGGTTCCCTTCTCTCAACACCCTCTCCAGCATTTATTGTTTGTGGATTTTTTTGATGATGGCCATTCTGACTGGTGTGAGGTGACATGATCATTTCAAGAAGCAGAAAAATCTTTTGACAGAATTCAACACCTATTTATGATTTAAAAAACTCTTCAGAAAGTGTACATAGAGAGTACATTCCTCAACATAATTTGGGTACATCAGTTCAGTTCAGTTCAGTCGCTCAGTTGTGTCCGACTCTTTGCGACCCCATGAATCACAGCACGCCAGGCCTCCCTGTCCATCACCAACTCCTGGAGTTCACTCAAACTCACGTCCGTCGAGTCAGTGATGCCATCCAGCCATGTCATCCTCTGTCGTCCCCTTCTCCTCCTGCCCCCAATCCCTCCCAGCATCAGAGTCTTTTCCAATGAGTCAACTCTTCGCATGAGGTGGCCAAAGTACTGGAGTTTCAGCTTTAGCGTCAGTCCTTCCAATGAACACCCAGGACTGATCTCCCTTAGGATGGACTGGTTGGATCTCCTTGCAGTCCAAGGGACTCTCAAGAGTCTTCTCCAACACCACAGTTCAAAAGCATCAGTTCTTCAGTGCTCAGCTTTCTTCACAGTCCAACTCTCACATCCATACATGACCACTGGAAAAACCATAGCCTTGACTAGACGGACGTTTGTTGGCAAAGTAATGTCTCTGCTTTTGAATATGCTATCTAGGTTGGTCATAACTTTCCTTCCAAGGAGTAAGCGTCTTTTAATTTCATGGCTGCAGTCACCATATGCAGTGATTTTGGAGCCCACAGAAATAAAGTCTGACACTGTTTCCACTGTTTCCTCATCTATTTGCCATGAAGTGATGGGATAGATGCCATGATCTTCGTTTGCTGAATGTTGAGCTTTAGGCCAACTTTTTCACTCTCCTCTTTCACTTTCATCAAGAGGCTCTTTAGTTCCTCTTCACTTTCTGCCCTAAGGGTGGTGTCATCTGCATATCTGAGGTTATTGATATTTCTCCAGGCAATCTTGATTCCAGCTTGTGCTTCATCCAGCCCAGCGTTTCTCATGATGTACTCTGCATACAAGTTAAATAAGCAGGGTGACAATATACAGCCTTGACATACTATTTGGAACCAGTCTGTTGTTCCATGTCCAGTTCTAACTGTTGCTTCTTGACCTGCACATGGGTTTCTCAAGTGGCAGGTCAGGTGGTCTGCTATTCCCATCTCTTTCCGAATTTTCCACAGTTTATTGTGATCTACACAGTCAAAGGCTTTGGCATAGTCAATAAAGCAGAAATAGATGTTTTTCTGGAACTCTCTTGCTTTTTCGATGATCCAGTGGATGTTGGCAATTTGATCTCTGGTTCCTCTGCCTTTTCTAAAACCAGCTTGAACATCTGAAAGTTCACGGTTCACGTATTGCTGAAGCCTGGCTTGGAGAATTTTGAGCATTACTTTACTAGCATGTGAGATGAATACAATTGTGTGGTAGTCTGAGCATTCTTTAGCATTGCCTTTCTTTGGGATTTGGGTACATACCTCAACATAATTTGAGTACATACCTCAAAGGTCATATATGACAAACCTACAGCTAACATTATACTCAACAGTGAAAGGGTAAAGGCATTTCCTTTAAGATCAGGAACAAGAGAAGGATGTCCACTTTTGCCACTTCTATTCAACATAGTTTTGGAAGTCCTAGCTATGGCAATCAGAGAAGAAAAACAAACAGAATCCGAATTGGAAAAAGATGATGTGAAACTGTCATTGTTTGCAGATGACATGATGCTATACACAAAAAATCCTAAAGATGCTATACATAGAAAATCCTAAAGAAAACTACTGGAGCTCATCAATGAATTTGGTCAAGTTGCAGGTCACAAAATTAGTACACATAAATCTGTTGCATTTCTATATACTAACAATGAAAGATCAGAAAGAGAAATTCAAGAAAACAACCCCATTTACCATCTCATTAAGAAGAATAAGTAGGAATAAACCTACTGAAGGAGACACAAGACCTATACTTTGAAAACTATAAGCCTTATTTATTTCATAACTGGGAAGTTTGTGCCTCCTGATACCCTGCATCTATTTATGCCCACCTCTCCACATTCTGGCAACCACCAGTCTGTTCCCTGTATCTATGTGTTTTGTTTATTCATTTGTTTTTCAGATCTCACAGATAACTAAAATCATATGGTATTTTTCTTCCTCTATGCCTTATTTCACTTAGCATAATACCCTTAAGGTCCAGTCCATTCTTTTTTATGGCTGAGCAATATTCTATTACATAAAGTATAAAATAGTATAAACTTATATAAATATCTCAGTCGAGCTAATTTTTGTGTATGATGTAAGACAGTGGTCCAGTTTTACTCTTTTGCATGTGGCTATCCAGTTTTCCCAGCACTATTTTTGTAGAGACTGGCCTTTCTCTACTTTGTATTTGTGCCTTCTTTATTGTAAATTGACTGCCCATATTATGTGTGGGTCTATTTTTAGGCTATCTGTTCTGTGACATGGATCTTTTTATGCCAATATCGTACTGTTTTGATTTTACAACTTCATAGTATAGGCTGAAATCAGAAAGCATGATTCCTCCAGCCTTGTTCTCCTTTGCAAGAGTGCTTAGGCTATTCAGGATCTTTTGTGATTCCATACATATTTTAGGACTGTTTGTTCTATGTCTATGAAAAATACCTTTGGTAATTTGGTAGGGATTGCATTGAATCTATAGATTGTTTGGGGTAATATGGACATTTTAATGATATTCTTCCAATCCATAAGCATGGAATATCTTTCCACTTATTTGTGTCTTCTTCAATTACTTTCATCAGTGTCTTATAGTTTTCAGTACGTAGATCTTTCATCTCCTTAAATTTGTTTGCGTGTATTTTATATTTTATTCTTTTTGATGCCATTTTAAATGGGATATTTTCCTTAACTTTTCTTTCTGATAGTTCATTGTTGGTATATAAAAATATGAGTTTGCACATTAATTTTTTACCCTGCAACTTTACTGAATTTATTGGTTCTGTTTTTTTTGGTGGAGTATTTAGGGTTTTACATTATATATATATATATATATATATATATATATATATATATACACACACACACACATATATATACATACATTATATGTATACATATATATATACATACATTATATATACTATATATATATAGTGGTTTAGTCTCTAAGTTGTGTCCAACTCTTGCAACCCCATGGACTGTAGCCTGTACGGCTCCTCTGTCCATGGGGATTCTCTAGGCAAGAATACTGGAGTGGGTTGCCATTTCCTTCTCCAGGGGATCCTCCTGCCCAGGAATTGAACTCAGGTCTCCTATATTGCAGGCAGATTCTTTACCAACTGAGCTATAAGGGAAGTCATATACATATATATATATATATATATATATATATATATATATAGTATCATGTCATCTGCAAATAGTAACAGTTTTACTTCTTTGCTTTCAATTTATATGCTTTTCTTCCCCTTGCCTAAATGCTCTGAGTTGCAATGCTATTTTGACTAAAAGTGGCAAGAGTAAGCATCATTATCTTGGTCCTGATTTAAAGGAAAAAACCTTCATGATTTCATCACAGAGTATGTTACCTGTGAGCATGT
This sequence comes from Bubalus kerabau, assembly GCF_029407905.1. Taxonomy (NCBI): domain Eukaryota; kingdom Metazoa; phylum Chordata; class Mammalia; order Artiodactyla; family Bovidae; genus Bubalus; species Bubalus kerabau. The sequence continues at coordinate 91,435,454 of NC_073625.1, forward strand.
CATATATGGCCTTTATTAGGTTAAGTATTTTCTTTTTATACCCACTTGTTGAGAGGTTTTTTTAATCATAAATGCATCTATTCATATGATTTTAATTATTTTTTGTTAATGTGATGTATCATATTATTGATTTGTGGATGTTGAACCATCCTTGCATCCTTGGAATAAATCCCACTTGATCAGGATACATGATCCTTTTAATGCATTCTTAAATTCAGTCTGCTAATATTTTGTTGAAGATTTTAGCACCTATGTTCATCAGCGATATTAGCCTATAATTTTATTTTCCTGTGTGATATCTTTGTCTGATTTTGGCATCAGGGTAATATTGGCCTTGTGAAATGAGTTTGGGAGCATTCTCTTCTCTTACATTTTTTGAAAGTTTGAGAAGGATAGGTATTTAAATCTTTTTTTAATATTTGTACTGTTTACCAGTGAAACCACCTGGTCTTGGACTTTTCTTCACTGAGAGTTTTTTGTTTGAGATTAGCGTTTCAGTCTTTTTCATAGTAATTGATCTATTCAGATATTTTATTTCATGATGGTTCGGTCTTGGAAGATGTATGTTCCTAGGAATTTATTCATTCAGTTCAGTTCAGTCACTCAGTCGTGTCCGACTCTTTGAGACCCCATGAATCGCAACACGCCAGGCCTCCCTGTCCATCACCAACTCCCGGAGTTCACTCAGACTCACGTCCATCGAGTCAGTGATGCTATCCAGCCATGTCATCCTCTGTCGCCCCCTTCTCCTCCTGCCCCCAATCCCTCCCAGCATCAGGGTCTTTTCCAATGAGTCAACTCTTCGCATGAGGTGGCCAAAGTACTGGAGTTTCAGCTTTAGCATCATTTCTTCCAAAGAAATCCCAGGGCTGATCTCCTTCAGAATGGACTGGTTGGATCTCCTTGTAGTCCAAGGGACTCTCAAGAGTCTTCTCCAACACCACAGTTCAAAAGCATCAATTCTTTGGCGCTCAGCCTTCTTCACAGTCCAACTCTCACATCCATACATGACCACTGGAAAAACCATAGCCTTGACTAGACGGACCTTTGTTGGCAAAGTAATGTCTCTGCTTTTGAATATGCTATCTAGATTGGTCATAACTTTCCTTCCAAGGAGTAAGCGTCTTTTAATTTCATGGCTGCAGTCACCATTCATTACTTCCAGGTTATTCAATCTGTTGGTGTTTAACAGTTCATAATACTTTCTTAATCCTTCATACTTTTTTTTTGGTATCAGTTGCAATTTCTCCTCTTATATTTCTGATTTTATTTATTTACGTCTTCTCTTTTTTTCTTAGGGAGTAAGGCTAAAAGTTTGCCAATTTTATCTTTTCAAAGAACCAGCGGTTTGTTTCATTGATCTTTTCTATTGCTTTTTTAGTCTCTATTTCATTTACTTCTGCTCTGATCTTTATTATTTCCTTCCTCATAATAACTTTGGGCTTTCTTTGTTCATTTTTTCTAGTTCCCTTAGATGTAAAATTTAGGCTGTTTATTTGACTTCTTCTTATTTCTTGAGGTAGACCTGTGTTGCTATAAAGAAATTTCATCTTAGAACTGCTTTTGCTGTCTAGGTTTTGGTATGTTGTATTTCCATTTACACTTATCTCTGGGTATTTTTTAATTTCTCCTTTGATTTCTAACACTGGTGCTAGCAAGTTAGAAAAAGAGTGCAAAAATGGTGGCTGCTAGTGCTGGCACTAGCAAAGTAGAGGCAGAAGAAAGCGAAAATGGAACCTGCCAGTGCTTCCATTCCTGGAGAGAATCCTAACAGATTTCTTCCTTGCTAGTAGATGCTCTAAGGTTAGGAAATCAATTCCACTCATGTATGGTCTAGACACTTTTCAAACTGTGGCTTTTATGTTGTATGGCCAAGTGGGTGAGGCTGCATGCAAGCCCTTTCACAATGGAATCTCTATTCCTTACACCCCTTTGGCTCTTCTCGACATCAGCCCTGTTGGTCTTTCAAAGCCAGATGTTTTGGGGCTCATCTCACCAATGCAAGTCCCAAGCATTTGGGTGCCTGATATAGGGCACAAATTCTTGCTCCTCAGGAAGAAGCTCTGTATCTGTGAGATCTCTTTGATTGTGAGTCTTCACACTGGGGGTGGGGTCTTTGATGGGACCATGTCTCTTGCCTCTTTTACCCATCTCATTGTGAACCTTGTCCTGTGTTGTAGAGGAGCTTTTTCGCTAGTTTTCAGGTCTTTTTTTTTTTTTTTAATAGGGAATTGTTCTTTATGTAGTTGTAGATTTGCTGTGTCCATGGGAGGAGGTGAATTCAGGACCTTCCTAGGCTGCTATCTTGAACCACCTCCCCCACTCACTCTTGTTCTTTTTATTATTCCTCTTGTTCCTGTTCTCCTTCTTCTGTATCAAAAAGTGTATAAGGTATAGACCCTATGGGGAGAGAGAGACAGTTTAAATATAGTATGATAAATGGAAATAGTGTAAGAATAAAGCACTATTGGAACACAGAGGAGGCCTCCTCACAATTGAGAATTAAACTGAAGCTTAAAGGATTGTCGGAATGAAAGAAGCGAGTATGGTTCATTATTATTTCTATTAGCATGGTAGGTAATGCCAAACCACAGTTGGCCTGGCTGATTCCAACTATTAATCATGCAGGCTCCAATCCTTCAGACTTTAGCATTGATTGAATATTGTTCTATATCTATGGTCATCATATAGACATGAGCTGTGTGTGATTATTGAGCACTTGACATGTGCCTGTGCTGTACTTAGTCTCTCAGTCCTGTCCAACTCTTTGCAACCCCATGGATTGTAGTCCACCAGGCTCCTCTGTCCATGGGGAATCTCCAGGCAAGAACACTGGAATGGGTTGCCATGCCCTTCTCCAGGGGATCTTCCCAACCCAGGGATCGAACCCAGGTCTCTTGCATTGCAGGTGGACATGTGCCTACTGCCACATTAATTTTAATTAATTTAAATATTCATATATGCATAGTGATACCATATTGGATAGTACACATCTAGCATGTTCTCTAAATTCCTAAATTACAGTAGCTGATTCTAGACCAGAGGGGTCTCAGACTCTGCCTGAACTAGCTTTCTAGTCCTTTCTCGAGACATTTACCCAGGTTATCTCTCCTGCTCTGTGCTTCTTTGAGCTTCACTGCTAAAGAGCTTTGGTGTTGTGTCTCTGGGTGAGGAAATCTTTTCCTGGTCTAGCTTCCATTATGTCTCTCGTATATTTTGGGTCAGCCTACCTTGATCTGTAGTTACCCCCTACTTGAGGTCTAAGTTTCCTTGGTGGCTAACATGGTAAATAATCCACCTGCAGTGCAGGAGACATGGGGTTCGATCCCTGGGTTGGGAAGATCCCCTGGAGGAGGGCATGGGAACCCACTCCAGTATTCTTGCTGGGAGAATCCCCATGGACAGAGGAGACTGGCGGGCTACAGTCCATAGGGTCGCAGAGTCAGACACAACTGAGCAACTAAGTACAGCATAGTACAGAGGTCTAAGTGCCATGGGTGCTGGCAAATTCTACCTTCTCACTGAGTGATTTCTATTAGTCCTTTTCAGTTCCCTCAAAGCATGTGTATGTGCTGGTGGTTAAGACTCACTCTGTCATTGAGTGAAACTTGACTTCTTCCTCTGTTGTTTTAGGCTGACTTCTGGGCCTCATCTCCTTAGGGGCTGTGCAGCCTCCAAGAATAAAGCCGGCATTCAAGCAATCTCTCTACCCCATGTCAGCTCCCATCCAGAGCCAAAAGAAGACTATTGTCTCTTCCTGTTTCAAAAACCTTCAGACCACTAATGAATCTCTTATCCACCTATAGTTTTCTAGAAACCAGAAGCTCCATGTTTACTGTTTCAGTTGCCTCTCCTTACCCAGAACCTTTGACTTATTGACCACATAGTTACCTCTACCTGGCATATCCTAATTGAATGCTCATCTGTCCTGTGAAAACTTCTGTGATTGTTTTAGTCTTTGCTTATCTCCCTTCATGAGCTTTACAGTACTTTAGTCTCTAATACACATTTTAACAGTTGTGATCTATCTTGTGATATTTACTATTAGCTCAGGTTAGTCTTATCTGCTAACTAGATTGCTCACCTGCAGGAAAAGACCTTTTTTCATATCTCTCACAGCTCTTGTCATACTGTCAAAATTATATAGGTACTCAATAGACACTTATTTCTGTTTTAACAGATCTGTTTCAGAACTACTCAAATAGTGTTCAGTTGTTTGGAAATCACGTTTTATATGCTTTTAAGTTTCACTCTCATATTGCTCTTGAAATATAAGGCCAAGAACTTGTGTTCTAATGTATTTTTATATAACATTAAGCAGTAGCTTAAAGAATATCACGAAGAATAAATACTAACTTTCAGTGAGGTCATATGCAGTTCCTGTAGTCATGAAGAGTTTTGAAAATCTGTTCATCATGGTTTGACTGTGAACTGGATTGTAACTCAGTCACAGCTGATGGGTTTTGAGGACATTCTATCAGAATTTATTTGACAGAGCACTAAGATCACCATGGAAACAAAACTGGGTTATGAAACTCCTACCTCCCAAATCTCTGAAAAATGAAGGCGTGCTTTTCAGCTTTCCAGAACAATGATTTAAGGATTGCCTCATCTAGTCCCATGCCTGCTGTTCTCCTCATGACAGCTCATAGGACAGACCTATCGTTATGAAATCTTTATTGTATTTCATATATAACACCACTGTGGTACAGAACTATTTCAAAAGCCCCTCTGGATGGATGGAGAAATATTACCCATTTTCAGGTTGGTCTTCAAGGAGACGACTCTTGTGAGCCATATTGAAGAACAAAATAGAAATGACCAAATTCATATCAGATTGTACCTTTGCCTTTTGAAAGTTTGATTTCCAGATCGACTCTGGAAGTATACCCAGAGTCTCAGCTCTGCTCTTATATTAACTGAAGAGAACATGTGGTAGCAAAAGCCCAGACATACCCTGACCTTAATTTTCTGCACTTGCATGATTCTAGGAACTAAAAATTATTTGCATTTCCTTTTATTACTCTATCCCCCAATCTGATACCACCCTAATGGCAGAAAGTGAAGAGGAACTAAAGAACCTTTTGATGAAGGTTAAAGAGGAGACCCAAAAAGCTGGCTTAAAACTTAACATTCAAAAGCCTAAGGTCATGGCATCTGGTCCCATTATTTCATGGCAAATAGATGGGGAAAAAATGGAAAAAGTGGAAGATTTTACTTTCTTGGGTTCAAAAATCACTGTGGATGGTGACATGAGATTAAAAGATGAGATTAAAAGCCATGAGATTAAAAGATGCTTGCTCCTTGGAAGAAAAGCTATGACCAACCTAGACAGCATATTAAAAAGCAGAGACATTACTTTGCCAACAAAGGTCTGTAGGGTCAAAGCTATGGTTTTTGCAGTAGTCATGTATGGATGTGAGAGTTGGTCCATAAAGGAAGCTGAATGCTGAAGAATTGATGCTTTCGAACTGTGGTGCTGGAGAAGACTCTTGAGAGTCCCTTGGACAGCAAGGAGATCAAACCAGTCAATCCTAAAGGAAATCAGTCCTGAATATTAATTGGAAGGACTGATGTTGAAGCTGAACCTCCAATACATTGGCCACTTGATATGAAGAGCTAACTCATTGGAAAAGACCCTGATGCTGGGAAAGATTAAGTGCAGGAGGAGAAGGGGGTGACAGAATGAGATGGTTGGATGGCATCACCAACTCAATGGATATGAGTTTGAGCAAACTCCCCGATATAGTGAAGGACAGGGGATCCTGGCATGCTGTAGTCCATGGAGTTGCAAAGAGTTGGATATGACTTATGACTGAACAACAACAGCAACAGATACAGCTCAGAGAGCAGATGTGGGGAACAGGAGGAGTCCTTAGATTCTGTGTTAACAATTAGTTGGTAATAAGTAGACAGTTCTTTATTTTCTAGGAGTCATCAGGAATAAATCGAATGAATGGAGTAACTAATTCCTTTCGTTTAGTGCATATTCAGGTTTTGCAATATGGAGGTGACTGTGTGGGATTAAAAATGACACACTGTCCCAGTTGTCACCTTAGTTAGAAGTATTAGCCTTTCATGATAATAGTGCATTGAAGAGTTGAGGACATTGGGAGCAAGGTCAATGGTTAACTAATTATCAAGCCAAGTGATTTTGAGTAGTTTTTCTTGGCTCTTGATAAGTCAATAGATGTTACTGATACTGCTCCGTTGTGTGTTGGAGGAATTAATGGTGAGTTGCAAGTGACTGAAGAATTATCTCTGGTGGCCACCTGGTGCCAAGAGCCAACTCATTAGAGAAGACCTTGATGCTGGGAAAGATTGAGGGCAGGAGGAGAAGTGGGTGATAGAGGATGAGATGGCTGGATGACATCATCGACTTAATGGACTGAGTTTGAGAAAACTCTGGAGATAGTGAAGGACAGGGAAGCATGGCCTGCTGTAGTGCATGATGTCCCAAAGAGTCTGACATGACTGAGTGGCTGAACAACAGCAACAAGATGAGTAATATAACTCCTGGAAGATTGTTCCACAAGCCCATTAAATCATTAATATGTGGTGAGGCACTGTGTACTAGATATCGTTCTAGACACTGACAAGAGTTAGGGTAGTAAATAAGATGAAGTCTCTGTTCTTAGGAAGTTCATACTCCAGTGCGATCCAGAGCACAAGAAAAAACTAGGTATATTGTGAGGGGTGGGCCAGACCTTCAGTGGGAGAAGAAAGGCAGGAAACAAGTGTATAGATATAGATAGGCTAGTGACATTTTTTCAAAAAATGAGAATGATTTTATTCATCAGTTTGTTTCCATATTGTGTATTTCTGAAAGTTAGCTATGTTTTATTGACATAGTCACAGAGAGATGTCTTCACAAATAATCCTGCACAGGAAAAGCTTTACCTAGTTTTTATTATATCAGAGAACAAAAGAGCCTGCTGAGTTTCTGCCACCAAGAAGTTTCATATCTTCCAATGCCAAAATGATAATTTCCCAACCACACCTACAGATTCTCTTAATCTATGCAAATAGTTAGAATAGAGGTCACTTCTTTCAACTTCTGAATGCATTCAGGCCAATCACATGCAATAGAGCAGCTTGGGGCCAGCACAGAAGCAGCTCTCTGAAGACACAGTAAGGGCTGCAGTACAGCCCAGACTTGACATGGGGCTGGACGTGGGGAAGGAGATGCCTTTGTGTGCTTCCTTCTTAGAGAGGGCTTCTTTAACACACAGCTGAGCTCTTTTGTCTGGGCTTACTTCAGAGAGTCTCTTGCTTGTTTTAGAAATTATTAAAGTTATAAATTTTGAATATGATGCAAACAATCATTACATATTAGAGCTTTATTGTGTCTGTTTGTTCCTATGCAGCTTTAATCCACAAAATGTTCGCAGGTAGCTCCAAAGACAAATAAAAGTGATTTTTATTTTTGGGGGTACCTCTTCCATTTGCACAGATAATTTGGGGTTTGTTGTATTATAGATACAGATAATTTGGGGGTTTAATTTTAAACAGCATAATACGAGATGATTTTCATTCTGTCTTCAGGTTGGTTAAATCTCGATTTACGAGGTTCTGCCCCTCAGAAGTTGGACTCCTGAAAAATGCTGAACGAGAACAAGAATCAGAAGAAGAGATGTGACTTTGATGGGCATCCAGTCTTTCTGGATGAACATTTTCTTCTATTATTATTAGTCACAGATTTGCCTTTTCACCTTTTGTTTGGAAAACAATCAGTTGAGAATGATTCTTGGTGTCATGGTGTTGGGGGCTTGGAGTGGCTCTCCTCAGATTAGCTAAAGTGTGATGCCCCCATTCTGAAAAATATTTGTTTTATTTGCCTTATAGATATATATGCTCAAGGTTCCTGGGCTTACTATCATTTGTAACTCATTATAGATGGAATTTCAATTGATTTATCTTCTTGCTACCTTGAGAAATAAATGAATGCATGGACCTTGGTTCAAACACCTTAGATATTTGTTTTTGTTATTCAACTGTATTCCACCTTTATGTTATGATTCCTTTTCGTGAGACATCTCTTTCTGTAGCACCTGTGTTCTCCCCTGGAAAAAGCAAGCTGGAAGTCATCCTGTGGTGCACTCTCTTAGAGAAGAGAAAAGGGCTGATCCACGGTTATAGAAGGGCACATGGTGAAAAAGCCATGGAAATCTAGGAAAGGAGAGTTAGGACGTTATCCACAGGGGGGAAAAAATCATCACATGCCTTTGTATGGCCACCACGCCATCCACTCTGCTGAAATAACTGAAGGGTTAAAACAAGGAGAAGCCTTTTATGGAATACATGGGTAAACAGTCAGTGCCCCTCCCTCATCAGTAGACTAAGTAGCCCCCAGTGGAGAGTCAGAAATCCTTTCCCATTCTAGCTTTACCATTCACCAGCCTGTAGGGTTTTAACAGTTACCATAACTCTCTGAAGTTAGGGAATTGAATTGGATGAGTCAGCTTCCAGCTGGCATATTTTATGAATCTCGAGGCTCTCAGACAAAATCAAAGCTAATTTAGTACGTATTAGAAAGGCCAGTCTGTGCTGTGACAGAAAAGATAAGGAGCACCGCAGGAGTCTGTGACGGTTAACCTGAATATGAAGGAAAAGAGGCAGTCTAGCAGATAGCTGGAGGTGGCATATGGGCAATTACAACCCAAAGCTCCCTGGCATTCCAGAAGCACTGACAAATCTTGAAATCACCTCAGTCTGGTCTTATCATATGACACTAAGGAGGGAGGTGAGTGGATTCTTTAGGTCAAAGAACTAGATATATTTATTTTTTTCATGTAAGGGCTGAAAAGAGCTGGGGACTTCTTTGGTGGTCCAGTGGCTAAGATGCCATGCTCCCAATGCACAGGGCTTAGATCCCACGTATCACAACTAGGAGTTCACATGCTGCAACTAAAGATCCTGCGTGCCACAATGGTACTGAATACTGCAAATAAGAGCAAAACAAAGAGAGAAGGGAAGGAAGGAAGAGAAGGAATGAAAAGGATAAAAATAATAAAAAGCCGATGTGATTGACTAAAGGTTTATCTTGACCAATGCAATAGACCCTTTCAATAGTACCTTTCTGACATGCGAAATGTTCACACACTGTGGTCCCAGATGATCATGGCATTCTGCCCCATGTGTGTCTTGTATCTTGGGTTTCTTCCCCTAGCCCAGCAAGTTTATATGATTTTGGCAAATTTCTATTTCAAAAGAGTAAGCTATCAACTGCAGTTGCATGAAAATGGCATCCCTGGTACCTAGCCCAGAGCAGGAACTCGAGGATAATTAGCATGAGTGAGATTAAGGCTGGAATTTTGAAAACTAAGTGTAAATATACTACCAGTCTTTATGAGAGAGCAGAAATATCCATTCCTGCAGTTTCTGCACAGAGAGAACACAAGTGAGTTCTCAGAGGAAGAACTTCTAGTTCAGGTCTAAGTTCATAGTTTGGAGCTATCTGCCTCTAGTCCCTGCAATGAGCAATAAATTAAACACCATTATTATAATTTTATGGAATCTTCACCAAAGAAGGGATAAAGGAAGAGCATCCTCCCTTACTTTTGTTTGTATTTTATCTTGACTCTTCCAAAAAACCAGCCTCAATGCCTGAGCTTTTGCCAAACCTCTTCATAGGTATCCCATGCTTGACATGCCATAACCAAGGGAAAGAGACTCTAAATAACTCAGTGCAATATCAACATGGCTGTGGATGTGGTAATACCTCCTCAGCCATTTTTGTGACTTGTAACTGCCTTTTCTTACGAAACTGCAGCCTTGCATGGCACCAACTGCCAGCTCATTGGTGAAGCAGGAGATCAGGTTATGATCCATCTTGGTGTCCTCCTCATCATGTAACTCAGGGCTCATTAGTTAAGGTTGTAGTGATCATATCTCAGATGTGGATTAAGAAGGTGATGCAAGAGTCATGGGGGACTGCAGGAGCAGCCAAAATAAAAGCTGAGAAATGACAAGTTCTCCCAGTACAAGGAGTCAATAGATTTAAAAGCATGAAAAAGAAGTTCATATACAGGGAGAATAAATCCAGAAATTCTATATTGTATCTAATGTGATTTCCAGATTGAGAAGATTCAGAGAATAGAGGACATGCATGAATAATAAAAAAATTTTCTCCTAAATAAATGGCAATAAAGGGAGATGTTTGCTTTAAGTTTGGAGAGGTGCTTCAGGAGATGTACAGAGAATAGTGATTGGATTCCTGGACCAAACCAATAAAAATGAAAAAAGATAAGCCATTCTTATAACTTTAAGTTCATTTTATAAATATTATTATTCTATTTTTAAGTCTAGAAAATTTTAACACTCAGTTTTAAGAAGGCTTTAATGTTTGGGGCACAATTTTAAACTTACTTAGATTTCCCTTTACACTTCTTCACTGTTTTTATGAATTAAATATTTTTATATTCTTCAGCACTTCAATTAACCAACAAATATCCTCAAGTTGTTATTACTACAAATCTAATTTGTTAAGTTTATTAATGTGGTGAAACTTGTTTTCTTAAATATTCCAATTCTGTATAAACTTAATGAGATTGTAACTGAAACTCAAAAGCGTAAATTTGTTGGTCAGTTGCACACTTACGAATTGCGCTTAGACTAATCTGCATGGATAAAATTATTTATAAAATTATAAATACCTAAAATGCTGCACATGCATAGTTCCTTAGGGCACAAATATCAACATTATGATTCCTCTCAATTCTGTACTTAGCTCGACTCTTTCCATGTTAAAATAGACTTACTGTTAAGGAGATGATTTGTTTATGACAAATGATACCAGGAACATCTAGTCTGCTTATTGAGATAAAGGATCCAGTTACTGAATGAGATGTGGTTCTTTTTATTAAAGATATTTTTTGGATGTGGACCATTTTTTAAGTATTTATTGAATTTGGTACAATATTGCTTCTCTTTTATGTTTTGGGTTTTTGGCTGTGAGGCATGTGAGATCTTAGCTCCCCAACTAAGGATTGATCAAACCTGATCAATCCTGCCCTGAAGAGGGCAGTATTCTTGACAGTGACCCTAATGACACATGCTGATTCCTGTTATTTACAATCCTTACATCAAGCTCTTCACACAGGCTGTCTCCAAGACTTGTACAGCACTGGGAAGGCGCTTGCCCAACTGGAGTCATACTTAAAATTACCTGTCTTTTCTGCCTATTCATGAAAACCTGCAACCCCTGCCCAGATTGTCATGTCATTTGACAGGATTTCATTATTCTTTAGCTCTTAAGATATTAACTGTATTTCTTTCTAAGTGTAAAAATTTCTGAACTTGATGTAATCCTGCACTTTTTAACCCATATGTTTCCTATCTGATGAGACTACTTTTTTTTTTTTTAACAGATGTTAAGGTTGATATTCTAATGAATTCTAGGTCACCCTCTTTTAATGATAATTCAGCAGCTCTAAGCTTGGATGTCAGTATTTTTTAGCTTTTAATACTTTAAAAGCAAGGACAACCCTTCTCTGTTCAGTGCTTGTATAAATTTTGGGAGGAATTGGTATGATTAATGCAAAAGGTTAAAATGGAGGAATCTCTTACCTGGTTCTTCTCATGAACTTGAGTTGTTCTGCCTGTTTTCAAATGTCCAAAAGGGAGAATTAAAGATTTTTAATAAGAAACTATGGGATGGAGCCCAATATAATCCCCACCTAATAATTTGTGTGTGAAGCCAAAATACATATAGACTCTAAAACACAGAAATAAGCTCAGCCAAGTAACCAAGGGGCTTAGCAATTTAAGTTGAAACAATTCTCTCATCTGCTCAGAAACTGACTCAGGTTCCCTTGGCGCCTCAGGTCAATTTTAAATAGCCTAAAATTGCACCTAAATTAAATAAAATCAGCTTGAATCTATTTCAGTATGTAGTTATAGAACTTCATATTATCCAACACAACCCCTGTAGCAGTGATCCCCAACTTTTTTGGGCACCAGGGACTGGTTTTGTGGAACACAGTTTTTCCATGGACCTGAGGGAATGGGAGTTGGTTTGGGATGACTCAAGTCATTACATTTATTGTGCACTTTATTTCTGTTATTATTATGCTGTGATATAAAATGAAATAATTATGCCGCTTACCATAAGTGAAAAATCAGGGGGAGCCCTGAGCTTGTTTCCCTCAGCTCAGGTGGTAATGTGAGTGATGGGGAGTGGCTGTAAATACAAATGAAGCCTTGCTGCGCTGCCTGGTTCCTAACGTACCATAGACTGATAACAGGGGTTGCTGCTAAGTTGCTTCAGTCGTGTCCAACTCTGTGCGACCCCATAGACAGCAGCCCACCAGGCTCCCTCGTCCTTGGGATTCTCCAGGCAAGAACACTGGAGTGGGTTGCCATTTCCTTCTCCAAACAGGGGTTGAGGGCCCCTAAAACTTGTTTGTTTTAATTTCCATGTCTATGTTGTATTAACTGCTGCCTCTTCCCTCTTCCTCTTTGCAGCTTAACTTCTGGAGATTCTTTAAGGCCCACTTCAGAGCTTTTCTTTTCTGCTGCTTCATACCACCTTTTTCTGTTTATAAATTCCTACAGTATGGAGCCCGGAGCAGTACAGGATCATAGGCTGTTCAGTCCTCTAATTATCTCTGCACTGAAATGCTTTCCTTTTACTATGTTGTACTTCCCTAAAGGCAGCCACACTCTTTTTTTTTTTTTTGGTCCCTATTGTAGCACCTAAGGAATGTTTCTCAATGGGTAGCATTGAAAGGTGAGCTAGAGGAGTAGGAAGGAGAAAGAAAAATCAAACGAAAATATGGTTTAAAGGAAACAGGCCCCCAAAGTTTGTCTATAGGTGAAGATTCTGAGACCAGATTTAGTGATTTGTCTAAGACTGTGCTGTCAATTAGTGGCTAAGCCCATGATGGGATTTAAATCTCCTGACTCCGGGACAGAGGGCTCTGTCCACTGAAGAGGCTTCATGACTGCACAGTGAATGGTTCAGGTCCTTCTTCAAGGGACCTGCTTCATTCATAAGACCCATTGTCCCCCAGCCCTGCTTTCCACACAAATGTCCGTTCAGGGGAAGAGACTTTGGCTTCTGTTCTAATATGACTGGTGATTTGATTCTGGTCAGAATTATCTTAGTTTGGGTTGCTATTATAGAGCACCATAAACTGGGTAACTTAAACAACAAGTGTTTATTTCTCACAATTCTGGAGTCTGGGAAGTCCAAGATCATGGTACCAGAAGATCTGGTGTCTGGAAATGGCCCACTTCCTGGTGGGAAAGGCAGATCCTCTCTCTCCAGTTTCTTTCTTATAAGGGCATTAATCTCATCGTGAGGGCTCCACCCTGATAACCTAATTGCCTCCCAAAGGCCTTACCACCAAATACCATCACACTGGGATTAGAGTTTCAGCACATGAATTTTGAGGGTACACAAATATTCCGTCCATAGCAAAAATCCAGGAGAGGAATCACCAATACAGGGATGACCAGAACACTCTATTCTTCCCGGCTGATAACCTCCCCTACTCCTAACCCCTTGGAGAAATGTGTCTACATTTACTTCTTATCTGATGTGTCCCCATTGTGGATGAATGGGGAGTACTTAGCAGCAGAAAAAAATAGCAATGATGCTACCCTCTAGTGCAAAGCATGGAAACAACTCATAAGCCCAAATACCATTGTTCACATCTGAAAAGAGGTCTTCCTTTACCAAAGTAACAAACGAGACCACAAGCATTGTTAGAAGAGTTTGAGTTATTTAAAAGTATCTTAGATTTTAATTTATTAGTACTCTAACCCATCGTGATGGGTTGAATTGTATCTCCCCAACTTCATATGTTGAAGTCCTCACCTCCACAACTCAGAATGTGACCTTATTTGGAAATACAGTTGTTGATGTAATTAGTTTAGTTAAGATGAGGTCATACTGGAGTAGGGTAACCCCCAACCCCAATAGACTGATGTCCATATAGAAAGGAATTTGGACGAAGATACACACACAGGGAGAATACCATGTGAACAGGAAGGCACAGACCGAGGTGATGTATCCATAGTCAAGGACTGCCAAAGATGCCAGCAAACCACCAGAAACAAGGAGAGAGGGTTGGAACAGATTCTTTCCCAGCACATTCAGAGGGAGGGAGCATGACCCCACCAATAAGTTGATCTTGGACTTCTAAGCTACCTGACCTATGAGACAATAAATTTCTGTTAAGCCACTCTATTTGTGGTACTTTGTTACAGCAGCCATAGAAAACTAATACATGTTAATGTTAGAGTACTGGACTCTAACATTAGTTTTAAGTTTAATGTTTTAGACTTCAAAATAAGACATGCGTTTGAGCTGGGAAATGGCATGCTGAAGGTTATATGGCAATCCCAGACATGAAAATATGATCCACGTTTTATTACCAGCCATAAAATACATTGTCCTTACTGGGAAAACTGCTGACAAGTTGGCTTGGTTATATATTTATGCTTTTTTTTAATGGCCTCATTCAGGTTGGCAGGTTTCTTTAGTCTTTTTGTTCAGCATTCCTCCGGTATGTGGAGTTTACACTTGTAGAGTAAATCATTTATTAGCAAGTAACTTCTGCATTATTATCTTTTGTATTCTCTAATTTTTTTTTATTTATTTATTTTTATTATTTTATTTTATTTTATTTTTAGACTTTACATAACTGTATTAGTTTTGCCAAATATCAAAATGAATCCGCCACAGGTATACATGTGTTCCCCATCCCGAACCCCCTCCCTCCTCCCTCCCCATTCCATCCCTCTGGGTCGTCCCAGTGCAGATGAATGGATAAGAAAGCTATGGTACATATACACAATGGAGTATTATTCAGCCATTAAAAAGAATACATTTGAATCAGTTCTAATGAGGTGGATGAAACTGGAGCCTATTATACAGAGTGAAGTAAGCCAGAAAGAAAAACACCAATACAGTATACTAACGCATATATATGGAATTTAGAAAGATGGTATTCTCTAATTTTTTATATGCCTGTTGTCTAACTAGATCACAAACCCCTTGAGTAGCATGCACTATTATTAAGCTATCTGGGGATTACAATCCCTATCCTGAAAATCCATGGTGTTTGTTGCAAGATACTTCTGTATTAGCCAAAGTTCTCCAGAAGCAGAACCAATAAGATATATATGTATATAATTAAATAAATTTCTATTGAAATATAGTTATTTACAATGTTGTGTTAGTATCAGGTATACAGCAAAGTGATTCAGTATACATATATAAATAGATATATTCTTTTCTCACATTGTCTTTATTTTTTTTTAATTTTATTTTATTTTTAAACTTTACATAATTGTATTAGTTTTGCCAAATATCAAAATGAATCCGCCACAGGTATACATTGTCTTTAATAATAGTTTATTACAAGATATTGAGTATATATTCCTGTGCTACATAGTAGGTCCTTGTCAGTTGTCTATTTTATATATAATAGTGTGTATATTTTAATCCCAGGCTCCTAATTTATCCATATATATGTGCTTATGTGTGCACGTGTGCATATATATATAATTTATATATTTTAAAAGACTGACTCATTATAAAGGTTGTCAAGCCCAAAATCTACAGGTTGAGTTCCTAAGATTTTAAGAATGCAGGCTGGAAAGGCCACCTCGAAAGAGATGATGATGCAGTTTGAGTTCAAAGTTGGTCTGATGGCAGAATTCCCTCTTCAGTGGAAGTCACTGTTTTTCATTGAGGTCTTCAACTACTTGGATGAAGGTAATCCACTTTACTCAAAGTTTACAGCTGAAAGCATAAATGTCATCTAAAAATACCTTCACAGAAACATCTAGAATAACGTTTGACCAACAAGAGGGTGCCAAGACCTAGCTTTGTTTACACATAAAATGAAACTTAATAGTCACCAGGGAATTCTGTCTCCTTGTATTCATGCCTTTGTGTGGCTCCCTCCAACAGTGAGTCTGGACAGGCCTCATGATTTTCTCTGACCAACAGAATGTGGTAAGAGCATATGTGGTAAATTATGGTCTTACACTTTACCAGGCCTTGCAATTTACCCTGTTGATGTCTTAGAACCCAGCCTGAATGTGAAGAAGACAAGGCTATTCTGTTGGGAAGTCTTCAAGGAGGAGGCCCTGGAGCAGAACAGACCACGAGGTAGAGACAGTCCCAGGCAGTTGGCCTCCCTGGTTATTTCAGCTGAGATCCCAGACATGTGAGAAAGGTCAACCTGGATCCTTGAAGGTGCTATGAAACTTCCAGATGACTCAGCTACATGATCATGTGGAGCAAAGCCATCGTTGCTGAGTCCTGCCCAAATTACCTGATTATAAGCAAGTAAATGATAAAGACCCTGATGCTGGGAAAGATTGAGGGTAGGAGGAGAAGGTGACAACAGAGGATGAGATGGCTGGATGGCATCATCGACTCGATGGACATGGGTTTGGGTGGATTCTGGGACTTGGTGATGGTCAGGGAGGCCTGGTGTGCTGCGGTTCAAGGGGTCACAAAGAGTCAGACACGACTGAGAGACTGGACTGAACTGAACTGAACTGAAATGTTGCTTGTGTTTTAAATCGCTAAGCTTTGGAACGTCCAGTTACACAACAATGGAAACTGATGTTTGCGCCAATGATTTCTGTAAAATAATTATACTAATGGCAAGATTTAGGATCTAGAACATTGTTAAGGTATAAATTATAGTACTATTTGACACAGGACATTAAAAATATTAACTCATCTTGCCTCAACTAAGCTTAACACTTTAAACTATTCATACTATTATTTTTGAGGACTAGCATTTACATGGGACTAGTGTTATCTGGCTGAAGTTCTTGTCTAGTTGCTATAAATTTTGGATTTGCCTTTCACCTGCATCAGAGTTTCTAGAAGGAAAAGAATAAAATTATTCCCACACTATTTTCCCACATTGTTTCTTAACCTAACCCATAGCGGACCGTTTCTCTCTGCTTTGAATCTTGACCACGTACCTGCATCAGCTCACACGTAGGGGATGAAAAAGAGAAGAAATAAAAGAGGAGAAAACAGGAAAGAAATTTAAAAGGAACAGGTCAGAATAAATGGAGAAATTAAGGTTCTGTGGAGCAAGATGAAGAAGTGAATTTAAAACTAAAAAGAGTTCAAGGGTGACTTTTCTTGCATCTTCTGGGGCATGAAGAGGTTAGCTCAGAGTTACATTAATCAGAGTACAGCATCTTCCACATACATTTGAGTTTCATAAGCAACAAACTTCTACTAGTCGTAAGCAAAGTACTTCCCTCTACGAAGCGATCAGCCCTTGAGATCCTATCTGAGACACCTTGCTCTAGGGAGCCTAGGAGGCACCTAATGAGTAAAGACAGAGCAAGGAAAGACAGGAAAGCACAAAGGAAACAAAGGGAGTGACTGGGTAACTTTCTCTTGGCCCAGAAAAGTTTTTTTTATACCTTTTTTTCCTGTCCTCCATTGACCACCAGTTAGAAACTGAGGATGGTAGGGTTGAGTAGATATACAAGTTCAAGGTTTCTCTGTTAGCAATAGCTCAGACTTCAGTAATTAAGGGGTAGCTAATGCCACTGGGAGATTTTACAATTTAGAGGCTCAGCCCTAAGTTATAACAGGTGGGGAAGTTGAGATTGGCCTTTGTCATCAGTACCATGGGAGGTAAGGTTAACAGGTTTCTATGCACTTAACTCTTCGTTGAGGTCACAGTCCAGATGGTAAGGAAATAAAAGGGATTTCAGAACTGCTTGCCACTTCTGGGTATCAACTCATTAAAAATCTAGTTGAATAAATGAATAAGATAAAACAGAATGGTAGTTTTACATGTGACAAAAATATAGGCTCCATTTGCTAGTTTACCACAACTTGATTCCCGCTTTGGGAGAATCTCCCTAAACGGTGATTATCAAACACCTGTGAGCATCAAGTTAGAGGACAAGTCAAAACACAGATTGCTGGGCCTCAACCAGAGTTTCAGATTCAGTAGATTTCCTATTTTATTTAATGGATTATAATATGTTATAAATATCATTCATTTTGATGCTCAAATTATCCCCAATTTGGTAGTAGGGAATCTCTTAATGCTGGAGTTTGTATCCATTTAATATGTAACCATCATTCCTTGCACACCTTTTTTCTTTCTGATCTAAGATATTCTAGGCTCATCTTGGACTTTTCCTGCCCCAGTCTTGGAATTAGCCATTTTCCTAAGGAGCTGTATTCCTTTTAGTGGAAAACTGTGTTTAGAAATCAGGACCTGGGCTTTAGGTGTGCTTATTGCTAATGGGATATAACTGCTTCTAGGCCCCATGAGTGGCTGGAGCTAGAGAATATATGTATATAAATGTGTGATATATATCATAAATGTGCAATATATACATTTTTTGTATAACAGACTTTACATTTATGTTTAATTCTGTTATTTATATATAAATATATTTATTAAATATATATTGAAATATATTATTAAAATATATATTAAAAACCATCAGTTTGTATTGACATACAATCCAATTCAAACTTGGTGCGATAGTTCTGTTTAAGACACAATGGAAATTATTTAGTTCAAGTATTAGAAATAAGTAATATCATTCTTGCCTGGAAAATTCCATAGACAGAGGAGCCTGGTTAACTACAGTCCATGGGGTTACAAAGAGTTGGAAACGACTGAGAATGTAAAGAGAATATCACATACTTTCTTTGAATACTTGTCTTTGTTGTAGTCATAAGTTTTCAGCTTTTGGATGAGAAGTTCATGACTGCGTTTATGCATTTGTCTGACATCTACTTTCCCTGGAGCATATTGCTTCCTTCAGAATTGATTGCACGCAGTTTTTGGTTTTTTTTTCTCCATGTTTCTGATTACTTGTTTTGAAATTCTCATGGAATTCAAGTTTTCTTCCTTTGCATTGTTGTTATTCTCTTGAGTAAGGAAACTGGCTCTGATTATTCTTAAACATTCCCCAGTTTGATCATCCTGTATGTAACCAACCTTTGATTTTCATCCCCACCTCCACCCATGTATGGATACTCTTTTCTTCTTGCTTGGGGTCTGACTTCCTATTCTAGGCTGCCACTCTGCATGGATACCCTTCTCACTAACCATGGGTCTGAGTTCCCATATCAGTCAGCCCACCATGAAGATGTCTTCCTGACCCCTCTTGGTCTCTGAAGGACTGCCCTCCTCTCTCTGTTCTAGCTTTGATTTCCCACAAGGGACTGTCTCTCACCTGGACACCTTCCTCACCTGCTTCTGATACCTCATGCCAGGCTGCCTCTTCCTATCACATCGATGCTTTATTCATGCTGTTTGGGGTCTAACATCTCATGCCAGGCTCTCCCCATCCTTTGCCCTCCCCCATTGTAAATCCCCTCCTTATTCAGTTGAATTCTAATATCTGCTCTGGGCTACTGGTCCTCTATATCCCCATGACTTTAGGACAGAAATTTTCAGGAAGGAAAGGCCTCAAGTAGGCTGTTTAAAATGTGGCCCTGTGTGCCACAACTGCTGGGCCCGTGTGCTGCAACTGCCGAAGCTGCTGTGTCTAGAGCCCATGCTCAGCAGCAAGAGAAGCCATGCAAAGAGAAACCCAACCATCACAACTGGAGAGTGGCCCCTGCTGGCTGCAATGAGAGAAAGCCTGCATGCAGAAATGAAGACCCAGCACAGCCACAAATAAATGTCTAGTGCACTGGGATGACCCAGAGGGATGGTATGGGGAGGGAGGAGGGAGGAGGGTTCAGGATGGGGAACACATGTATACCTGTGGCAGATTCATTTTGATATTTGGCAAAACTAATACAATTATGTAAAGTTTAAAAATAAAATAAAATTAAAAAAAACATAGAGAGAAAAATCTTATTTAAAAAAAAAAAGTGTGAAGAAATAGAGATTCAGAAGCTAATGTAGCTTGTTCCTAGTCACAGAGCAAAACAGAGACAAAGTCAGTACAAATCCAGTTCTCCCTGTCAGCTGTGTGAGAGCAGGGACCCTGCCTCTCTTGTTCACTGCTTTATCCCCAGAACCTAGAGTGAAGTCTGCATGAATACAATGAATGAATGAATCGATCCCTCTGTAGTTCTTTTCCTTTCCTTCTCTGTCACCTTAATATGGTATAAATTAATGACTTTTTACATTAATATTTGTCAATAACCAATAGAAATAAATGCTTTCATGGAAATGTCAACATGTAAATTTCTGTGCCTAGGGATTTCTTCATGAATTTCAGGAGTGCCCATTTGGATAGTTGACCTATAGATGAGATAAAAGTGAAAGGGTTAGTCACTCAGTTGTGTCTGACTCTTTGTGACCCCATGGACTGTAGCTGACTAGGCCCCTCTGTCCCTGGGATTCTCCAGGCAAAAATACTAGAGTAGGTTGCCATTTCGATCTCCAGGAGATCTTCCCAACCCAGGGATTGAATCCTCATCTCCTGCATTGCAGGCAGATTCTTACCATCTGAGGCACTAGGAAAGATGAAAACATGGAGACACTAAAAACCTATGGTTATTGTAAGATCCCAGGATTCCAGCACTTCTGTCAGGTGTGGACAAGAAAGTGAGCACCACCAAAATTGGTTTTCAACCACCAAAGTACGACCCCTTCAAAATAGCTGGAATGGACACAAGATGAATGCCTTTAACACCTGGCATTCCATATACATGACCAGTGCCTACAGTCACACTGCTCAACTAAGACCATTCTGCTGATGTTAATGCAGGGCAGTGCTTCCAAAGCACACTCCTAAGAATGCTACCTCTGAAAGGTTCTTCTCAGGAAGAGGATTCTGTGGTCAAACAATCTGACGAACATGATAATTTACAAGGTATGTGAGCATATGAAGCAGGGCAAGGCTAACAGAGTTTTGCCAAGAGAACGCACTGGTCATAGCAAACACCCTCTTCCAACAACCTAAGAGATGACTCTATACATGGATGTCACCAGATGGTCAATACGGAAATCAGACTGATTATATAGAGAAGCTCTATACGGTCAGCAAAAACAACATGGAGCTGACTGTGGCTCAGATCATTAGCTCATTATTGCAAAATTCAGACTTAAATTGAAGAAAGTGGGGAAAACCACTAGACCATTCAGGTATGACCTAAATCTAATCCTTATGATTATACAGTGGAAGTGAGAAATAGATTTAAGGAACTAGATCTGATAGAGTGGCTGATGAATATGGATGGAGGTTCATGACATTGTACAGGAGACAGGGATCAAGACCATCCCCATGGAAAAGAAATGCAAAAAACCAAAATGGTTGTCTGAGGAGGCCTTACAAATAGCTGAGAAAAGAAGAGAAGCAAAAGGCAAAGGAGAAAAGGAAAGATATACCCATTTGAATGCAGAGTTCCAAAGAATAGCAAGGAGAGATAAGAAAGCCTTCCTCAGTGGTCAGTGTAAAGAAATAGAGGAAAATAATAGAATGGGAAAGACTAGAGATCCCTTCAAGAAAATTAGAGATACCAAGGGAACATTTCAAGCAAAGATGGGCTCAATAAAGGATAGAAATGGTATGGACTTAACAGAAGGAGAAGATATTAAGAAGAGGTGGCAAGAATACACAGAAGAACTGTACAAAAAAGATCTTCACGACCCAGATAATCACGATGGTGTGATCACTGACCTAGAGCCAGACATCCTGGAATGTGAAGTCAAGTGGGCCTTAGAAAGCATCACTATGAATAAAGCTAGTGGAGGTGATGGAATTCCAGTTGAGCTATTTCAAGTCCCGAAAGATGATGCTGTGAAAGTGCGGCACTCAATATGACAGCAATTTGGAAAACTCAGCAGTGGCCACAGGACTGGAAAAGGTCAGTTTTCATTCCAATCCCAAAGAAAGGCAATGCCAAAGAATGCTCAAACTACCGCACAATTGCACTCATCTCACACGCTAGTAAAGTAATGCTCAAAATTCTCCAAGCCAGGATTCAGCAATACGTGAACTGTGAACTTCCAGATGTTCAACCTGGTTTTAGAAAAGGCAGAGGAACCAGAGATCAAATTGCCAACATCTGCTGGATCATCGAAAAAATAAGAGAGTTCCAGAAAAACATCTATTTCTGCTTTATTGAATATGCCAAAGCCTTTGACTGTGTGGATCACAATAAGCTGTGGAAAATTCTGAAAGAGATGGGAATACCAGACCACCTGACTTGCCTCTTGAGAAATCTGTGTGCAGGTCAGGAAGGAACAGTTAGAACTGGACATGGAACAACAGAAAACCTATCTGGTTCCAAATAGGAAAACGAGGACATCAAGGCTGTGTATTGTCACCCTGCTTATTGAACTTGTATGCAGAGTACATCATGAGAAATGCTGGGCTGGAAGAAGCACAAGCTGGAATCAAGATTTCTGGGAGAAATATCAATAACCTCAGATATGCAGATGACAGCACCCTTATGGCAGAAAGTGAAGAAGAACTTTAGAGCCTCTTGATGAAAGTGAAAGAAGAGAGTGAAAAAGTTGGCTTAATAGGTCAACATTCAGAAAACTAAGATCATGGCAACCAGTCCCGTCACTTCATAGCAAATACATGGGGAAACACTGGAAACAGTGGCCGACTTTATTTTTCTGGGCTCCAAAATCACTGTAGATGGTGATTGCAGCCATGAAATTAAAAGACACTTACTCCTTGGAAGGAAAGTTATGACCAACCTAGACATCATATTAAAAAGAAGAGATATTACTTTGCCAACAAAGGTTCATCTAATCAAGGCTATGTTTTTTCCAGTGGTCATTTATGGATGTGAGAGTTTGAATGTAAAGAAACTGAGCACTGAAGAATTGATGCTTTTGAACAGTGGTGTTGGAGAAGACTCTTGAGAGTCCCTTGGACTGCAAAAAGGTCCAACCAATCCATCCTAAAGGAGATCAGTCCTGGGTGTTCATTGGTAGGGCTGATGTTGAAGCTGAAACTCCAATACTTGGGCCACCTGATGTGAAGAGCTAACCCACTGGGAAAGACCCTGATGCTGGGAAAGATTGAGGGCAGGAGGAGAAGGGGACATCAGAGGATGAGATGGTTGGATGGCATCACCGACTTGATGGACATGGGTTTGAGTGGACTCTGGGAGTTGGTGATAGACAGGGAGGCCTGGTGTGCTATAGTCCATGGGGTTCCAGAGAGTCAGACACAACTGAGTATCCGAACTGAACTGATATGAGCATATGATAGACTCTGAGAAATCTATAATTGAAGAAAGCTGTTACCTTTGCGTAACCTAATGTCACCTATGTCCTTAACCACAGAGCTCCTGTTCAGAGTAGTACCTGCCCAAGTCTCATTTCTTCATTCATGTAATGGGCAAAAGTATCCATTCCATGGGATTGTTGTACATATTTATAAATTAGATAAACTATGTAAAGTGCATAGCACCATGCTTGGTATTCTTTTTCTTATGTTTCTTATTTATTGAAAATTATTCCCTTTATTATTGAGAAATAATAGATATATTTATTATTATAATCAGATCAGATCAGATCAGTCACTCAGTCATGTCTGACTTTTTGCTACCCCATGAATCGCAGCACTCCAGGCCTCCCTGTCCATCACCAACTCCCAGAGTTCACTGAGACTCACGTCCATCGCGTCAGTGATGCCATCCAGCCATCTCATCCTCTGTCATCCCCTTCTCCTCTTGCCCCCAATCCCTCCCAGCATCAGAGTCTTTTCCAATGAGTCAACTCTTCGCATGAGGTGGCCAAAGTACTGGAGTTTCAGCTTTAGCATCATTCCTTCCAAAGAAATCCCAGGGCTGATCTCCTTCAGAATGGACTGGTTGGATCTCCTTGCAGTCCAAGGGACTCTCAAGAGTTTTCTCCAACACCACAGTTCAAAAGCATCAATTCTTCGGCGCTCAGCCTTCTTCACAGTCCAACTCTCACATCCATACATGACCACAGGAAAAACCATAGCCTTGACTAGACGGACCTTTGTTGGCAAAGTAATGTCTCTGCTTTTGAATATGCTGTTTAGGTTGGTCATAACTTTCCTCCAAGGAGTAAGCGTCTCTTAATTTCATGGCTGTAGTCACCATCTGCAGTGATTTTGGAGCCCCAAAAAATAAAGCCTGACACTGTTTCCACTGTTTCCCCATCCATTTCCCATGAAGTGATGGGACTGGATGCCATGATCTTCGTTTCCTGAATGTTGAGCTTTAAGCCCTTTTTCACTCTCCACTTTCACTTTCATCAAGAGGCTTTTTAGTTCCTCTTCACTTTCTGCCCTAAGGGTGGTGTCATCTGCATATCTGAGGTTATTGATATTTCTCCCGGCAATCTTGATTCCAGCTTGTGTTTCTTCCAGTCCAGCGTTTCTCATGATGTACTCTGCATACAAGTTAAATAAGGCTTTTTAGTTCCTCTTCACTTTCTGCCATAAGGGTGGTGTCATCTGTATATCTGAGGTTATTGATATTTCTCCCAGCAATCTTGATTCCAGTTTGTGCTTCTTCCAGCCTAGCGTTTTTCATGATGTACTCTGCATACAAGTTAAATAAGCAGGGTGACAATACACAGCCTTGACGTCCTTCTTTTTCTATTTGGAACCAGTCTGTTGTTCCATGTCCAGTTCTAACTGTTGCTTCCTGACCTGCATATAGGTTTCTCAAGAGGCAGGTCAGGTGGTCTGATATTCCCATCTCTTTAAGAATTTTCCACAGTTTATTGTGATCCACACAGTCAAAGGCTTTGGCATAGTCAATAAAGCAGAAATAGATGTTGGTTAGAACACAATAAACATAAGAAGCAATAGTTAGAACCCTGTGTGGAACAACTGATTGATTCAGGATTGAGAAAGGACAACGACAGAGCTGTCTGCTGTCACCCTGTTTATTTAGCCTATTTGCTGAGCACATCATGAAAAATGCAGGGCTGGATGTTACAAGCTGGAATCAAGATAGTCAGGAGAAACATCAATAACCTCAGATATGCAGGTGATATCACTCTAATGGCAGAAAGCAAAGAGGAACTAAAGAACCTCTTGATGAGGGTGAAGGAGGAGAGTGAAAGAGACAGCTTGAAACTAAATATTAAAAAAAACTAAGATCATGGCATCAAGCCCCATTAGTTCATGGCAAACAGAAGAGGGAAATGTGGAAGTAGTGACAGATTATTTTTCTTGGGCTCTAAAGTCATTGCAGGTGGTGACTGCAGTCATGAAATCAGAAGATGATTGCTTCTTGGCAGGAAAGCTATGACAAACCTAGACAGTGTGTTGAAAAGTAGAAACATTACTCTGCTTACAAATGTTTATATAGTCAAGACTGTGGTCTTCTCAGTGGTCATGTATGGTTGTGAGAGCTGGACCATAAAGAAGGCAGAAAGCCAGAGAATTGATGCCTTTGAACAGTGGTGCTGGAGAAGACTCCTGAGAGTACCTGGACAGCTGGGAGATCAAATCAGTCAATATTAAGGGAAATCAACCCTGAATACTCATTGGAAGAACTGATGCTGAAGCTGAAGTGCCAGTATTTTGGTCACCTGATCCAAACAGCCACCTCATTGGAAAAATCCCTGATTCTGGGAAAGATTGAGGGCAGAAGGAGAAGAGGGTATCAGAGGATGAGATGGCTGGATGGCATCACCGATGCAATGGACATGAACTTGGGCAAACTTATGGAGATGGTGAGGGACAGGGAGGACTGGCATGCTGCAGTCCATGGTGTCCCAGAGTTGGACATGACTGGTCAACTGAACAACAACAAAATCGTGTTGGTTTCTACCAAACATCAACATGAATCAGCCATAGGTTTGCCCATCCAAGCTTCAGTTTGATGAAGTGAGTGTTGTAGGGAATAGGGAAAACACATAGTTGTTTGCGGGTTGAAAAGTCAGCTTAAATGTGTCCTCCTCTATAAACCCTCTCCTACTCTACCAGGAACAGAACTCTAATTGCAATCCACTATAATTGAAGAGGTGGATATGCATTCATTCATTCTTTCAGTTGAGGACGGAGAAGGGTAGGGAAGATGGGTCCGTGGGCAGGAGAGGGTCAGAGTAATAGCAGCAGAGACACCAGCTGACCATGACTCAGATGGTGGATTCGTTCGCTCGAGCTGCTGTGGCTTAAACAATAGAAATCATTTGCTTTGTAGTTCTGGAGACTAAAAGATCAAATTAAAGGCATTAGCAGCATTGGTTCCTCCTGAGGGCTGGGAAAGAAGGTTCTGTCCCCATCCTCTTTCTTTGGCTTGTAGATGGCCATTTTCCTCCCTTTATATCTTCTTCCCTCAAAGCATTGCTATTGCTATTGCTAAGTCACTTCAGTCGTGTCTGACTCTGTGTGACCCCATAGACGGCAGCCCACCAGGCTCCCCCGTCCCTGGGATTCTCCAGGCAAGAACACTGGAGTAGATTGCCATTTCCTTCTCCAATGCATGAAAGTGAAAAGTGAAAGTGAAGTCGCTCAGTCGTGTCCGACTCTTCTCGACCCCATAGACTGCAGCCTACCAGGCTCCTCCATCCATGGGATTTTCCAGGCAAGAGTACTGGAGTGGGGTGCCACTGCCTTCTCCGCCCTCAAAGCATACTTGTGTCCAAATTTCCTCTTCCTATACGGACACCAATCAGATTGGATTAGGGATACTCTAATGACCTCACTTTGACTTGATCACTGCTCTAATGACCCTATCTCCAATTATGGTCACGTTCTGAGGTACTGGAGTTTGGGACTTCAGTATATGAATTTTTAGAGGAATACAATTCAGCCCGTAGCACATGGGTTATAAGGCTGGGCTTCCGTGCTTTTCAAAATTCACACTGGGCCAATAATGCCCACTCACCAACTGTCACTGTCAAAAGTGTGGGCTCCTTAAAGAAGCACAAGTACTGGAATCATGTGTGGGCATCACTGTTTGATCTCTAGGCAGCCTGGAGAACCTGCGGCTCTGCCTTTGCTTTTGTTGTTGCTCCGTCTCTAAGTCGTGTCTGACTGTTTTTGACACTATGGATTGCAGCACATCAGGCTCCTCTCTCCTCCACTATCTCCCAGAGCTTGCTGAAACTGATGTTCATTGAGTTGATGATGTTATCTAACCATCTCATTCTCTGCCACCCCCTTCTCCTTTGCCTTCAATCCTTCCCAAAATCAGGGTCTTTTCCAATGAGTCTGTTCTTCACATCAGGTGGCCAAGGTATTGGAGGTTTAGCTTCAGCAACAGTCTTTCCAATGAATATTCAGGGTTGATTTCCTTTAGGATTGACTGGTTTGATCTCCTTGCAGTCCAAGGGACTCTCAAAAGTCTTCTCCAGCACCACAATTCAAAAGCATCAATTCTCCGGCACTCAGCCTTCTTTATGGAAAAACTCTTACATCTGTACATGACTGCTGGAAAAAGCAATAGCTTTTACTATATGGACCTTTGTTGGCAAATGGTATCTCTGCTTTTTAATGCACTCTCTAGGTTTGTTATAGCTTTCCTTCCAAGGAGCAAGCATCTTTTAATTTCATGGCTGCAGTCACCATCTACAGTGATTTTGGAGCCCAAGAAAATAAAATCTGTTACTGTTTCCACTTTTCCCCCTTCTATTTGCCATTACCTTCCTCCTGAGAAATCTTTACGCAGGTCAAGAAGCAAGTCAGACCTGGACATGGAACAACAGACTGGTTCCAAATCGGAAAAGTACATCAAGGCTGTATTTTGTCACCCTGCTTTTGTTTAACTTATATGCAGAGTACATCATGAAAAATGCTGGACTGGATGAAGCACAAGCTGGAATCAAGATTTCCAGGAGAAACATCAATAACCTCAGATATGCAGATGACACCACACTTACGGCAGAAAGCGAAGAACTAAAGAGCCTCTTGATGAAAGTGAAAGAGGAGAGTGAAAAAGTTGGCTTAAAACTCAACATTCAGTAAACTAAGATCATGGCATCTGGTCCCATCACTTCATGGCAAATAGATGGGGAAACAATGGAAACAGTGACAGACTTTATTTCTGGGCTCCAAAATCACTGCAGATGGTGACTGCAGCCATGAAATTAAAAGATACTTACTCCTTGCAAGAAAAGTTACGACCAACATAACAGCATATTAAAAAGCAGAGACATTACTTTGCCAACAAAGATCCATCTAGTCAAGGCTATGGTTTTTTCATTAGTCATGCATGGATATGAGAGTTGGACTATAAAGAAAGCTGAGTGCTGAAGAATTGATGCTTTTGAACTGTGGTGTCAGAGAAGACTTTTGAGAGACCCTTGTATTGCAAGGAGATCCAACCAGTCCATCCTAAAGGAAATCAGTCCTGAATATTCATTGGAAGGATTGATGTTGAAGCTAAAACTCCAATACTTTGGCCATCTGATGCGAAGAGCTGACTCATTGGAAAAGACCCTGATGCTGGGAAAGATTGGAGGTGGGAAGAAAAGGGGATAACAGAGGATGAGATGGTTGGATGGCATCACTGACTCAATGGACATGAGTTTGAGTAAGCTCTGGGAGTTGGTGATAGGGAAGCCTGGTGTGCTGCAATCCATGGGGTTGCAAAGAGTCGGACATGACTGAGCGACTGAACTGAACTGATTTGCCATAAAGTGATGGGACCAGATGCCATGATCTTAATTTTTTGAATGTTGAGCTTCAAGCTAGCTTTTTCACTCTCCTCTTTCACCTTCATCAATAGGCTCTTTAGATTCTCTTCACTTTCTGCTATTAGAGTGGTATCATCTGCCTATCTGAGGTTGTTGGTATTTCTCCTGGCAGTCTTGAGTCCAGTTTGTGATTCTACCTCTGCTGCTGCTGCTGCTAAGTTGCTTCAGTTGTGTCCGACTCTGTGTGACCCCAGAGACGGCAGCCCACCAGGCTCCCCCATCCCTGGGATTCTCCAGGCAGGAACACTGGAGTGGGCTGCCATTTCCTTCTCCAGTGCGTGAAAGTGAAAAGTGAAAGTGAATTTGCTCAGTCGTGTCTGACTCCTAGCAACCCCATGGACTGCAGCCCACCAGGCCCCTCTGTCCATGGGATTTTCCAGGCAAGAGTATTGGAGTGGGGTGCCACTGCCTTCTCCTCTACCTCTGCTAGAGGCTCCTAACAAAAAAGAGGAAGCTAAACTATAGGTGACCCTCCAGGTCCACTGCCTTCCTGACTTTTCTGTTTTTGTTTTTTCCTTTCTTTTTTTTTTTTCCTTCCCTACTTTTTGCTTGTCAGGACATTTGCACTTTGACTCTGTTAGCTATCCCCTCCCTTTCTCCTTTATTGCCCTGAGCTATCTTTCTTCCTCATAACACCAATCATTTTTTGCATGATCCCATTCAGTGAAGGATGAGGAAATAGCAAGCAGACTGTGTTCCTTTTATTAGGTGATTCGAACTGCTTCCTGCCTGATTAACCTCAAAAATCCTAATGAAGATATCTGACTGACAGAACCCTGAGAGAAGCAATTGTGGTTTTTCTAGAAGAGTTTTTGATTAAAGTTCTTGGCTGAAGAAGAAAAGAAGCCAGTTGTCTTTCACCCAGACGTTGGTTTGTGGTTTGGATTCCCCATGGCTTCCAGCCACGCATGTAACCTCAGGGTGCTGGTGGCCGTCGTGTGTGGGCTGCTGACTGCCGTTGTTTTGGGACTGGGCATCTGGAGGCTTGTGATCAGGATCCAGAGAGGTAATGTTGTCCTGCTGTTTTTAACTCAGAGTAAGAGAAGGCGTTGAGCCTCTGTGCTGCCACCTGACATACCAGTACTAGAAAGTGCCATGTCCAGGCTGAGGCTGAGCACCATTTATGAAATATAAAAGACAAGGGTCAATTTATGGCTAGCATATGGTTGTATATACATGAGTGTGTGAGTGCATGTGTGTGTGTGTGTGTAAGTGCGCAAGGTGATGAGCAACACAGTTGAATTGGCCTCTTCCTGCTCCTTTAACACCTGATTAAATGAATTGCAGAGTAATAATTAAGATCATTAGTAGCACATGTTTAGGTTTGTTAAGCTAAATCCAAGCTTAACAAACTTCCCTGCTAGCTCAGCTGGTAAAGAATCTGCCTGCAATGTGGCTAACCTGGGTTCGATCCCTGGGAAGATCCCCTGGAGAAGGGAACAGCTACCCACTCCAGTAGAATTGTCTAGAGAATTCACTGGACAGAAGAGCCTAGTGGCTACAGTCCATGGGGTTGCAAAAAGTCAGACATGACTGAGTGACTTTTCACTTTCATTTTCTTTCAAGGAAGAAAAATAGTTTTGGACACACACATACACACATAATTAAACATATGCAGAATGAAAGTTCATTTCAAGAAGAAAGTTTAGGAATGTTCTCACTAGGACTGTAAATAAAATGACCATGTTTTTCACACAAAGTTCCTACTTTTCAGGTATTGAAAGCTACTTAAAAATTAATGTCATTTAGAAAACAATTTTCCTGTTTAATCAATAGATATTTGTGAGTCACCTGTTACATGGTAGAGCTGACCCTGAGAAAGGGAGGTAAAGGGCAGCAGTGTTAAGCAAAGAATGATGTTAAAGGAAAGCCCTAGAGCCTCATAACAGAGACTTTCCATAATCCTAATGCTAGTCCCTTTCCATAAAGGGAAGCTGGATGTTCTGAGCATTCCCTTTTATTTAAAAAGAGATAGAGAGACAGAGATAGTTTCTAATGAAATGGTGGGTGAGGACAGAAGATTTCAGGGAGAAGGCTGAGGGACCCAGCAGGAACACAGGGCATACTTGCAAAGATCCACTGTTGAGAGCAAAAGGAGTCATGAATGTTGGCTGCTTATGGAGTGATAGCTGAGAATAGATCTGGTGTTTCTCCCCCAAAGACCATATTTAGAGAACACAGTATTGGTAGGGTTTAAAGAACAAGCAAGAGAAAATTTATCAGAACAAAAACAGTAAAATTCAAACTTGATGAAAATTTGTTTTTCTTTATTTAAGGTTTGTAAAATAATTTGAGGTTTAAAAAAATATATGAACTGCAGGTTTTATCCTATTAAGGCTACTAAATTTATAAGACCTTATCTAAAGGATATACTTTTAAGAACTGCCTCCCTTCCTTCCCTCCCACTTCCCTTCGTTCCTCCTTCCCTTCTTTTCTTCCTTTATAAGATATCTACTTTTAAAGGGAAATTTGTGGTAATTTACAAAGACCACAGCTACAATCAGTTCAGTTCAGTTCAGTTCAGTCACTCAGTTGTGTCCGACTCTTTGCAACCCCATGAATCACAGCACGCTAGGCCTCCCTGTCCATCACCGACTCTTGGAGTTCACTCAAACTCACGTCCATCGAGTCAGTGATGCCATCCAACCATCTCATCCTCTGTCGTCCCCTTCTCCTCCTGCCCCCAATCCCTCCCAGCATCAGAGTCTTTTCCAATGAGTCAACTCTTCCCATAAAGTAGACAAAGTATTGGAGTTTCAGCCTCAGCATCAGTCCTTTCAATGAACACCCAGGGCTGATCTCCTTTAGAATAGACTGGTTGGATCTCCTTGCAGTCCAAGGGACTCTCAAGAGTCTTTTCCAACACCACAGTTCAAAAGCATCAATTCTTCAGCACTCAGCTTTCTTCACAGTCCAACTCTCACATCCATACATGACTACTGGAAAAACCATAGCCTTGACTAGACGGACCTTTGTTGGCAAAGTAATGTCTCTGCTTTTGAATATGCTTTCTAGGTTGGTCATAACTTTCCTTCCAAGGAGTAAGCATCTTTTAATTTCATGGCTGCAATCACCATCTGCTGTAAAACAAGGACCAAAGTACAAAAACACTACAAGGAACAGGACAAGACTGAGGATAGAAAGTAAATGAAAATCAAACGAGTTGCTAAAAACAAATACAAAACATATCCCTGTGTTTCCTGAGGACTATGCCAAAAATGCATAATAATAAGTAACATAGATGCAAGTAACATAATAACAGAGAAGCCATGTTTAACAATAAAAGCATACCAGCTCTTCAGAAAAGACAAACATTTCCTTGCTCTAGTAGATTTTTTTTTTTAAGAAGGCTTTTTATGTAAGGGACATCCCTTAGTTTTGGGTAAACCCAATGGAAAAGAAGGGGGTTATCATCTAAAGAGAAAGATTGAAATACTGGTACTGTTTGCTGTTACTGTTTTGCCTTGTACACGATGGTTGGACATGGCCTTAGTTAGGGAGTTCTGGTTCCTTCACTTCACTCCTTTCCTCTCCACTTCTCTGCCACCTCTTTCTATCCTGTCCCATTCCATCTCATGGAAGTATCGAATGCTCTCACTTTTGTCCCTTTACTGGGTATAGAGATGAATTGTTTTTGTTGTTTTAAATTTTTGGCTGCACTGGATCGTCATTGTGATGTGCGAGCTTAGTTACCCTGCAGCATGTGGGATCTTACTTCCCCGGCCAGGGATTGAACCAATGTATCCTGCATTGGAAGGTGGATTCTTAACCACTGGACCACCAGGGAAATCCCAAGATGAATTGTTTTTAAACTTATTTTTTTAAGGGGAGCGTCTTGGATATCTCTGAGAAACTGATGAAAACTATGAATGTCTTCCCTAGAAAAAATAAACATATACATACAATTTGGGGTAAATTAATTTTATCACATTCAAAATTTGTTTTCAATATAAACAGAATATGTTTCCATGGTTTATGTTTAATATAATGTTTAAGCAATTATGTCTCTCTCATTTTTATTTTTCATGAAAAATAATGGCCTCTGTGTGAAAAAGTAGAAAAAAATTTAAATTCTGCTGTAAATTTAAATTTCAATTAGGAGTTGCTGTTGCTTGGTTATAGAATGAACTTTAATGTATGTATTTCACTATTATAAAACTTACAGTTAATTTTTTTTACTGTAGTATGCTGAAAACTTCACATACCTTCTCTCATTTAATTCTAACGAGTATCTTTGAGGGAGTTTTTTTTTTTAATATCCATGTTAAAGATACTTGACTTTCATTTTGCTGTTGTTATTTAGTTGCTAAGTCATGTCCAACTCTTTTGCAACCACATGGACTGTAACCCACCAGGCTCCTCTCTCCATGGAATTTCCCAGGGAAGAATACTGGAGTAGGTAGCCATCTCCTTCTCCAGAGGATTTTCCGAGCCCCGGGATCAAACCCAAGTCTCCTGCTTGGCAGGTGGATTCTTTACCACTGAGCCATCTGAAAAGCCCTGGCTTTCATTTCACTCAAGTACATATTTGCTCAAGAGACAAACTTGATAATAAATCAAACTCAGGTGACTGTTTGTAGAGGACAGACTCCATATGGGGGTTAAAAAAAAAGTCCAGTATGGAGGAAATTGGGTTTTAGGCAGCTATACTTTCATTTAGTTTTAATCTTGCTGTTGTATACCTCTGTTCTGCTCCTTTTCCAATCTCCCTTCTTGCTTCCTCATATAATCGCTTTTTAAATCAAGAAAATAATTCCTATGAAAGGGAAGGGCTTTTTTGCGGAAGAAATTTTCTTATGTAATTGGCTGATGGGCACGCATTGTTTTAACATCAGGATTGAAAGTGAAAGTGGCTCAGTCGTGTCTGACTCTTTGCAATCCCATGGACTGTCCATGGAATTCTCTAGGGCAGAATACTGGAGTGGGTAGCCTTTCCCGTCTCCAGGGGATCTTCCTGACCCAGGAATTGAACCAGGGTCTCCTGCATTGCAGGCGGATTCTTTACCAACTGAGCTATCAGAGAAGCTGATCCCATTTTACAAGTCACTTTTTTAAATTAAGAGACCAGAACTTTGGTTTAGTGAATTTTTCCTTGATTTTTCAATTCTGAATTTAACCTCACCCATGGGTTTTTGATTACACATATTATTGAAGAACATCTGTTGTATAACATGGTGACTAAGAGTGTGTACATAATAGTTGTCAAAAAATTACATGAGTAAGGGAAAAAAAGTTGTGCAGCCAGACTGCCTGGTTCTTACTAAGTAAACTGGAGCCAGTTTCAACATTTCTGTACCTCCATTCTATTAATTGTATTATAAATATAATAAACATATAAACCCCATCTTATAGGGCTGTTATGAGGATTAGTTAATACATTTACAATTTAAAGATGATATCTAGTACACTGTAGGTATTCAAATTTTTCATGTATGTATTTTTAGATAATTTAGTGCAGTTTTCTCCACTCCCGGATATGTACCTTGAATAGATGCCCTCGATCTAGTTTGGACCTTTGGATTGAAACTCAGCTTATCAAGCTGGAGCTGCAGTAAGTTTGATCATAAATTTCAGCTGACTAGCTCAAATAGAAACAGAAACAGTTCTAAGAACTGCCATATCTCTCTGCACTTGTTTTTCAATATTTATACTTCACTAGACCATAGGGGCAGAGAAGGCAATGGCACCCCACTCCAGTACTCTTGCCTGGAAAATCCCATGGACGGAGGAGCCTGGTAGGCTGCAGTCCATGGGGTTGCTGAGGGTCAGACACAACTGAACAACTTCACTTTCACTTTTCACTTTCATGCATTGGAGAAGGAAATGGCAACCCACTCCAAAGTTCTTGCCTGGAGAATCCCAGGGCCGGGGGAGCCTGGTAGGCTACCGTCTATGGGGTCGCACAGAGTCGGACATGACTGAAGTGACTTAGCAGCAGCAGCAGACCATAGGGGAAATTTTATTCAATCATTTAACTAGTTTATTGGAATATGTAACCAGGTAGTTAATGTTGAACAAATTTCACCTTAAAGGCTATACTTTTTGTGTATTATTTAAGTTTTTTAGTTTTTTTTCCCCACTGTAGAGTAAGCTTTCATAAACATTGTCCTCTCATTTAAGAATAAACTTTATCTTCACCCAAATATTTCAAATTCCTGGTCTGGGACAAATGACAGATCCCTGGATTTTTAAATCCCTAAAGACTCTGAGCTAGACACTAGAGTTTCCTGATGGAATTTCTTTGACTAATAAATAAAAGATATTTTTATTTCCCCACTGAATCAAACTAGACTTTTCAAAATAGATTCTAATTTTGTCTAGTTTAGGAGAAGAAATTGAATTCATATTTTCCATTTGGAATTTTAAGTATTTTTTGTTACTTTTCAAAGCAGCATGAAATGTGTCACATATGTCCAGTATTTAATTTTCCATGATGTGCATTAAGGTATAAAAATAGGGCTAGAATTTCTGGAAGTATTACTTATCACAATTTAAAAGAATGTAAGGAAATATTATCTCACTGGAGTTATAAAAGAAAATGAGAAAAGAAAAATACTACTATTAAGTAGTATTCTTTTTTATTTAATAATTTTACTTATTTTATTTTTGTCTGTGTAGGGTCTTCATTGCTGGCTGGGCTTTTCTCTAGTTGCAGTGCCTGGGTTTCTCAGTGCAGTGGCTTCTCTTCTTGTGGAGCGCGGGCTCTAGGGCATGCAGGTTTCAGTAGACGCAGCACTTGGACTCAGTAGTTACAGGTCTTGGGCTCTAGAGCACAATCTCAATAATTGTGGCATATGGGTTTAGTTGCCTGGTAGTATATGGGACTTTCCTGGACCAGGGTCAAACCTATGTCTCCTGAATTGCAGGTGGATTCTTTACTGCTAAGCCACCTGGGAAGCCCAACCCTGTGCCTATATCAAATACACAGATTCATAATATATAAAACAAAACAGGCAAGCTTATTCAGATAAATTTACAATTGGGTTGGTTGAAAGTAATGCTTTCCTGTTAGAAACTGACAGAGCAAGCAGAGAAAATAAATAAAGGTTTATAAATTTGAAAACTATATCTAACAAACTGGACAGTAGATTTTACATATTTGAATTGCCAGAAAAAAATGTTAATTTATTATTTTCAGAAGAAAGTCTTACTGAATACCAAAGAATCAATTTCATAGATTATGTTTTGTGACTACAATGCAATACAATTAGAAGGTAACGTATAAACTGACCAAGAAAATTCAAATAAATGTTGAAAAAACTTTTAAATAATGCAAAGAAGAAATCAAATGAAAATTACAAAATACTCAAAACTTCAGTGGAGGCACTCTCTATAACAACTGTGTGCACAGCTAAAAATATAGTTGGAATCAAACATCAAATATTAATTAACATGTGAGCAATCTAGAAAGATGGTATAGATGAACCTGTTAACAGGATGAGAATAGAGAGGCAGACAGTAGAACACAAATTAAAAAATGCTTACTCCTTGGAAGGAAAGTTATGACCAACCTAGACAGCATATTCAAAAGCAGAGACATTACTTTGTCAACAACGATCTGTCTAGTCAAGGCTATGGTTTTTCCAGTGGTCATGTATGGATGTGAGAGTTGGACTATAAAAGAAGCTGAGCACAGAAGAATTGATGCTTTTGAACTGTGGTGTTGGAGAAGACTCTTGAGAGTCCCTTGGCCTGCAAGGAGATCCAACCAGTCCATCCTAAAGGAAATCAGTCCTGGGTGTTCATTGGAAGGACTGATGTTAAAGTTGAAACTCCAATATTTTGGCCACCTGATGCAAAGAGCTAAGTCATTGGAAAAGACTCTGATGCTGGGAAAGATTGAAGGCAGGAGGAGAAGGGGATGACAGAGGATGAGATGGTTGGATGGCATCACCAACTCAATGGACATGAGTTTGAGTAAACTCTGAGAGTTGGTGATGGACAGAGAGGCCTGGCGTGCTGTAGTCCACGGGGTCACAAAGAGTTGGACACAACTGAGCGACTGAAATAAACTGAACTGAACTGAACTGATGAAGGCACAGAAGATGTAGGAGAGGGTGGGACAAATTGAGAGAGTAGCATTGACATATATACTACCATGTGTAAAATAGCTAGTGGGAAGCTGCTGCATAACACACAGAGCTCGGAGCTGGGCTTGGCTCTGTGTGACCTAGAGGGATAGGATGGGGAGGGGTGGGAGGGAGCCTCAACATGGAGGGGAATGTATGTCTATATACAGCTGATTCACATTGTTCTACAGGAGAAACAACATTGTAAAGCAATTATATTCCAATAAAATAAAAATACAGTTAGAATGACATAGCTTTAGGTATATATTAAAAATCAAGACAGTGAAATAATAAGCATTCTAACTTTAGAAGTTAAAAAAAGAGTAAATTCTAAACTATGTTACGCAGTAATGAAAATAAGAACAAATTAATAGAATGGAAATCAAAGAAACAAGAGCTGAGATCAACAAAACCAGAAGCTAGTTTTCCGGAAAGATAAATTAAAAAAAAAAAAAAAAAATATATATATATATATATATATATATATATATATATATTTCCGGCAAGATTCCTTAAGACCCTTGCACGCCTCGTCAGCTTCCGGGCCCTCAGAAGCCCTGCCCCGCGTCTGGGACTGTGCCTCCCTTTCTCGTCATCCACTCTGGGGCCAACCATGCTGCTCCAGCTCCCCTGACTGTGAGGGGAGGCTGTTCACAGTGTGGTGTGAGAAGAGCTTGCAGGTGTGGCCTGGAGTGTCCGCCTGTGTGAGCGCAAGGCCGCCTGAATGTGGGGCAGGACGGACAGAAGGCAAGAAGGGGCAGCTGCCAGCCACTGCCCTTCTGAGGTAGGGCTCCGAGGAACCCACGGTTTCTAAATTCAGACCTGGATTTTCAGGTCCTTATGAAGGTATTTTATCATGGCATTAGAATAGAGTTTTCCTTTTCCTTTTGTATAAATGGTAGGTAGGTCTTCATTGTACCTTGTCCCAGACCTCGCATAGGGTTGTGTTGCTGGCGAAAATACAAATTAGTACCACCCCTGCGGCGAGATGGTAATAACTTTCAAGATGCGAATGTGTACTCTTTGGCTCAGTAATTTCATGTCTGGAAATTTATTCTACAAATGGATTTGTACAACAGGCGAAGTAAAATGTGTAGAATGCAATTTTGAAGCAACAACTGAAAACAACGAAAGTGCCATTCTAAGTTAGGACACTATCAGATAATGGAATATAATGCAACTGTAAAGGAAGATGTGGAAGTTCTCTGAACCACAGGAAAAGATTTTGACATTCATTAAGTGTAAGAGCAAGCTACAGAAAATGGGGGGAAAAATAAGACTATAGATTCATGTTTGCTTATCCTTGTGAAAAGAAAGATTGGAAAAAATGAGTAGAAATTACTTGTGTATATTTGTGGATGGGGATAAGTGTTATTTTTATATTTCAACTCTGAAATATTACCTAATAAAATATATATTAAAATAAGACAGTGATTTGAAAACAAAAAAAACACAGAAACTAATGAGGAAACTCATAAGCAAATACCATGGAAAACCTTATCCTACTTTGGTAGGATACTTTGGTCAAGTGGCAGTTTTCTTAAAGAAATGTAAATGACCAAAATTTACTCCAAAATGAGGAGACAAAACAAGAATAGAACTGTAACCATTAAAAGTTATTAGGTTTTTTTAAAATTAAGAAATTACATGTGAATGCTGCATACTGACTTTCTTAGATATATTTATAATATAAACTGTGACAGGGAAGATAATTTCAGAATAGTGTTATATGTAGGTGGGGGTGAAGAAATATTAATATAAAGGAACTCAAAGGGTTTCAGCTCTTTCTATAAAGTTTCATTGCTCATACACAATCCATGGAATTCTCCGGGCCAGAATAGTGGAGTGGGTAACCTTTCCCTTTTCCAGGGGATCTTCCCAACCAGGGATCAAACCCAGGCCTCCCACATTGCAGGCAGATTCTTTACCAGCTGAACCACAGGGAAGTCCAAGAATACTGGAGTGGGAAGTCTATCCCTTCTCTAGGGGATCTTCCCGACCCAGGAATCGAACCAGGGTCTCCTACATTGCAGGTGGATTCTTTACCAACTGAGCTATCAGGGAAGCCCTAATGTCTGAAGCAAATCTGAGAGAAAGTTACTCTTTTAAACCAGGATATGGTAGCTAGAGATGTCTTGTTATTTCCTATACCTTGCATATTTTAAATATTTTATAATTTAAAAAGATTTTCACATTTCCTTGGTTACACAGTTTTTCACATAACAGTTACAGTTAAATTTCTCTTGCTAGATTGTAAGCTGTTTGAGATCAGAATCCATATCTCTTTAAAAAAACACTAATTATTTTTATTTTTATTATTTTTTCTTTTTAATTTATTTATTTTAATTGGAGGCTAATTACTTTATAATATTGTAGTGGTTTTTAGAACAGTTTTAGGTTTACAGAAAAATTAAGCAGAAAGTACAGAGAATTCCCATTTACTGTCTCTCTCATCACCCCTCCCCCTCTATAGTTTCCCTTATTAATATCTTACACTGATATGTTGCTTTTGTTTCAATAGACAAGCCAATGTTGACACATGATTATTAATATATAGGTTACATTATGGTTCAGTCTTCCTGTTATAGTGTTGTGTGGATTTTGACAAATACATAATGACAGATAGTCACCGTTACAGGATCATACAGAATAGTTTACTGCCCTGAAAATCCAGTTCACTTCACCTATTCATCCTACCCTCCCTTCCCCAACCCCTGATTTCTTTACTGTCTCTGTGGTTTTGGCTTTTCCAGAATGATATATCTGAAATCATACTGTATGTAGACTGGCTCCTTTCACTTAGCTAAACATGTTTAATATTCCTCCATATCTTTTGTGGGCTTCATAGATCATTTCTTTTTATGGCTGAATAATATGCCATTGTATGGATATTCTACAGGTGTTATTTTTTTTTAATCTATTCATGAAGGTCATCTAGTTTGCTTCCAGTTTTAGGTGATTATATATACCACTGTTATAAACATTCAGGTGCTGCTTTTTGTGTGGGGACAAGTTTACACTTATTTGGGTGAATGCCTAGGAGCATTCTAAAGTTTGCAATATATATTTATGA
Organism: Bubalus kerabau; assembly: GCF_029407905.1. NCBI lineage: Eukaryota > Metazoa > Chordata > Mammalia > Artiodactyla > Bovidae > Bubalus > Bubalus kerabau. Next base: position 91,475,167 of record NC_073625.1, read on the forward strand.
TTAATCTAAATTCACTTTCTAGTAATAATATATAGTCCCATGAGTAATGCCACCACCGTATAGCAGATCTTCCCAATTCCTCATTCTCTTTCTTTATAACATTTCTTATCATTCATTTCATTTATCCATAAGCTTTAATCATCTCATGTGTCATTATTATTATTATTTTGAACAAACTGTTATCAGATCGATTAAGAATAAAAAAAAACTGAAAGACTTATTTTACCTTGATTTATTCCTTCTCTAATTCTCTTCTTATGTAGATCTGAGTTTCTGACCTGTATCATTTCCTTCTTTCTGAATAAATTTCCTTTAACATTTCTTGCAAGGTAAGTCTTCTGGTGATGAACTCCCTAAATTTTTCTGAGAATGTCTTTCTTCTTTACTTTTAAAGGATAATTATTTGGATGCAGAATATTTTGTTGTTTTCATTCAGCACTAAATATTTAACTCTACTCGTTTTTTGCTTGCATGATTTCTGAGGAGAGTTCCAGTATAGCTTTTATACTTGTTGCTTTATAGGTATTTTTCTCCCTTTTGACTTCTTCTGAAATGATCTTTTTGTCTTTGATTTTTCGCTCTTTGAATAGGAGGTGCCTAAGTATAGGGTTTTGTTTTATTTTTAACTTTTATCTGAGTTAGTGTGTTCTCTGACTCTGAGACTGCTGATTCTGTGATTTGGTGTCTGTCATTTATTTTGAAATAGTCTCAGCCATCAAAACTTAAAATGTCTTTTCAGTTCTTTTTGCCCTTTCCTCTACTTCTGTTGGGCTTCCCTTATAGCTCACTTGGTAAAGAATCTGTTTGCAATGCAGGAGACCTGGGTTCAATTCTTGGGTTGGGAAGATTTCCCTGGAGAAGGAAATGGCAACCCACTCCAGCATTCTTGCCTGGAGAATCCCATGAACAGACCAGCCTGGCAGGCCAGTCCATGGGGTTGCAAAGTCAGAGATGACTTGCGACTAAACCACCACCACTCCTTCTCCTATTCCCATTATATATATGTTGTACCTTATGTCCCATAGTTCTTAGATATTCTATTTTTCACAGTTTTTTTTTTTTTTCTCTTTTTAGTTTGGGAAGCTTCTACTGAATTCTTCAAGCACACTGATTCTTATCAGTCTACTGATGAACCCAGCAAAGGAATTCTTCATTTCTGTTAGTGTTTTTTGATTACAGCATTTCTTTTTGATTCTTGCTTAGAATTTCCATTTATCTGATTATATTACCTCCTTGTTCTTAAAGATTGCCCATTTTTTCATTAAAGCTCTTAGTATATTAATAATAATTATCTTTAATTCCTGGTCTGATAATTCCAGAATCTCTGCTGTCTATAAATCTGATTCTGATGGTTGGCTTGTCCCTTCAGTCATTTTTTGCCTATCAGCATGCCCTGTAATTTTTAGTTGAGAATCAGACATGATGTATTAGGTAAAAGAGATTGAGGTGCCTTTAATGTGAGGTTTTATGTTAGGTTGTGTTTTCTATTTATGGTAGCTGTAGGTGTTCCTTGCCAGTCAGTCTTCCCACCACTACTTCCCACCCTTTAGGCAAACACTGTTCTGATTGTATCACCGTAGATTAGTTGTTATCCTCGAACTTCAAAAAAGAACCAAAAAAGATTTACTCTTTTATGTCTGAATACTCTTGTTAACATGTTTTTAAGATTCATTGATGTTGTATATCTTTTTATTACTAAACAGTTAATAGTCTATTATACGAATATACCATAATTCATTTATTCAGTCTGCTGTTGATGGTGGTTTCCTTTTTTTTTTTTTTCCCTTTTGACTACAATAAATAAAACTTCCAAGTGATTTCCCTGGCAATCTGGTGGTTAGGATTACATGGGGCTTGGGGTGATCCTTGGTCAGGCAACTAAAATCCTACAAGCCACAGTGTGGCCAAAAAATAAAAAAAAATTTTAAAAACCTGCAAACTTCTGAGATTGGGTTCCCTGGGAAACAAATTCTGAGTTGAAGGTTTTAGTTTTACTATATTAAAAATTTCAACAGGTGGTGTAGGGATCAGTACTCATGGGGAATGACAGGCAGGACTGGGTGAAAGAAGAAACTGAACTGCAACACAGCGGAAACTGGGCTGGCCCTTCAGAGTTGCCCTCTGTGTATTAGCTATCTTGCTGCAGAAGAAATCACCCCGAAACCTAGTGGCTTAAAGCCACAATCATTTATTATCTGTCAGAATTCAGAATTTGGAAGCAGCCTGCCTATGTAGTTCTGGATTAGGATGTCTCATAAAGTTGCCCTCAGATGGTGGCTGGAGCTGGGGTCACCTAAATGCTTCTTCACCCATGTGCAGTGCCTGGGCTGGGAAGACTCAGAAAGTTGAAACAGCTGAAGCTCCTCCAGCTTCCCTGTCTCTGTATAGTTCCCCACTTGATATCTCCAGCATGGAGGCTTCAGAGTAGCCAGGCTTCTTACATGTCTTCTATAGGCTCAAGGCTTCTAAAGCATCTCCCTCTGAGTGAGAAGGAGCTAGGTGGAGGCCAAACCACCTTTTATGATCCCATCTGGAAGTCACACAGCACATTTCTCACACTGTATTAGTCAAGACAGATACAAAATTCCTCTGGATCCAAGGAGAGACCATAAACCTGCTTCTCGATGGAGAAGTGTCATCATTACAAGAAGAGTGAATGAGATAGAACATGTAGTACAGCTGTCTTTGGAAAATACTTTCTTTGAGGCATTGAGGCTGGGGAAGGAGATTTTATTCCCTAGCATTGACTAGTCGTGGCATGTGTCATAAGGCTCTTGTATGAGCTGATTCTCTTCAGTTGAGGGCAATTCCTAGAAAAGGATTCAGCTGTTTTCTTAGTTGCCAACATCCGTCAAAGCTGGGGTAGCTCAGTCAGTAAAGAATCTGCCTGCAGTGCAGGAGACCTGGGTTCGATCCCTTGGTTGGGAACATCCCCTGGATGAAGGAAATAACAACCCACTCCAGTATCCTTGCCTGGAAAATCTCATGGACAAAGGAGCCTGGTGGGCTGCAGTCCATGGGGTCGCAATGAGTAGGGCACGACTGAGTGACTAACACTTAGTTACTTACTTACTCAAAGCTGGAGGAGTGAGTGCTTCAGTCCTAAAGGTGGCATATGATTGACTGCATTTACTGCAGGTGTTAGAAACATTCTAGTCTCTTTGTGGACATATATTTCCTTTATTTTGCATATTTATGTAGGCATGGAATTTCTCATCATATGTATGTGTATCTTTATTTAGCTTTATGTTAGTACCAAACAGCTTTCCAAAATGGTCGTACCATTTGAAATTCTTAGCAGCAGTTTGCTAGAGTTCCAGTTGTTTCACATCCTTAACATTTGGCATCATCCTTTTGTAATTTTAGCCATTCTAGTCAGGTGTGAGATGATATTTCACTGAGGTTTTAATTTGCATTTCTTTGATGACTAATATGCTGATCACTTTCATGTGATTAGTGCCCTTCCATATATCTTCTTTTATGAAGTATGTATTCAAGCCTTTTACCCATTTAAAAAAGTGTGTTGTTTGTGTTACTAATAATGTGTACTGTCCACAATTTACAGTCCCTAATTTATAGTTATAGCAACACTTTCTTTGACAGAGAAGTACTGTAAATATTTTCTCCCAGTCTGTAGCTTCTATTTTTATTATCTTAATGGTGTGTTTTGATGGGCAGTATTTTAAGTACAGTTTATCAATATTTTTTTTCTTTTATGTTTAGTGCTTTTTACGTCTTCTTTAAATAAAAATCTTTGTCCTAAAGTTGTGGAGATATTCATCTCCTGTTTTCCCAGGGAAGCTTTGTAGTTTTAGCTTTTGTGTCTCAGGTCCATCTCGTATTGTGTTTTTTAAAAAATATTAATTTTTATTTATTTTCAGCTGTACTGGATCTTCATTGCTGTTCAGGCTTTTCTCTGGTTGCAGCGAGCTGGGGCTGCTCTCTCATTGTGGTGCATGGGCTTCACATTGTGGTAGCTTCTCTCATTGTAGAGCACAGGTTCTAGAGCTCACAGGCTTCAATCGTTGTGGCTCCCTGGCTCTAGAAAACAAGCTCAGCAGCTGCGGTGCATGGGCTTAGCTGCTCTGCAGCATGTGGGATCTTCCTGGATTAGGGATGGAACTTGTGTCTCCTGCATTGGCAGGCGAATTGTTTACCACCAAGCCACCAGGGAAGCCCTGACATTTGAGCGTGGTATATTATCCAGTTAGACTAGCACTATTTGTTGAAACATTTTTCCTTTTCCAACCAAATTGCCTTGGAATCTTTTCAAAGAATCAACCAACTATATATATTTTATCTATTTCTAAACTGTTTATTCTATTTCAGTGGTGTGTTTGGCTGTTTTTATGATGATCTCATAATGTTTTGATTGCTATAGCTGTATCATAAAATTAGTAATGTCAGTGATCCAACTCTTTGTTTTGTTGTTTTAATTTTTTTTGGACTTTAGTTGATTTACAGTGTTGTGTTAGTTTCAGATATACAGCCAAGTGAATCAGTTATATACAAATATCCACTTTTTTTTTTAAAGATTCTTTTCCCATATAGGCCATTACAGAGTATTGAGTACAGTTCCCTGTTTATTTTGGCTTTTCCAGGTCTTTTACATTTTCATAATATTAAAAAAAAATATATTTGACTGCACTGGATCTTAGTTGCTACATATGGGATCCAGGTTCCCTGACCAGGGATCAAACCCAGGCCCCCTGCATTGGGAGTGCAGAGTCTTAACTACTGGACCACCCGGGAAGCCCTCCATAACATCTTGAGATCAGTTTGTCAATTTCTACAAAAAAAAGTTCTTTTGTTTTAGATTTTGGCTTTATCAATTTGAGGACAATGGACTCTTGAACAACTATGAGTATTTCACACATACATGGTCTATATTTCCACTTATTTAGATATTTTTAAAATACAATTTTATTTGTTTGTTTCTTGGCTTTTCTGGGTCTTTGTTGCTGCATGAGCAACACTCACGTTGCACTCTAGTTGCAGTGAGCTGGAGCTAACTCTCTAATTGTGATGCATGGGCTTCTCATTGTGGTGGCTTCTCTTGTTGCTGAGCATGGGTTCTAGAGTGTGGGCTCAGTAGTTGTGGCCCACTGGCTTAGTTGTTCCATAGCATGTGGGATCTTCCCAGACCACGGGTGGAACCCATGTCTCCTACATTGGCAGGTGGGTTCTTTACTATTAAGCCACCAGGGAAGCCCCTTATTTAGACCCTTTAAAATTTCTTTCGGTAATGATGTCTTGCACACATTTTGTTAAATTTATCTCCAAAAATTTTATGAGTTTTAAGCTAATTTGAATGAAAATGATTTAATAATTTTATTTTCCAATTATTTAATGCTGCTGCTAAGTTGCTTCAGTCGTGTCCGACTCTGTGCGACCCCAGAGACGACAGCCCACCAGGCTCCCCCGTCCCTGGGATTCTCCAGGCAAGAACACTGGAGTGGGTTGCCATTTCCTTCTCCATATTTAATGCTAGCATGAGGAAATAAATATAACTTCATTTTTTTGTTTTTTTTTTAATATAAATTTATTTATTTTAATTGGAGGCTAATTACTTTACAATATTGTGTTGGTTTTGCCATACATCAACATGAATCCGCCACAGGTATACACATGTTCTCCATCCTGAACTCCACTCCCACCTCCCTCTGCATACCATCCCTCTGGGGTCATCCCAGTGCACCAGCCCCAAGCATCCTGTATCGTGCATCAAACCTGGACTGGCGATTCCTTTCACATATGATATTATACATGTTTCGCAGTGTATTCTTAAACTTGGTTAATTTGTTCACCATCTACCCTGTCTTTTGGTTTAGAGTCCCAGTGTCCCCAGCTCAAAATAACCAGTCACTAGATCCAAATCCTGTCTCAGGAGTGCTCCTGAGTTGATTGCTCCCTAACTTCCTTAGAGCCACTGTTTTAGATCAGGTTCTCATTTAGCTGGTCTCTTTTGCCTCCCAGCCTCAGTCATTTCCCATACTGCTTGAGGTGTCTTCCTAAAAAACATTCCTTATGATGTTACTCCCTTGTTTTAAGACCTCCCCCGCCCCAGGCTCCTGCAGGATTAACTCTTTTCAGCTTGGTCTATAAAGCTGCTCACAGTGCCACTTATGTTCTGCTGTTGATCCACAAAGAACCAATGCTCCTGATGTGTTAGGCTTTTCTCTGTACTTGGACACATCAGAACTTTCCATGTTTTAGAATTTTTTGCTCTTTGTATCCTGCCTACATTTTATCTGACTTTTCTAGATTTAGTCTTAAAACCTAATGCTAACATCCCCTCTTCTCTGGAATAGTTACCAGTCTTTCCTGGATGGTCTGCCTCTGTCTTCATCTCTCTTCTGAGTTCTTATAGCGCTTGTAAATCTGCATTGAAATGGTTCGACTGTATCTATCTAATCTATTGGCATACCCTCCTGTTTCCTTCAGTAGATTAAAATCTCCTTGGACAGGGTGTTGTATCTTTGAAATATAGTGGTTTTTTTTTTTTTTTTTTTTTTGGTATCCATAGCATCTAGTAAGCATTATATATCCTGTGTAAATTCTCTGTTTTTTTTTTATCATATTACAAAGAATATTTTTCAGCAATGGTCTTCAAAAATAGTGATTTTACATATAGAAATCAAAGGCCACAGACCCCAAAAAGGAAACTAATCAGCCAGTTCATGTACTATTCTGTTATTTATTGTTTCTTTAGGAACAGTTACCCCTACATCAAGCACCCCCATAGAGTTCTGCAAGAATGGTGGAACCTGGCAAAATGGCAGATGCATTTGTCCAGAAGAGTGGAAAGGACTGAGATGTACAATCAGTAAGTTACTTGGGATAATACTAGGGTGTGAGATTTAGGTGAATCTTACATTTCTAAGGACAGCAGCAAAGCTTCTCGAAGTTCCTGTCAATTGCCATAGTAACAATGGGCATAATGATCACGAATTTAAGATGTGTTTATTAGCTGAAGAGTAAAAACTAAGTTTTCTTGTGCTATTTACCTGTATGTTCAGTACACTGCCTTTATTTTCCAACTGTCAAGTTTCTCTGTAAAACTAATGGTTGCTCTTCTTTCTGACTGCAGTGTCTACTATAGGGCAATGGGTAATATGGTTTTCCCAGGTCCTTTCAAATGGTAATATGCCATGTTGCTGCTGCTGCTGCTGCTAAGTCGCTTCAGTCATGTCTGACTCTGTGCGACCCCATAGACGGCAGCCCACCAGGCCCCACTGTCCCTGGGGTTCTCCAGGCAAGAACACTGGAGTGGGTTGCCATTTCCTTCTCCAAGGCATGAAAGTGAGAAGTGAAAGTGAAGTTGCTTAGTCGTGTCCGACTCTTAGCGACCCCATGGACTGCAGCCCACCAGGCTCCTCTATCCATGGGATTTTCCAGGCAAGAGTACTGGAGTAGGGTGCCTTTGCCTTCTCCAATATGCCATGTTACACCATTTCAGATATCATAATTCTAACATATTTAACTTTTCTGAAGTCAAGATGCATCTACTTGTCCAAATATCTACTTAAGTGAAGTTTTTGTTTTTTCTATCTTTCTCTTGGAGAGATATTATTAAATCAGTGGCTTGACTTCACTCAATGGTATCTCAGAATCAAAGTTAAAAGCACTTCTTGATCTGCAGTGTGCTTCCCAGCACTCTATACACTTCATGCTGCCTGCTAAGGATTCAGAGCCTTAGAACTCACTCCTATAATTTACAACATTCTGAACAGCCAGGGTACCCCACAGAAACCCATGCCTTTGGCTGTTTGCTTTAACCTCCACCCTCGATCCCTTTGCCACTGTAGGCTCTATATCTTTGATTTTCAAGGTTCCAACTAATGTAATACACTATCCTTTCTGATGTGTTAGTGATCACTTCCTACCTATACTGAGTTATATATTGTGCACATTTTAACTGAACCTGTTATATAATGTACTAGTTACTGTAATGGTAGTAACTTAAGTAAATAAGAAAATATGAGGTTGCTGGGTGGTCAGTGAGGCCTAAAAGCCTTCTGTTACCTTTCAGATTACACTCTATAGGATTTGAACTTTGGCTTTAATCTGGTTTGAAATTCAGAAAGAAAAATGATGAAAATTAATAATGAAAAATTTTTGATAATGATGAATTTATGATTGAAAAATATTTTTTCTTTCCATTACAGTTAATTTCTGTGAAAACAGTACGTATGGGAGGTTTACTTTTAACAGAATTCCCGTGGGAAGATATGGATCTTCCTTGCAAGTATGTGATAAGAACACTCTAAATGGTATGTGCTTTCCCAAGCATCTCCTCTGTCTAGGCGTATGAATTGCACCGCGGGATCATACCTATCATCTCTCCAACTAGTTTTAGATCCCTGAAAGAGGCATCAGGGAAGATTTTGTTGAAGGCATTGGCTCTCTTTCATGGTGCCAGTGTTCAGAGTTTTGGGTATTAACACATAATTCTGATTTTCCTAAAAACTAAAATATAAATCAGTCGTAAATTCCTTTTAATTCTTCTTCAATTGATTTATTCTTGAGGCCCCCTCCATCTCCTGGAGTTTGACCAAGTTGAGATCTGTTCTCTCAGTTACATAATTTATCTCAATTTTAAAGATTAGCTAGACTGTGGATTTATACCATATCTACTTTGAGGCTTCGTCTTTCTAGGTAGAAATGCAGTTGAGTCTGTCCATTTAGTAGTCCTTCGCCTATTTGAATATTTTAGTTTTTCATCTTGGAACATTCTCTAGCTTCAGCATATCTTTCCTGAAGTGTGACAATGTTTTTTGCACAAAAGCTTTCCAAGAATAAAGGAGCAAATGATATTTTCTATTTCTAATATGCATTCTGATGATATCCAGGATTTTGATGACATATGTGATTTTAATGCCAGATTGGGTAATATCTTCTAAGAGTAGCCCTTTAAATTCATGGACTCCTTTCCTGACAGCTTAGAGCCCACTGTGCCATGTGATTTCCCTAAATGTTTTAACAGCTCTTAGTTTGTATTGATTTTTATCTGACCAGTCCTCTTGCCTCTCATACCTTCCTGTGGGTCATCATTCACTTCCTGCAGAACCGGATATCTCAGTAACTAACTCTAGCTTTTTTATGCAAGTGTTTGATTGAACTTCTGCCAATAATGAAACTGAGAAAATGTTCACATTTTATTTAGATATTTATTTCTATATGTGTCAAGTACTCTTTGAAGCACTAAATAAATTACATGTTTTGCTCCTTCCAATGCCTTTCTTTGCTTTATTCTAAGAGATTATTGAGACCAGCATTCCATTTGCCGAATCTAAATTGCCTCTGCCCACATATATTACACTTATTCAAGTATTCATTATTATGTTCTTTACATAGTTCTTTCTAGCTTCTTGATAAGAGCTCAGAGGTGAAAGAGGAGCTTCAATTATATTGGTCCTTACTTCGAGTGATATGTCAATAGATACATAATGTCTTAATTTTTATGTTTTTTATGTTTTAAATATTTCATTATAATTTACAAAAGAGATGTGGCTACAAAAAATAACTGTGATATTGAACTGGGAAGAGTAAAAATATCAGTTATATACCCATCAAGGGATATCACAATTGCTTGAAATATATTACATTTTTGGAACAAGAAAATCACCACCTTTCACTTGGTTATGTATTTTTCTTTCCTTAGTAATTAGTATGAAAATGTTTGTTACACTTATCTTTGAATTTCAGATTGAGCTTGTAAAATAATTTAAATATATAGATTTCTAGGAACGGAGGATCAAGAGGGAGGGGACATATGTATACCTATGGCTGATTAATGTTGATGTATGGCAGAAACTGACAAAATATTGTAAAGCAATTATCCTTCAATTAAAAATAAATAAATTTTAAAAAACGATATAGATGTCAACAATTGGTAAATTTGCTTTTAGTGTTATATTAATAATTACTTCTAATTAATTTGGCTTTATATAGAAAATAACCAAAATACTTTTAATGATTCTGAGTGGATAGATTCATACTTGTAAGTAATATAGAGGAAAAGATGCATTTGAACTATGGCCACATAAAAAATAATATCCTACATAAATGTTTAAAATTTTCATTATGCCATAGAGTAGAAGTGGAGTGATCATATGAGAGTGAATTTAACCTTCTGCTTTAAGTGTTGTAGGAGCAACCTCTAGTTTTTGTGTTTCTAGTTGTTGCCCCTTAAGCAGCTACCCAAAGCTGTCCTGAGAAGAGTTCACCCACTGATCAGCTGTCCCACTAATGACAGCTGGCAGTGATTTTATCTATTTACAGCCTCTTAAGTACTAGCCAGAGGAGGACATTCAGATGCTGAGGCTCAGGTGATAATCCTAGGAAATAAACCTGATGATTTATTGAGAGCCAGTAACATACTCTGTAGATGCTGCAAAAACGGTGGAATTCTTTGCCTTTCACGTGTTACCCAGATGTGGGTAAAGAAGGAAAGATCACTATAGAATTCAGTATCTATACAGTCCATGGAATTCTCCAGGCCAGAATACTGTACTGAGTATCCTTTCCCTTCTCCAGGGGATCTTCCTACCTAGGGATCAAACCCAGGTCTCTCACATTGCAGGCGGATTCTTTACCAGCTGAGCCACAAGGGAAGCCCAACAATACTGGAATGGGTAGCCTATCCCCTCTCCAGCGGATCTTCCCAACCCAGGGATCAAACCAGGGTCTTCTGCATTGCAGGTGGATTCATTACCAACTGACCTATCAAGGAAGCCCATATAATTCAATCTCTAGGAGGAATTTTCACATTGTTTCTGGTCTCTCAGACTAGTATTCTCTGTCATATCCAATTCAATGCCCTTATGTCCCTTGTTTTTGGAAGGCAAACCTTCCTTGCAGACTTTAAGGAAGAAAATAGTTGACTGATCTTTTGAATTCCAGATTTAAGAATCTAGACAAGTGGTATCTGCCTGAAATATTCATGCAATGACTGGCTGATTCACTTTTCCCTTGCTGTGTATCAAAATATCCCAAACTTACTGCCTGACAACAATAAAGATATAAGCTCCTCATAGTCCTGTGGGTTGGCTGTGGCAGCTGGATTGTGCTGGAAGGTTTAAGATGATCTTACTCACATGAGGCTTTGGTGCTGCCTGTTGGCTGGAGGTCTTCAGGGTCTTTCACATGGCCTTTCACCTCCAGTAGATTAGACCTGCTTCCTTATATGATGGTCTCAGGACAGTGTTCCAGGAGGGCGAAGACCTAAAGTTCAAGTCTTCCTGATGATCTAGGTTTTGGAAATCAAACAATGTTATTTCTAACACATTTTGTTGATCAAAGCAAGATTCAGGAAATGGAGGAACAGACTTCACTTCTTGATGGGACGAGCAGTAAAATCATATTGTGAAGGGGTTATGTGTACTGGAATAGGTGATTGCTTCCATTTTTCCAAGTATTCTTTATTTCTTCTTTTCTTTAAAATTGAAGTATAGTTGATTAACAATATTGTGTTAGTTTCATATATATAGCAAAGTGATTCATATATATATATATATATATATAGGCAGGGGGGCTTCTGTGGTGGCTCAGATGGTAAAGAATCCGTCTGCAATGAAGGAGAACTGGGTTCAATCCCTGGGTTGGGAAAATCCCTGGAGGAGGGCATGGCATCCCACTCTAGTACTCTTGCCTGGAGAATCCCCATGGACAGAGGAGCCTTGCGTGCTGCAGTCCATGGGGTCGCTAAGAGTCGGACATGACTGAGCAACTAAGAATATGTGTATGCATATGCTTCTTTTGTTTGTTTGTTTTCCATTGTAGGTTATTACAAGACATTGAATATAGTTTCCAGTGCTAAACAATAAACCTGTGTTTTTTTTAATCTATTTTACATATGGAAGTATGTACTTGTTAATCCCATAATCATAATTTATCCTTCCCTCCTGCTTCTTTTTATTAAAGCGGGCAATCCATTGGCAGTTCGGCAGTGCAGTCTTAATGAAAATGGAGAGATAAAATTACAAAATGTGACGATAGGAAATTGTAATCAAAATCTGGAAACCTTGGAAAAGCAGGTAGGCTATATGTTCCATGAGATGGGCAATGGGAAAAGGTTCAGACTGTACGTACTCTCTGTTCTTCAGATACTTGATGCCAAACTAATGCTTTCAAAACTCTCAGACTAGAAATAGCAAAGACTAGTAGCTATAATCATCCTTATATTTTAAAGTTGATATCCATTTGTGAAAACGGACAGTTGGACATGTTTGTTTGGCAAAGGTCAGCAAATGATAATTTATAGCATGTTTTATTTTTTAGAACTATTTCAGTATTTTAAATAGCTGCATTTTACATTTGATATATATTATAAAGAAAATGAAAATATGTCTTTTGTCACTTTATTTTTGGTACTGTACATTTTTTAATAAAAATTTATTTTTTAGCACCAAAAGCATTTTGTATTGGGGTATAGCCAATTAACAGTGTTGTGGTAGTTTCAGGTCAACTGTGAAGGGACTCAGCAATACATATACATGTATCCATTCTCCCCCAAACCCTGTTACCATCCAGGCTGGCACATAACATTGAGCAGAGTTCCATGTGCTATACAATAGGTTCTTGTTGATTATCCATTTTAAATATAGCAGTGTGTACAAGACATTCCCTAAATCCTTAACTATTTTTTAAATGGCCTCATATGTTTGACCACTGAAGTTTTGACTGAAAATAGATACCTAACATTTGATACCAAAAGGAAGGTATTTTATGGTCTCTTGGATCAGAATAAAGAGGAACAAACTATGATCAAAACCCCTTTGAAAAAGGAAGTTCAGAACCTGTGCTGGTCTCAGGGACTGTATCCATGAGCAGGTGAAGTGGGAAATATAATTATTCTTTAATGCAAATTAGATTATTTTGACTAAGGATATACTCAAATGCAAATGCAAGGAATTGTTAATACCTGGGATCAAGCAAGGGGAGGAAGAAGAAATTTATTTGTATGTGTTCCTCTTGGCACTAGGCATGTTACATGTGTTATCTCATTTAGTCCTTACATAACCTGTAGCTCAAACGATAAAGAACCTGCTTGCAATGCAGGAGACCAGGGTTCGATCCCTGGGTTGGGAAGTTCCTCTAGAGAAGGGAATGGCAATCCACTCCAGTATTCTTGCCTGGAGAATTCCATGGACAGAGAAGCCTGGTGGGCTGCAGTCCATGGGGTCACAAAGAGTCGGACATGACTGAGCGACTAACACACACACAACCTCTGTGAGTTATATTTTCATTCTCCTATTATAGATTATTCTAGCTAATCACACTTACATGTTATTGAGTACTAACTGTGTGCTAAATACTGTGCTGAACATTTTATATGTGTTATTTTAATTTTAAAAGTGACTATGCTGCTGCTGAGTCACTTCAGTCATGTCCGACTCTGTGCGACCCCATAGACGGCAGCCCACTAGCCTCCGCTGTCCCTGGGATTCTCCAGGCAAGAACACTGGAGTGGGTTGCCATTTCCTTCTCCAATGCATGAAAGTGAAAAGTGAAAGTGAAGTCGCTCAGTTGTATCCGACCCTCAGCGACCCCATGGACTGCAGCCTATCAGGCTCCTCCGTCCATGGGATTTTCCAGGCAAGAGTACTGGAGTGGGATGCCATTGCCTTCTCTGAAAAGTGACTATATATATCAGCATTGATGTGTTCATTGTATAGATGAGGAAACTGTCTCTGAGAGTGTCCTATTTTGCTCAGTGAACCACAGTCAAAACGTGATGGAGCCAGTCTTTAAAGTCCACACTGTACCACACTGGCTCCCTAATCTCAGTTGGGCAAGGGAGTGGGTGAAGATGAGGGTAGAGTGTGGAGATGGCTGCCAACCACACAGGTTGTGTGGCTCAGACAGAAAGGAATCTGCCTGCAATGCAAAAGATGTGGGTTCAGTTCCTGGGTTGGGAAGATCCCGTGGAGAAGGGCATGGCAACCCACTCCAGTATTCTTGCCTGGAGAATCCCATGGACAGAGGAGCCTGGTGGGCTACAGTCCGTGGGGTCACACAGAGTCAGACATGACTGACTGACTAACACTTGCACTTTCACACAGATTGGGGGAAAGGCTTCATGTTCTGGAGTCTGATAAGCCAGTTTTTGATCATCATTTCTGTCATTGGTAAGCTGCATGAACTTTGGCTGAGCTCCATAACCTCTCCAAGCCTTTAAATAGGAATGAGGGTGCTCAACTCGCAATATTGTTTTGCATGTTAAATGTGATAACCCCTATAAAACATCTAGTTAAATGCCTAACACATAGCAGAGACCTGGCCATTGAATGAGAACCTTGTTTCTACTGATTCGACATTGTTTCTGACTCTTCCATAAGAGTAGTCTGTGACCTTGGTTTGATTTTTGCAATGATGCTGCCATCTAGTGAAAACTAAGCCACACAGACACATACGTATTAACACTTGGCTCCACTAAAGATAATATGGGTTAATATGTTTAGCCTCACAACCTAGAGCCTGAAGGTTCACTGGTACCTGGAGAGGTTTCCTAACTTCCCTAACTCTATGTGCTGCAAAGCCAACTTAAAAAATTTCCAGCCCATTGCAGGCCATAATTTTGTGAAATACTAATGAATTACTAGGAAAGTAAAACAAAAAATGCTTATAGGATAAAAATCCATTTTACAAATTATTAGATTCAACAGCATAGAATTGTTATGTTTCTGACCACTTTCAGTTTCTGTTTTTATCTCCCTTTGGACCCTGTAGCAATCAGTGAACCACCATTGGTCCATGGGTTATACCTTGAGGAGCCCTGACCTGGCATAGTTAATTAATCCTGGCAAGTATTAATAGTAAGGGCTGGGAAAGCCACTGGCCTACATGTACTGTGTCCTTTATGCAAGGGAAAAAGCAAAAATGAAAAATGGAGTGGATGTGATGTTCATGAGGTTGAGGGTCAATTCAGTTCCAGCTTATTCAACTGTGTTGCTTGCAAAGTGTTCAGATATAGTTTATAAATTAGGGCTTTTTTCTTTTTTTAACAGATTGTCAATATCTCAACACAGTCTCAAAATATTTCTAATGAAGCCCAGATTTTAACATCGAATGCCAGTAAATTAACTCCTGAGAACATCATGTCTGCTACTAGAGTGGTCGGGCAGATTTTTAACACATCCAGAAATGCTTCATCTGAGGTAAAACTCATATGGTTTTTAAAAAAGGGAGGGGAACAAAGAAAGACCTTTCAAACTCTACTCCTTACTACAAAGTATGGACTTGGGCAGGGTTTTACTTGCTCAAAACCATTGTGCAAAGCACTGTCTCTGAGAGATGTTCAAAGGAATATCGATAAAAAAAGAGCTGCTTGTCCAAATATTCTCTTTTGGGATAGTCACAAATGATTATCCTGTTAAATCTTCTGGGAAGTCCTGGAATGAACAAGTCTATTTTACTTTATTAATATGTTTATCAATTGTATTTGACCTCTCACCTCTATTCAATTCCAAATAACTAGAGTTCTAAGAAACTCACTTTGGATCATGCTGTTTTAAACTGGGATCCCTTTCTGTTGAGCATATTTGAATTTTAGTCTTGGTTTTCTAGAAAATTGAGCCTAGTTTACATTTCTGATATCATAACCTGTTAAACTCTGGTACTTGAAAATGAGAACTGCAGGCAGCATTCACCAATTGGCACAGTTTATACTGGCCTAGCAGGGTTTTTATAAACCACCAATATGGAAGGACCCAGTATCTTCTAGTTGGATATCAGCATGGCCTGAAAACATCTGTTTTATTCTATTCTCTTTAAATAGTTTATTTTAAAAAATGTTTTTTGTTATCCAAGTTCCTTTGGAAAGAAAGTGGGAATCAAATCGCAAGTTAATAAATATGGTATTGAAAGAAATATAATGACCACCAAACATAGAATTTATGACAGGCTTAGCCCATAAGGACAGAATGGTGTCAATATCCATAAAGAAGGGAGTTAAAATGTAACCAGGTGTGGAGACATTGTGTCTGACATACTTCTGAGGTTTTTTTTTTTTTTCATACTTCTGAGTTTTTAAGAAAACTGGAAATAATTTTACTAAGCCTAATAGTTACTAACAGTTAGAGTAAGTATAATTAAGGTCTTATATTAAGTATTATGGACTGTAATGTTTTAAAGAGCCCTGTATTCTTCTTATTTTGTTTCTGCTTCTGTATCCAAGCACCTGCTTTTGTGCTCTTGGGGGTGAGGGTGGAGGTTCTGTGAAACACCTTGCTATGAGGTGAGATTCAGAGACCTAAGCCTCCTAATTAACTCAGTTTATATTTTCACTGTGCCTTACCTTTTTTCTCTCTGCCTTCTTAGGTAGAGAGAATACTTTCAAAACTTCAGTTTTGAAAAACATCTCTAGATTGCCATACCAATGGTGCCACTTGATACGGTAAAAATTCATGGTAACTGTAGTGATGATGGTGGTGTGCAGTGTGTCTTCTGTGATAATCAATGCCTTCTTCCTGGCAGGCGAAAAAAGTTGCCGTGACAACAGTGAGTCAACTCCTAGATGCTAGTGAAGATGTTTTTCAAAGAGCTGCTACTGCTGCTGATAATGATGATACCTTTTCAACGTAAGCACAATTCCAGTTTGGAAGGAAAACCTAATGCATTGCTGCTTACTTTCCTAGGTTACAGCATTAACAGGGGCGTCTTTATTTCTCTCGTGGATACACTAAATGGCTGATTCTCTGGAGTGCAGACTAAAGCCGTAGCTTTCTAACTCCTCATTGCAGGGGTGGCCATGGCCTGGGATATAGAGTAACTGGGATGATTCAGATTAGGATTTGTTTTCCCAGCCTTAGTTTGGCATGGCCCAGGAACCACTGTGTGCGTAATTCTTTTAGCTCCTTTCTCAGTGCACAGAACTGCAAATAACAGCATAGCTTTGCAAGACACATTTCTAGCTCCCCTGCGCCCCCAACCCCACCCTAGATCCTAGTGTAGTTCTCCCCAAGATCCTAGTGTAGTTTGATTAAACTTTCTTTAGCTTTCTCAAGGCTACACTGAAAAAAAAAGAGGATCCAACTCTGCCTGCTTTCTCTCTTTAGGATTCCTGTGTCACAGATTACTTCTGATTGTGCATTTATACTAAAACTTGTGTACTTTATTCATAGAGGTCTCTCACTAGGATTTGATGTGATTTTATCTTCTATACAGTTTTCTTAACTCTTTAAAAATTTAATTAAATATGCATGCTCGTTATAGAAAAAGAAACTATGTAGAGAAGTGAAATTTTAAATATCATCTCACCTTTATCTGTTAGTATATATTCTTCAAGATTTTTTCCTCTGTGTGTGTGTATCCTATTACATACTCTTTTTTTCTTTTAAGATTTTTTTGATGTGGGCTATTTTTTAAAGTCTTTTGTTGAATTTGTTACAGTATTATTTCAGTTTTATGTTTTGGTTTTTGGCCACATGGCATGTGGGATCTTAGCTTCCTGACCAGGAATTGAACCCACATTACTGCATTGGAAAGTGAAATCATGACCACTGGGCCACCAGGGAGGTCTCTAATACATATTTTTAAAATATAGAACTTGTTTTTGTCACTTTATAATACCTTATAGGCATCTAATTAATATAAATACCTATTACTGCATAATATGAGTGAACTGTTTTTTAAGCAGTTCTCTGCTGCTGAACATTTAGATAGCTTCAGGTCTTTTGATATTTTGAGCAATCAACATTCTTGTATGCAATCTTTGTTTGCATCACCTATTATTTCCTAGAAGTAGTTCTCAGTTCTTTAATAATTATGACCAGTACCTATTTAGTATTGAGTCTCCAAAGTGGAAAAGGCACAAAAACAGGAAACAGAACATTCACAAGATTATACTTCTGAGAGATGGTGGTAGAGGTGTAAACAATTGAACTGCTATATTTCATGACTTCAGATTTCACTAGGAGTCTGGATCCTTCTCACTGGCAGTGTAGATGTTCCCATTTTTTCTTGAAGTTGGAGAAGGTTGCAGCCATGAGATCCAGTGAACTCCCTTCAGAGCTGGAGGCTCTGTGTTTGCAGTCTTGCTGGAGGCAAAGAGGAAAAGTGGATGTTTTTGGTGAGAAGGCTGAGGAAAGAGCCATTGTGGGATTCGGCTGAGAAAGTCACAGGTGATGAGACGGACGAAAACACTGTCTCAACACTGTCTCAATCATAACATAAACAGTTATGATTTTTGTTGCCTTCTGGCATGGAAGGGGAGAAGGCAATGGCACCCCACTCCAGTACTCTTGCCTGGAAAATCCCATGGATGGAGGAGCCTGGTAGGCTGCAGTCCATGGGGTCGCTAAGAGTCGGACACGACTGAGCGACTTCACTTTCACTTTTCACTTTCATGCCTTGGAGAAGGAAATGGCAACCCACTCCAGTGTTCTTGCCTGGAGAATCCCAGGGCCAGGGGAGCCTGGTGGGCTGTCATCTCTGGGGTCGCACAGAGTCAGACATGACTGAAGCGACTTAGCAGCAGGCATGGAAGGATAAAAAAAAAGGCTGTGTGATTTATATGTAAATTCCAAATGGCATCAAAGAAGGTGTGTAAAGGAAAAAGTGAAACATTTAAATATAGGACGTGTTGAAATATGAATTTATATAACCACACTCAGATCCTCCTTCCTCCCATTCTGAATTTCTAGTCGACTTATTTTTCTAATGATGGGCTATCAGTTTACCCTCTCCCAGGTGATCTTTTGCATAAACTGCTGTGGACTCAGGTCTTTATTCATGTAGATAAGACTTTCATCTTCAGCTTCCAGCCCTAAGATCAGGTCACCAACCTGTTAGCTCTCCTCTGGAGAAAAATCCTGGTGACCTGCCAGCAAAGGTACTCTCTCTCCTCTCTCCCTTGGAAGGATATTGTTCCTCAAGGCAACTCTTCCACTGACCTGAGACCAGGTGCAAATTCTCCTGATAGACACCAATCTTCCTGGTGCATTTCACTCTGATTTTCCCTTCTTTCATTCCCAGGGGAGGGAAATACCTTCCCTTATTTTCAACAGGAATAATTAAGCCTCTCATTTTAAATTTGTATTTGTCCTTACAATGATATGCTGTCTTTCCCCAGTATACATGGGAGGTTGGTTCCAGGACTACACTCTCTCGTACCTCATCTCCTCCTGACAGATACCAGAATTCCCAGGTGCCCAAGTCCCTTATATAAATTGGTGTAGTTGGCTCTTTGTATCAGTGGGAGGCTCCACATTGGCAGATTCAACCAACCACGGATGCAAAACCTGAGATAAGGAGGGCCAGCCATAATGACCTCTCTGGGCCCTGTTAAAGCCAGGCTTTTCTGATATCATTGCTGCACTAATGGAAGATTCCTGAGTGAAAGGGGATCTGGTTGCTTCTTCTAGTCATTTGTACCAGGTTGATGGCCAGTCTCCTGACCGGCACCCACCTATCATCCAATCATAATGACAAGAGAAGGAAAGAATAATATGGGAGGAATAAACCCCTTACACACGGCCATGGTGAGAGCAACCCTTAAAAGCGGCAAACACTCGCACACATCTAGCACATTTTTCCTGTTAGTCTTCAATTCCTGAAAGAGCTTCCCTTAGTATCCTCAGGGTTTCACAGGTACTGAGCTTTTTAGTGGATGCTCAGCAGATACTGTTGGTTGAATGAATCATGTTCCTAGCAGATTGGAGCTTTGTTAGGTGTTCCTCCTGTTGAAAGCAGCTCTCAGGTTTCATTGTTATTCATTAAGTGGGAAATACATAGTGTGAATTGCTGAAAATTACAGAAAATAGTATTAGGAAAGGAAAACTTTTGAAATAATGACTTTACTTGACTGTTTCCTTATGAATGGTTACCACATTCTCTTTATGAAATTTAATTATTTAAAATTTTCTTTTTTTAATGTCACTTGGGGAAGGGAAAGATATATTAATGGCAGGAATAAAGTTTTAGAATGAAGAATAATTACATTCTAATGAAAGTCTTTCATTTCTGGGAAAATTAGATTGAACCAGTTGTCTTAAACGTAGACATTTTGTTTTGTCAAGAACAAAAAGAGTGCAAATATTTTTATGGGAAACAGGAAAAAGAAACAATCTTATGACTTATCTTTGAAAGTCAAAGTACTCAGTCATGTCCGGCTCTTTGTGACCCCATGGACTGTAGCCCACCAGGCTCCTCTGTCCATGGGATTCTCCAGGCAAGAAAACTGGAGTGGGTTGCCATTTCCTACTTTAGGGAATCTTGCAGACACAGAGGTCTGCCAGGGTCCAGCCCCGGCTGATCCAGGGTATTCAAAGGAGAGACGGCATAGGCAAGGATCAGGAAACAACTGCTTAATTAAACGTTAATTAAGGATATAAAAAGTAATAGAATGAGGATAGCTCAGTGAGGAAATTCAGTGGAGAAAAGAGGCTGAAATAAGGATAGCTCAGTAGGAAAATTCAGTGAGGAAAAGAGACTAAATAATTCAGCCAGAAGGTAAGAGAAAGAACGACATGGGGAGACCAAGTTTCGGTGAACAAGGCCCGCACTTTATTTTCCAAAGTAGTTTTTATACCTTAAGTTGTGCATAGAGGATAATGGGGGAAGGGGGTGAGTCATGCAAGGACAGCAGTTCCTGATCCTAATCGAAGCCAGGCTTTCAAACTTATCATATGCAAAAGTTCAGGTGATTTACATCATCTTCTGGCCAGGAGGCCTGTTAACATTTTAGGAAACTTATTTTTCTCTAAAGGTGATTATTCTAAAGTCAGGCACCAGCCTCCAAAAAGGCATTGGACAAAGCTGCATTCCTATAGGGCAAAGGTGAGGTGGGCTCAATCAAGAAAAGAATTAACTCAAGGGTCCAAGGTTACAAACATTGAGGTTACTACTTACATTTCTATACACCCATTATATCAATCAATACACTGCCAAGGACACAGTAGGTAAGGAGTATGACTTAGCAGCAAACATTGGCCCAACAAGTGAAAAACCCTTCACCAATACAATTTCTAATCAATCTTTTAACTACTCAAAGTAATCTGTGTTTAGGCAATTTAGAACATCTCCTGCCTCTCACAGTTGGGAGGCTCTGAACAATCACATGTGGCCAGAAAAACCTATTCAGGCAGGCTAGAGGATTTCCAAAGGAGTTTGTAGGTTGAAACACTGTCACACCCAGGAATTATTAACTGGAGCTGTAAGCTAACTCTTTTTTCAGAGAGAGGTAGTGGGGGACAGCCCCCATAAAGTCAGAGGTGTAGGTGAAAGCACAAAGCAGAAAGTAGGCAGACTCTGGTTTGGGGGGTAGATGCTCGAGAATTTCCAGGGGGACTCCTGAGGCTCGATCCTGCCTTTGCGTATGCCGAGCCTCCTTCCTCGTGACCTTTGTCATGGGCGGAGTTCCTCACGCTGGCTCCCGGCAGTGATAGAATTCAAGTTGAGCTATTCCAGATTCTGAAAGATGATGCTGTGGAAAGTGCTGCACTCAATATGCAATATGCACTCAATATGCAATATGCACTCAATATGCAATATGCCGGCTCCCGGCAGAGGTCGAACCCGGATCTCCCACATTGCAGGCAGATTCTTTACTGTCTAAGCCAATTTATCTTTGGAGAACACCAAATTAAGATTCCCCCCACTCCCTCCCATTGTCCATCTAATCTATCTTCAAACTTATCCAGAGTAGAAACAAATATTGTGAGAAGCTGCAATGCTTAGTTAATAGCTGAGGCAATGAGCTCAGTGTTCTGCTCTTCCATAATTCCCTATGAACTGTCACCTCAGGAGTCAACACTTAAATGGTTTGAAATCTGTGGGCTTTGGGTGAGAGGAGAGAGTTAAGTAAGTGAATATTGAGTCTCAACACTGGAGAAACAACAATCACGTGACTGGTCAATGGGAGGGCATGGCAGTGCCGTCCTTTTATGAGAAGACCAACATAACAAAGACTATTGGGAAATCTGTCCTTCTTGAATTCCAGCTTTCTGGCATCTATGTCCAAGGTACCCTACAGTGGGGAAAGTTTACCAGAAAAATTTTGGCTATTCTTAATGGTACATATGTAGTTTCATTGCATTGTGGTCAGGAACCATGTCCTGTATAACTTTATTTCTTAATTTATTTTTAATTGAAGGATAGTTGCTTTACAATATTGTGTTGGTTTCTGCCATACATCAACATGAATCAGTTAAAAAAAAGAAGAAGGAAGTACATGTCACAAAGTAAGACTCTGATTAAAAAAAAATCGATATTGTTACAGGATTGTGCCAATATTGTGATTGCTTGAGTTCTGTGGGCATGCCTTTCCACTGGAATGTGGGACACACACAACTGATTTTATAACAAATCTCAATAATAGTGTGTTGTTAATGTTTTTTTCTATGCAGGCTTATTGAGCAAATGGAGACTTATTCCTTGTCTTTGAGCGACCAGCCAGTGGTAGAACCTAATATAGCAATACAGTCAGTTAATGTCTCTTCAGGAGGCAAGGAGGGGTCTACAGGTGTTCTCTTCACTGTACTGAAAGGTGAGCTGTTTGTTTTAAGTTCTTGTAACAGCAGAGAATATTCTGCTACCAATATATGCTCTATTCATGAAAATGTAGACTTTTATAAAATTCTGCTTTTTTTCCTTCTCATAGGAACTAGCAATTCTCTGGCTCCTGGTTCCACACGTGTAAACGTAGACGTAGACAAACTGAATCCCAACGAACAGACTGAACTTCAGCTCTTGCTCAACACCTCGAAAAGTAGGTCTCAAATTACATTACTTGAAAAATGCAAATTCATGTAATTAATAGCTTAGAATTCATTGAGCAAGAAATTATGTTTACTTAAGTTACATACTGAATAATTTGCGTGTGAGTATGTTTGAGCTCTAACAAATTTTGGTAATCTCAAGTCTATTATTCTAGCCCCAGAGATGATTTTTTTCCCCTGTCTTTTCAAAAACACTTGGAGGGTGACAGAATTGAAATGCTCTGGCCTATGAACACAATCTGTTTTCCACCAAAAATGTAGCCAAATGGCTCAGTTTTATACTTAAAAACACACTTAAAAAGTACTCAGTCATAAACTTTGCCTGTGTTTACTAGTGGAATGGTACTCACAGGCTTAAATTCATCCTATTGACTTGTCCTTGGGATATTTTATGTAATTGACACAGTCATCATCTAGCAGTACTAATTTTCAGTTATCTCCTAGTATGGTGCTCATCATGAACTCCTTATCGTCATGCATATAACCTTTTAGAAATTCTTGTGTCTAACTTTTCATGCCTGTACTAGTCAAAGTCTAAAATTGACAATTGACTACAATAAAGCAGATTGAATGCACACATTTACTTTTATTTTCTCCCCAAATAAAAAATCCAGTGCCCAAAAATACATATTTTAGAGAGACTAAATTCATAATTCTCATTGGTTATATAATTCTAATTGGCTAACTAATTCTTTATTGGTTATATAAATTGCAAATATCTTCCCTCCAGTCTGTAGCTATCTTTTACTTGGTTTTTCATGTCATTTGTCATACTCAAATTTTACTTTATAATGTAGTCCAATGCATCAATCTTTTTTTCTATAACTGATATTTAAATTCATTGCTCTACTAAAGTCACAATTATAGTCTTCTATATTGTCTTCTGAATATTTTTAGTGTTTATATTTACATTTAGATCTTTAATGAACCTGGAATTTGTGTTTATATTTGGTGAAAGGTAGATCTAATTTTTGATCTCATATAAACTATCATTAGAGTCAAACAAGTTGAAGTAACACTGTCTAGAGTCAAAGACTCAGATTGGACTGAAAGGAACATGTTTTTATATTAAGTTTTTTAAAAAGACTTCAAGACTGAAGTGTATAAGCAAAAACTATTGGAAATACAGGGTCACATCAACAACCTTGTGTTATAGGGAGAAATATAACGTTACTCCAGAAACTGAAGATCAAGTAGACAAAAAATAGCTAATAAACTTGGCCTTTATATACATTTGTGTGTGTATGTAGTTTTATAGACAGAAAACAGATAATAAAAGTTTTTTTCAAATATCTATGGAGTGCTTCAAAAACTATTAGGCTAAATAGAAAAACTTACACATTTTACCTATGGCTGATTCATGTTGATGTATGGCAGAAACCAACACAATATTGTAAAGCAATTATCCTTCAATTAAAAATTAATTAAAAAATAAAGCTATACAGGACATAGTTCCTGACCACAATGCAATGAAACTATAAATGTACCATTAAGAATAGCCAAAATTTTATCCAATTAAGAATTTTAAAATACCATTGTTAGAAAGGAAATTAAAGGACAGATTACAGATTGCTTGAAAATGAATAGCAATGATAACTCTTAGAAAGGAAATTAAAGGACAGATTACAGATTGCTTGAAAATGAATAGCAATGATAACTCCTTAGATGAAACCCTATGGAATGTGGACAAAGATGTAATTAAAGGAAAGTGTATTTCCCTTAATAAATCTATTAGATAATATGAGAAATTGTTAAAAAATAATCATTCACCTAAAGAGGCATAAAATGTAAGATAGCAAATCTAGAAAAAAAGAATTAATAAAATGGCATAAATTAATAAAAATGGGACATAATTAACAAATGCTAGATGGATCAACAAAATAAAATATTGATTCCATGAAAGGCTAATGAAATATACACAAGCTTCTGATAAACTTGATCAAGAAAAGAGAGAGAAAATATAAATAAACATCAAAGAGGATTATATCTTGAAATATGGAGATTCTTTTAAAATCATAAGATAATGGTAAGTATAATTTGTTCTAGTGAATCTAATTATCTAGATGAAAAGATGATTTTCTAATAAACAACCAGAATCCTGTAGGAATAAGGAAAGGAGTGAGTAGGGAATTTCATATTTTAAATGTATGTACTTATATGGATTTGGATTTTACATCAAGCATGTCATTCTTTTATAAAAATAAGATTAAAAAGCAGTCATTCTACATTTTTATGGTTAACTTTGTCACTTAGTGTGACAAAGAAGGAACAATTTGGTGGGCTCAGTGTGACGTAAAAACTCTTCAGAAGCCAATGTCTTTATTTCCCAGAAGAGGACAGAGCAAAGTGGGGGCTGTGGAGGATGTGTTGGGGGCTGTCAGGGCCTTACCTGCCTATCTCTCAAAGCACAAGACTGACTATGCTGGTCCCACCACCACCATTTTAGTTTTCTTTGTACTTATTAAGTATATAATATATATGTGTGTATGTATATACACACAGAGACACATACACACACACACACACACATACATGCAAGCTTTTCACTTGTAAAAGATATCAGAGTTTAGGGAATTTATTCAGCTAAAATGTATATTCATTGTTGTTGCTTCTGTTGTTTTAAATATGGCCAAGAGTTCTATGAAGTGTCAGGAGGCATTTCAAAGGTGGTTCTGTTTGACCATTGCCATGGCCAGCAGCCCCGCTGCAGCACCCCCTGTTGCAGCCATGCTCCTGCAGGCTCTCTGAGGAAAAGCTAACCAGTTTTTCCAGTGTCCTGAAGGGATGTGTACCAGTCATTTTCCAGCCTTGGGCAAAAGCCTGTGGTTGTCTTGAAATAACAGAGACCAGTAGTTCAAGAGCTGATGGAAAGTATTTACTCTGTTGAAAGAATCCCTGATATGCACAACTTGAGCTGCTGGCTCTGTTATTTAATAAACTGGTTTCTGCTCAGTCCCTCTGAATAGGAGCCAGACCTCCCAGAGCAGTCCTCTAGGCACTGCTGTCCTGATGATCACTCTCTGCTGTTTCTTATTCTATGACTGTCAGTGGGGAAAGCAACATGGTCTTGAGCTACCTGCTCATTGTGTTCACTGTCTCACTGCATAGAAAACAAGAATGTTTACTTTATACATGAGATCCTTTTGGTATTTTTTTTTTAGGTGGATTAGGCAGAAATTATGGTTTCCATTTAGAACATAAGGAATCTTAGGAAAAAAATTAATGTGGGTGGAATGACCAACCATATGTTACATGTGTTAATTAGATGCTGCAGTTAAATAAAGGCAGCTAGCAGACCATTATTTTTTGTATTTCACTGGAGTGTTAAGCAGTCATGCAGTTCAGTGATGGTATGGGACTTTCTTACTTACCTAGGGTTCCCTTATTGATTTTAGTGTCTTTTTTACCCCCTCACAGCTAATGTCAAGGCATGTGGCTTTGTAGTGTATCAAAACAACAAGCTTTTCCAATCAAAAACTTTTATAACTAAATCAGACTTTAGTCAAAAAATTGTCTCAAGCAAAACAGATGAAAATGTGGAAGATCAGAGCTCTTCTGTTGAAATGGTCTTTAATCCAAGGGTGAGTTTTCCCATTAATAGAAATAATTCAGCCCACTCTTGATTACAAAAGCAGGGACAGTTTGGGCAAAAGAAATCCACAGAACACCTCTTTGAAAGTTTATATGACAAGACTAACTCTAACTTCTCCCCCACCCATATTTTTATAACACTAAGTGTAAAATTAACTACTTTGAATTTTATATCCTCTTTCTTAATCTGTAATAAAGATGCTATGCTTTGTATCAGTACATATCATACATAATCATACAATTGATTTCTCATATGGGTAGCTCAGATGGTAAAGAATCTGCTTGCAATGCAGGAGACCTGGGTTCAATCCCTGGCTCGGGAAGATCCCCAGGAGAAGGGAATGGCAACCCACTCTAGTGTTCTTACCTGGGAAATCCCACAGACAGAGGAGTCCAGTGGGTTGTACAGTCCATTGGGTCACAAAGAGTCAAACATGACTGAGTGACTAAAACTTTCACTTCAAGCTTATCTTAGCCTATTTGATTTTTTTCCACACAATTAAGCATTTTGAAAAAATCAGTTGCCATTGTCTTATTCACAGTACAACCGAACAGAATTCCAGCTTCATTCCTATGCCTGCGTCTATTGGAATTTTTCCATGAAGGATTGGGACACGCATGGCTGTCACAAACAGAGGGACACTGATGGATTTCTACGCTGCTACTGCAACCATACTACTAACTTTGCAGTATTGATGGTAAGGGTTTACATGGTAATCTCTTTCTGGACAAGAGTTTTACTTACACGCAATTGTGTTGTGTGCTAACTGGAGATAATTTGGGGATTAGTTTACATAGACACTCAACTCAACTTTGATTAAATGGGAAAACAAGGAATGAAGTTAGAGAATGAAAAAAAAAAGTGCTGGTAAAGGCAATTAGAATAGTGCTTTTTGCAAAATAGTCTCAAAATAGATGAATTCAGTATTGTGCATTTAATAATGAGAAGGGAGCCCATGTGCAAAAGAGGAGCTGACAGACTCCATTCAACTAACTTGCATGTCTGAAGCATGAAGTTGCTACAGCCAGAGGTAAGGCTGTATAGCTGAGTGCTAAAGATGGTTCAGTATGTACATAGCTGTGGGTGAGTTTGAATAAGTTACCAGGGGCTTTTTCCAGTATAAGCATCTAAGTTACTACGTGTATGCCAGAAGGTATAAGAGGAAGAGCTTTCTAATTCAACTTGTCCCATAGTTCCTCTATGTGTTCTTTTCACTCTAGTGCTCCCCTGTATGAGTAACTGGTAACAGCTCTGGTATCCAGGTGTTTATACACCTCTTGAGAGTTCTTGAACTGACCTTTTTAGGAAGAGGAGCTTCGTTTATTGCATTTCCAGAAATCTATTTTTCTGGCAAAAGGAAAAATATTTATTTTTTATGCTAGATGGAATGTTTTTATACTGCAGTGGAGTGGGGAGGGATGTAGACTGTCTTCCCCTTATTAAGGGGCTCTTAACACTGTAAATCTTCCAAAGAAGTGGATGTTTTAATTTTCTGTAGCTAAGAAATATTTGTATTTGGGAAGCCAATGGGGATCAGAACATACTGGTATAGCATAGAATATCAAATTATACAGTCTTCCTTTTAAAATATTTTTGAAGTAATTACCATTTTCTTATTTTAATTACCAAATATTTAAAATTGATTTTGATTATTTTATAACTTGCATTATAGTAAAGATACAATTTTAATGTTTTTGATATCTTAAGATTATTAGTATTACTGAATAGCTGTGTAAAACTCAGATTGCTTTACATATTAAATGATACAGGTTATACTTTCATAGTTTTTTTCCTCCTGTTTTGAGGTCAGACTTTCAACTGTTTTTACTAATATCTGAATCTGCCTCAATGCCCACATATTAATATTTATCATTACTTTTGTGTTGCAAAATTTTTAAAAAGGTGATTAGAATTGTATTAATATGTAAAGTTTAAGAACAGATAAACTCTGAGTGAATAGATGATTTCTAAGATCTAAAGATCTATATATTCTATGATTCTTTGTCATCTACTTAGTATATTACACATAGGAAGTAATGTGACATTTTTGTCTTATAATTTTTTTAACATAGTTTTGTTTATATTTATTTATTTTTAGCTATGCTGGGTCTTTGTTGCTGCATGAGCTTTTCTTTAGTTATGGTACACAGGCTTCTCATTGTGGTGGCTTCTCTTGAGGAGCACAGGCTCTGGGGTGCGAGGGTTTCAGTAGTTGTGGTACTTGGGTTCAGTGGTTGGTGGATGGGCCTAGTTGCTCCATGGCATGTGGGATCTTCCCAGATCAGGGATTGAACCTGTGTCCCTTGCTTTGGTAAGCAGATTCTTTACCACTGAGCCACCAGGAAAGCCCTTATGATTTTTTTAAAATGAAGTTTATTTTTATTTTTTTCCTACTAAAGCAATACATACTCAATGCATATACAGTAAAAGTCTACTTACTAAGCAGAAATATACTGATATGGGAAAATGTTTATGATATTTAAACAGTAAAATAGCAATTTGAAAATAATCTGATTATGTTAACAAAATCCTGTATATTTGTGCAAGAGATGTAGATAATATTTGTAAACACATTAAAAAAAGGTCACCTCTGGGAATTCCCTGGTGGTCCAGTGGTTAGGGTGTGCTTTTCCACTGCAGAGGGCACGGGTTTGATCCCTGGTTGGGGAACAAAGACACCACAAGCCACCTGGCGGAGCCAAAAATAAAAATAACACCTCTGGAGAAGAGATGGTAGGGTTTGATGTGGGGTAATTGCAGTAAAAAGCAACTTTTGTGTTTTAAAATTATATCTCTATATTTAACTTTCATGTTTTATAAATAATCATATACAGCTTTTCTAATAATAACAATTTGAAAAATTAAAAAGTACAGGAAGGCAAAAATAATTCTGTACATATGTCTCTATTCACCCAGTGACCACCATTATTACCTCTCCACATTTCTAAGAGTACATACTCATATGGAACATACTTTTCTGAGACTATATACTAAAATTCTGGGGTAGATATAGATATATTTCACAAAGGTTAGGTCCTTCTTTCCAAAAGCAAAAATGAACAGGATCTTGTGAATATCTTTTCATATCCAGAAAAATACTTCTGCATAACCAATGTAACTCTTTGTGATGTTTACTTTCATAGCTATTTCAGAGTAGCTATTTTAAAATAATGAGTCTTAACTTATTTTTCAGAGTTTCAAAAAGGAATATAAATATCCTGAATCACTAGATGTATTTTCCACATTTGGATGTGCACTGTCCATTGCTGGTCTGGCTCTCACAATTATATTTCAGATCGGCACCAGGTAAGAAGGGAAGCAGGCTCATCTCATGAGAGAAATTGTTACCCTGATATTATTTCCTCTCAGCATATTTCCATTAGAATATAGCCTCTTGGAACCAGAAAGGAAAAGAGATTTAGTTCATCATGCTCATTTTATAGAATACTCAGCCCTGGAGAGGCTAAGACATATTCATAAATAATATATAACTACAAAATATTTAAGTGACTTGAAGGAAAATTACATACCATGTTTATCACATAAAATTAATGTGGTCCTATAGCTCATTAATGGGCTTCCCTGGTGGCTCAGTGGTATGGAATCCGCCTGCCAAGCAGGAGATGTAGATTTGATCCCTGGGTAAGGAAGATCCCCTGGAGAAGGAAATGGCAACCCACTCAAATATTCTTGCCTGGAAAATTTCATGGACAGAGGAGTCTGGTGGGCTCCAGTCGATGGGGTCACAAAAGAGTCAGATACAACTAAATAACAACACTAACTCATTAATGCCATAGTTCCTTAGTATTGAATAGAAGCGTAACTACCAATTTGCATTTGCGAAAAAAAGAAACATTGCTAATCAGCAAGTTTTTGAGGATAAAAGTAAATTTTAAACTATATTAATTTTTCAAATGGTAAAACATTTTAAAAGATTTTTAAATACATAGTTTTTTTTTAAAACTAATTTTCAAAATAAGCATAAACACATATTTCTTTCTACCTTGACCTCCTCACTCAAGATCCAATTTTGCATAGCACTTGTTGTTTTTTGTCACATGCTACATTTGTAACAATCTATAAATGTAAGCATGTTCATTCATCATGGTCTACTGTTTTCCTGTTAAGCATGAAAATTGATGTGGCCTCCTTTGCTTTTGTTGTTGCGTTTTCTCTTGTTTTTATAAGTCCATCCCAGGGCTGAGCATGGTACCTGGCCCATGGTGGAGGGATATCTGTGGAATAATTGGGTCGATTGTGCATTCCCACCTGGTTTCTTCTCAAACTCAAGATGTCTCACAATGCTTCTTTTTTTCAGAATTATTTCTCCCTGATAAATTCCTTCACAACTGTTTTCTCAGATGTGTAGATTCAGGGGTCTTTTGTTCTAAAGGTATTGCTACTTAAACATTTTTTTCCCTGAAGTTTGATTTATAAAAAATTAAAACTCTACAGAAAAGTTGAAAGAGAATACTGAATACCCATATACCCTTCACTTGGATTCACCAGTTATTAATATTTTGTTTTCTCTCTTTTTCTGTTTTTTCCTGAAATTTTGAAAGTAAGTTGTAAATATCATGACCATCATCTCTAAATTCTTCAAGCATGTATGTATCTCCTAAGAACAAGGGCACTCCTACATAATATTATTATCCTCAGAGAATTTAACTCAAGAATTTAACATTAATATAAGGTTATCATGTTAATATATGTATTCACATTTCTCCGGTTGTTCCAGTAATGTCTATTTTAGCTGTTTTCCACCCCCCTCAATTTATTTAGTTATTGCATCTCTTTAGTCACCTTTGGCCTACAGTGTGAGGCTCTAAGCAACATGAGAGGAGGTAAATATAAAACTATTAACAAGACAGATCATCTCCCTTGGAATTTACATTCTTGGGGAGAAGACAGACATTATACACATATATACAGAAATAAATATATAATTATAAATTGTGGTAAGGGCCTTGAAGGAAAATTACATGCCGTGTAATTACAAGTCTGTCACATAAAGTGAAAGCTCTTCTGTCTGTGCTTTCATTTGAAAAGACACTAGAACATTTATTTGATCCCATCTGAATAAGTTGTGGTAGCTGCATAATTAATATGTTTGCCTAAGATTTCACTCCTTCTAATTGTCATCAATGTTGTAAAATCATAAAGCATATATTAATGTAATTACTCCTTTTAATTGTCATCAATGTTATAAAATCATAAAGCATATATTAATATAATTGGCAAGCAGATTTGTTCATCAGATTCTGAGACATTAGAAATAGAGAAGTACTTGAAGGTGTTAGAACTTTAAGCACATTAATAGGGGAAATAGTTATTTCAAGAGGCCTTGTAGTCTAAAAAACACAGAAAGGTCTGGATGATAGTGAGTGGAAATTTTATAACATTTTTTAATACAGGACTGTAGCTCCCCTGGTGGCTCAGACGGTAAAGAATCTGCCTGTAGTGCAGGACATCTGGGTTTGACCCCTGGGTCGGAAAGATTCCTTGGAGAAGGAAATGGCAACCCACACCAGTATTCTTGCCTGGAGAATTCCATGGACAGAGGAGCCTGGCTGGTTACAGTCTTGGAGTCACAAAGAGTTGGACACAACAAAGTGACTAACACTTTCACTTTCATACTGTAATATACAGAGAACTATGATATGTCATGAGTTTTAAAGAGTACTTGGTTTTACACCCTCAAATTATATCTTCAGATGAAGGAACAGTCCTCAGGCATGTTTTACATTGTGTTTAGTTGCTCAGTCGTGTCTGACTCTGCAACCCAATGTACTGCAGCCCACCAGGCTCCTCTGTCCATGGGATTCTCCAGGCAAGAATACTGGAGTGGGTTGCCACACCCTCCTCCAGGAGATCTTCCCAACCCAGGGATTGAACCCAGGTCTCCTGCATTGCAGACAGATTCTTTACTGTCTCAGCCACCAGGGAAGCCCTCTTTTACATTCAGTTCAGTTCAGTTCAGTCGCTCAGTCATGTCCGACTCTTTAAGACCCCATGAACCGCAGCACGCCAGGCCTCCCTGTCCATCACCAATTCCTGGAGTCCACCCAAACCCATGTCCATCAAATTGGTGATGCCATCCAACCATCTCATCCTCTGTTGTCCCCTTCTCCTCCTACCCTCAATCTGTCCCAGCATCAGGGTCTTCTCCAATGAGTCAGCTCTTCGCATCAGGTGGCCCAAGTATTGGAGTTTCAGTTTCAACATCAGTCCTACCAATGAACACCCATGCCTGATCTCCTTTAGGATGGACTGGTTGATCTCCTTGCAGTCCAAGGGACTCTCAAGAGTCTTCTCCAACACCACGGTTCAAAAGCATCAATTCTTCGGCGCTCAGCTTTCTTTATAGTCCAACTTTCACATCCATACTGACCACTGGAAAACCCATAGCCTTGACTAGATGGACCTTTGTTGGCAAAGTAATGTCTCTGCTTTTTAATGTGCTGTCTAGGTTGGTCATAACTTTCCTTCCAAGGAGCAAGCATCTTTTAATTTCATGGCTGCAATCACCATCTGCAGTGAGTTTGGAGACCCCCAAAGTAAAGTCTGCCACTGTTTCCACTGTTTCCCCATCTATTTGCCATGAAGTGATGGGACTGGATGCCATGATCTTAGTTTTCTGAATGTTGAGCTTTAAGCCAACTTTTTCACTCTCCTCTCTTACTTTCATCAAGAGACTTTTTAGTTCCTCTTCACTTTCTGCCATAAGGGTGGTGTCATCAGAATATCTGAGGTTATTGATATTTCTCCTGGCAATCTTGATTCCAGCTTGTGCTTCCTCCAGCCCAGCATTTCTCAAGATGTACTCTGCCTATAAGTTAAATAAGCAGGGTGACAATATACAGCCTTGACATACTCCTTTTCCTATTTGGAACCAGTCTGTTGTTCCATGTCCAGTTCTAACTGTTGCTTCCTGACCTGTATACATTAGAAGCTCTGTTTTACATTAGAAGTCCTTGTTGTGGGCCATAGAAATATAAACATATTGTGGACTAAGCACCACTTTGTCTGATGGATATTTGGTCCTGCCTACCAGGCCATCTACTGCATTCCTTTAGTTGTGTGAGGTCACTTGGAGGGAGATACACAGGGCCTGGAAATTCGTGCAAATAGAGTTCACAAAAGGGCGTTTCTGGAGAACAGCTATCACCTTTGATTAGAACACAGTTTCAAGAAAGGAGGTATCAATCTGTTTTCTTGAACTCACTTCCTTGTGGGAATCAGATGAGGAGAGATTGTTTCTCTGATGTAGTTGGGAAGGTCTGTCTACCAGCTGGCCCAACTGGGCTATGAGCTAGGTTTACATGGGTAATAATATCCTTTTTTTACCTCACGATTTCACTAGAGTTTCTTTTTTGTAGCTGTTTTGTTGATTTAATTATATTTTTTATTTTCAGGAAAGTCAGAAAAACCTCAGTAACCTGGGTGTTGGTTAGTCTGTGTGCATCAATGTTGATCTTCAACCTCTTCTTCGTGTTTGGAATTGAAAACTCCAATAAGAACATAAAGACAAGTAACAGCGAGACCAATAATACTGACTTGAGTAATAATGTAATGCTCAGACAAGACACTGTTGTCATCTCGAATCCCAGGTGCACTGCAATTGCTATCTTACTGCACTATTTTGGGTTAGCGACCTTTGTCTGGATGGGACTCAGTGCGGCCCAGCTCTATTTCCTTCTAATTAGGACCATGAAGCCTCTTCCTCAGCATTTCATCCTTTTTAACTCTTTAATTGGATGGGGTAAGTGTTTGCTTCTACACTTTCTCAGAAATTTAATTTTGTTGAAATCATTTAATTTAAACAAACACCTATTGAAGACCTAGTAGTACAAGGCCTCCAGATAGGGGAGATGGAAAATCCAGCAATCACTAAGAGTGCCTTCTGTCTAGTGAAGGAGTGTCTTCTGTGAAGAGGGCAGATATGATCAAGCAGCTATCCTAAACACATCTTGCTGCTGCTGCTGCTGCTAAGTCGCTTCAGTCGTGTCCGACTCTGTGCGACCCCATAGACGGCAGCCCACCAGGCCCCCCCATGCCTGGGATTCTCTAGGCAAGAATACTGGAGTGGTTTGCCATTTCCTTCTCCAATGCATGAAAGTGAAAAGTGAAAGTGAAGTCGCTCAGTCGTGTCCGACTCCTAGTGACGCCATGGACTGCAGCCCACCAGGCCTCTCCGTCCATGGGATTTTCCAGGCCAGAGTACTGGAGTGGGTTGCCATTTCCTTCTCCAATGCATGAAAGTGAAAAGTCAAAGTGAAGTCGCTCAGTCATGTCTGACTCTTAGTGACCCCATGGACTGTAGCCTACCAGGCTCCTCCATCCATGGGATTTTCTAGGGAAGAGTACTGGAGTAGGGTAACACATTATGAACTAACGTTAAATGTTTATTTCCTTTAACATCTCTGTTAATTAGACTTGAGATTTAGACCACATGTAATCAACCTTCTGGCTACTTTAAAAAAAACATTTCAAGACAGTCAGAGGGACTCTTTTAAGAAAAGTAATTTGAAAAATTTAATGGGTTCCTGCAAAGGAGAGTTGTTTTAGTGTTATCTAAATTTAAGTTTATTCAAATGAAAGAGAAATTGAGCCATTTAAGAGTGGACATTGTGTTAACAGTTACAAAAAGATTGGAAATGGTATAGGATTGGTACGCATAGCCAACATTGAAAGGGAAAATAAAACACTGAAAAACTATGTCCACTGTTAACCTGCATCTGTAGATCACTTAGTACATTGTGTATAGTAGAAAGAACAATATATCCTGAAAAAGGTCAGATATATAATTCATTCATAGTCTTTTATAATTAATCCCAGGTTTGGGTAAATTGTTTATTCTGCAATTCTCCTTATCACATAGGAGTCCCGGCTCTGGTGGTAGCTGTGACAGTGGGAATTATTTGTTCTCAGAATGGAAATAATTCACAGTGGGAGTTAGACTACCGGCAAGAGGAAATGTAAGTTTTTATTTTTTAAATGCCCGTTCTTTTTTTTTTTTTTTTTTGAGTGTCACTACTCGATGACATCGAGTCCAAAGGTCCTCGTAATATGCATCTCACTTTATAATTGTCACATTATAACTGTGTATTTCAAATTCTCAAAGAGCACATTATATTTTAAATGCGATGATATGAAAATTTCCTATGATAAATCCGTTTACAAAGCAAGTAATTACCTTCCTTCTAAATTTATAAATGTAAACTTTTTAATATTAAATTTGTCTTCTTTCATTACCTCTGAAAATCATAGGAAACAAGAAATGTGATCCTTAGTAACCCCTTATCTTAGTTTCTTATCTAAAAAATGAGAATAACAATAACAGTAATACCTGCTCTGGGGTTACTGTGAGGGATCAAGCTAGTGTGAAAGCATTTTATAACTTGAGCACTCTCCATGCTTATAAACCAGTTCTGTGTTGATATGATTATAATGAGTATTTCATGATGATTTATCAATTCTCTCTGTGACTCCAGTGTGAATAATCAACTGTCAATAATGGGAGTACCTGCATGTATACATTGCTATATTTAAAACAGATAACCAACAGGGACCTATTGAATCGCACATGGAACTCTGCTGGATGTTATGTGCCAGGCTGGATGGGAGGGGAGTTTGGGGGAGAATGGATACATGTATATGTATGGCTGAGTCTCTTTGCTATTCACCTGAAACTACCACAGCATTGTTAATCGGCTATACTCCAATACAACATAAAAAGTTTAAAGTTTGGGGAAAAAAACAATGGGAGTACCTGAATGCATGGTATTTGCTTGAGGAGATGGTATTTGTATGAGGAAATTGAGAAGAAACTCTATGTGTATTTCTGCTGCCAAATGGTAACTGCTTTTTAATTTATTTTTCCTTCATATTTTATAAATGTAACCATTCTTATCCTTGGATTCTGCTTTAATTCTCAGACAAACTTAGATCAGAACAGAACTCTTGGAAATGTGCAAGTATACACAAGGGAAGGCTGTAGTGTCAGGGCGCTCACCTATTTCTAGGGCTGACCATGACCAAGTGTAAAATAGGGATCTAACTGTCTGGCTTGACTTTAGCAGCCACATGCTCCCGGCACTATTTTTTTCTGTTTAATTGAGAATAAATATCTTTTGATGGGTTTTAAAATTTTAATTCCACAATTGAAGATAAAGAGTAAGATGCAACTATCTCATGGGAGAGGTAATTCACCTCAAATTGCATTATTATTAATTTCCTACCCTAACTGAACCACAGGGTTAGACCCACGCCTATAGAAGTCTTCAGTAGAAAGATGCCTGCTGTCTTAAATTTATTCACACTGAGCTGTAAAGAACTGAGAGCAGATTCTTTTCTGAGTACAGTATTAGATGTTAGGCAAGACCCTGGCAACTGAAAATAAGAGTTAGGAAGAAAGGAAAGGATGTGTAACATGAATATCAGCTTCATCTTGGACCCTTATTCTCCCTTTCCACCCTGTACACATGCATCAAAGTTCACATGTCTTCAGGATGCATTTAGAAAGAGGAAGGACTTTTTTGGGTTTTCTTGAGTTAAGCTCCCAGAAATTGCTTCTCAATATACCATACTCCCTGTTCCCCAACCATGGCTCCCAGTTCTACCAGTCATGTCTGAAATCCCTACCCCAGTTCCCTTGATGTTCTGCTACTTCTGCCAGGACCCAACTAAGGCGTGACTGCAGGACAGGCCACACGCTTGTTTAATGCTCTATCCCCCAGATCTCTGTCCCACCATATAGGCTGTTTCAGACTTTCCTGAAGGGTTATAGTAACCATTGGGAAATTATAATGCTTGAGGGAGAATTTTCTGGAAGCTATGCTCTATCTGCTACAGCTGTCTTTTCCCATGTTTCATGACAAAATCACCAAGGAGTTAAATGCTTCATCTGAGGTTCACTTATAATACTCTTCAGACCTCAGGTTCATAGCTGTTCATCAGATTCAACTTTGAGCTTGTGACTCTTGAATCTTAATTCTAGAAACCCCATTCCTACAAGGATCAGTCTCTATGTAGAATCCATCTTCCAGGTACTCAAGCCAAAAACTTTGGAATCACTTGTAACTCTCCTATATCTCCCATCTAACCTATCAATAAATCCTTTTGCTTTACTTTTAAACATATCTGGAATCAGACTACTTTTCAGCATCTCTTCTTCCTGGGTCTAGGCCACCAGACTGTTGCAGTAGACTCCTAGCCGACTTTCTCCTTTTGGATGTGCTCTTCTGTTATCCCTGCATCTAAAATAATACTTTAAAAACTAAGAATAGATCATGTCAAGTTTCTCTTTCTCGCCAAGAGTACATTCAGTCACCTATAAAACCCAGACATAATTTGCATCTTTTTGCTAATCTCATCTACTTACTGTATTCTGGCCACATTGGCCTCTTAGCCCTTCCTTAAGCTCTCAGCTCAGAGCCTTTGTACTTGCTGTTCCCTTTGCCGAGAACACCCTTCCCCTTCATCTACTTCAGATTTTTACTCAAATATTTTTTTCCATAAGGGTTTTCCTGATCACTCTATTTAAAATGAAACTCTTCCTTCCCAATTCCCCTATGCAACACACACAGATACACATATACATGGTAGTAACTACCCTCACTACCTGTTTTATTTTTCTCCATGGCACTTGTTAACATCTGATATATGGTATATATTTTATTAATGCATCAGTTTTATTTATTTTTCCTGTACCAGAATAACTTCACTAAAGAAAAGAATTTTGGTATTTTATTCACTGTTAATATCTTGGTATCTAGAACAATGTGGCACTTAGCATGTACTCTATAAATACTTATTAAATGAATGAATTTATTCTTATAACAATGCCAGGAGATGATTACTGAATTTCATAAATTAGGAAAAATATGCCACCAAAACTGCCACCAACAATAACAAAAAGACAAAAACAGATGCAATGAGGGCCTCCCTGGTGACTCAGTGGTAAAGAATCTGCCTCCCAATGCAGGAGACATGGGTTCAATCCCTTGTCTGGAAAATCCCACATACTGCAGAGCAACTAAGCCTATGCACCACAATTGTGCAGCCTGTGCTCCAGAGCCCGGGAGCAGAAACTATTGAGCCCATGTGCTGCAACTACTGAAGCCTGAATGCCTGGAGTACGTGCTCTGCAACAGGAGAATCCACCACAATGAGAAGCCCACATATTGCAACTGGAGAGTAGCCCCTGCTCTCTGTAACTAGAGAAAACCCCACACAGCAACCAAGACCCAGCACAGTCAGCACAGTCAAAAAAAAAAGAAAAAAAAATATATATATAAACAGATGCAGCAAGTTTAAAGGACTAATCAAATAATTTTAATCATTAAACTTTAAAAAATGTCTATTAATGAGAGTTTAAATAATTTATGGTATAATGAAATAATGGAATAATATGCAGCTGTGAAAAATCATGAAGATAATCTTTATATTCT
Organism: Bubalus kerabau; assembly: GCF_029407905.1. Classification (NCBI taxonomy): domain Eukaryota; kingdom Metazoa; phylum Chordata; class Mammalia; order Artiodactyla; family Bovidae; genus Bubalus; species Bubalus kerabau. Next base: position 91,513,932 of record NC_073625.1, read on the forward strand.
GATATGGAATAATCTCTAAGATATGTTTTTAGTTAAAGTAAGAAGTATCATATGTTATCATTTGCTTCAGAATCAGGAAAATGTATACCTTTGCCAGTGTATACATAGCCTAACTCTAGAAGAATACACAAGAAACAGTGAATACCACCAGAGATAAAAACTAGGTGACCAGGGATAGTTGTAGGAAGGGTCTTGTCTCTCTATGATAATTTATACCTTTAAAATTTTGAGCCATCTGAGTGTGTTACATATTTAAATATAAAATAATAATTTACCTAACATCAAACACCTTGTAAGTGACAGAGAGGGACTTTTAAATTTAGGACCGCCTGACTCAGAAGTCCACTTCCTTTCTACTAGACCATACATTCTCACAGAGAAATTTGGCAGAATCAGTGCATTTCATTTTTCTAGTCAGTTGAATTCTTGAAAATCATCTCCAGTATATATAAGGCAAAGGGATACTGACTTTTAGCAGGTCTTTCAGTCAAGTGAATATCAGTAGTGTGAACAGCACAGAGAAGAGTTTGTATACCTTTCTTAGTTTGCTGAAATCATTTCTTTTCTCTCCATAGCTGCTGGCTGGCAACTCAAGGAAGCAGTGGTTTGATAGCAAGTCCATTGTTGTGGTCATTCATTGTACCTGTGACCCTTATCATCATCAGCAACATTGTTATATTTATTATCATTGTAGTCCAAGTACTGTGGAAGAATAATCAGAATCTGACAAGGTAAGATTCCCAGTGAATGAGAAGTTGGCAGGCATGTTCATATAGTACATAATATAGCACAGTGATATATTCACTGCTCCTGGAAGAGTTTTCAGACTCCAGGAAAATGCAAGAATATGTGGTTTGCAGGACAGATTTTTTTCTTACACTTTGTCTCAGAAAGTAAATCGTCTCATCTTCCAATTTCGATGCTATAATGTGAGTCTACTGTACTACTTAAGTTACTTTTGTGCTATATAAGCCTAATAAAACTAAACTCAAAGGCATCAAGGAAAAAATTTTATCTCCCAGTCCCAAATATTCATGAAATCAGATGTGAATAATTAAAAATATGAGAGGGTTGTAAGGAGATGCCAGTGACTGTATTTTCATTTCACAGACTAGTAACTGTAGGTTATATTTTACATGTGTTGCCTGAATCACATAATGACTTTAAATTTTTGAAAATTAGTTGCAAACATAAAAATTGAGAGATTTCACTTAAAAACTATATTTTTTCTTGAAAAAAATTAGAACATCTGGCAAGATTGGGCCCACATTCCCTGCAGATAGGGTGTGTGCTCTCTGGTTTATTACTTCCCATGAACTGATTATTCCTCTGTAACCTTTATGACCTCAATAAGCATTTTCATTGTCATCACTGACATACAGAAAGAGCTTTGATTGGAGAGACAAAGAAGAGAAACTATTAAACACATACAGTCCTTCCACTTCCATATCCTACAGCATGAACTAGTTAGAACACAGTGCTAATGAAGCTATGAATTCAGGCTTAATTCTATAAGACTGCTTTATCCAAGTAGACGTACTGTAAATATATCTGTGAACTTTATTGATCACTAAATAGATCTATTTTGTATGAAAAGATGGGTGAAAAACAATCATAATTAGTATAAATGTAATCTTAAATGTGTACTTTACCAGTCAGGAGTAATTATCATATTTCCTATATGGATGATAGCCTATATTGAGAGAAGCTGTGGGGAAAAGACTATCACTTATACTCATTCAAACCTGTTTTTTAGCAGTGAAGAAAATGTTGATAAAGTCTTGTTAGCCTAATTGTGAATTCTTAAATTTCCTTTATACAGAGGAGTATCATTTAGGCCATAGCCATCAAACAAATTCATTTCAAAATTTTGACTGACAGCCCATGGTTCTTAAATTGACTTATTACAATGAAGAGTGGGTTACAATTTATTTTTTAACAAATTATCTTCTACGTATCAGTTAAGTTTTGCTATATAACAAATTACCCCCAAATTTAACAGTTTAGACTGACAAATATTTATTATTTGTCATACGTTTGAGTGTTGGTCAGGTGGTTGTTTTGGTCTTGGCCAGTTTGAATGCTGGTGGATAATCTAGGATGAGTCACTTTCATGCTGATGTTGGTAGTTGATCGGTATTGAGTGGGAACTACTTAGGGAAGCTTATCTCTGCTCCATGTGGTCTCACTGTCCATTAAACCAGTCCAGGTTTCTTAACATAGTACTCTCAGGGTTTCAAAGAGCAATAAGAAAAGGCATGCTCTGATGAGCAGAATGCTTTCAAGCCTCTGTTTGTGGAACAAATGCTGATGTCCCACTGATCAAAGCAAGTCAGAAGGCCCAGCTCAGATACCAGGAATATAGACAGCCTGACAGGAAAGTCTACACTTTAAAGGCTTATCAACCTATAGCATGCAAAGGTCCCAGATCCCCGAAAAAGGAATTACTGATCCGGTAGTAATAATCGCTAAAATCAAATTTCATTCCAAGGAAAACTTGATTCTTTGTGAAATTTGCCTATATTTAAGGAAGTATTTATGCTTGAGCTTTTAAACAGATATCACTGTTTTGTCTTCTTTTCTTCCTTCCTTGCTTTCTTTCTCTCTCTTTCTTTTCATATACATGTATTTTATCCAGAGTGACATAGGTTTTTCTACCTGAAGCATAATGTTGTTTAATGAACAGTGTATATGTGGAGCTGAACATGTATTTTCAATAAGAGGTTAACAATGATATTAAAAAAACAAGAACCTGAATTGAACCCTGTTTTCTTTCTTGCTTTCTCTTATTTAGCACAAAGAAGGCTTCATCCCTAAAGAAGATTCTTAGCACTTTATCTGTTGCAGTCGTCTTTGGAGTTACTTGGATTCTGGCATACTTAATGCTAACTGATAATGAAAATATCAGGCTCATCTTCAGCTACATATTCTGCCTTTTCAACACAACTCAGGTATGGTATGGATTAGTCCGAAGGTAGTGAGAGGGTAACAGGCAGGAAGGCCAGGGGTCTCCAAATGGAGGAAATAGGTTGCAAGTGTCAGACCTTTTTATCTCTCTTAAGAGGGAGGAGGAAACAAACTAGCGATATTTTTTTCCTTCTCTATACAAAAATTTTTTTTTAGTTTTATTTTTTTATTTATTTATTTTTTTTTACTTTACAATATTGTATTGGTTTTGCCATACAAATTTAAAAGGAGGTTTTTCTTAAAATGCTGTGTTGCCATACTGACACCTGGTTTCACCTGAAGTTAACTATTCTCAAACTTTGAGTTAACAATGCATTTTTCTTATGGAAATGTTTGTCTTAAGCTATGTTAATGTACTATGCATTTACCCCAGACTATGTCTTCAAGTTGGTCTAGCCTAATGGCTCAGAACCTACTTGACAAACCAGTATGTTATACTCAGATATTGTTCCCCTAACCTATGTAACGGAGAAGGCAATGGCAACCCACTCCAGTACTCTTGCCTGGAAAATCCCATGGACGGAGGAGCCTGGTAGGCTGCAGTCCATGGGGTCACTAAGAGTTGGGCATGACTGAGCGACTTCACTTTCACTTTTCACTTTCATGCATTGGAGAAGGCAATGGCAACCCACTCCAGTACTCTTGCCTGGAGAATCCCAGGGACAGAGGAGCCTAGTGGGCTGCTGTCTATGGGGTCTCACAGAGTTGGACACGACTGAAGCGACTTAGCAGCAGCAGCAGCAGCAGCAATCTATGTAAACAAAACTATTTGTATGGTAATCTGCCCTTCTATAAGATTCAAGTCAATCATTTTATGGCCTGGGATGAATCATCTGGTACCAAGATTATCCCAAAATGCTTCTTATGGATGAGGGGCCTGGTGCCATTCTGAGTTTTAAGATATTCCTTTCTTTCATTAACAGACTGCTAGTGACTATCCAGCTGAAGACTAACAGTGGGGTACTCTTTCTGCCCCCTTCTGATGTCTATGTCAGAAGCTTTCTCTATCTCCTTTATACTTTAATAAAACTTTATTACACAAAAGCTCTGAGTGATCAAGCCTCGTCTCTGGCCCTGGATTGAATTCTTCTCCTCTGGAGGCCAAGAATCCCGGCATCTTTTCATTCAGTAACAACCTTTCAGTAGCAGACCATGCAGTGGCAGAGATGATACCACCCTGGATCAGACTTTCTTATCTTAAAACTCTCTGAAGGTCACTGCTTAGTTAACTTTAGGTCACTCTATTTTTAATACACTTTAAGGAAAGGGGAAGAAAAATGTTTTTTCTTAAATGACTTATCTACTACATCCTTTCCTGAGCTGGAGTTCATGGAATATAATTTCAATAGAGTTGAACCATGTTAGTCCTCCAAGCAGAAGGGGTTCTGTCAAGCAGCTAGCCTGGCGAGCACCACCTTTCCTTCTCTTCCATGCAGCAGGTCCAGGGAGCCTCACTGTGGTTAGTATGGTCAGTACTGTACTGGTCCCTGGAGCCTGGACCCCTGTGGGGTTGGCTGAATTTTTTTTCTCCCTTTTTTGAAATTGTATGATTATTTAACTTTTAAAAGATTTTATTGAAGAATAATTGGAAATAATTGCTTTGATAGGAACAGAACCTTATGAAGTTGTTTTTGTGACATACATAGGATGTCACACATAGGACTGAAGATGCTTTTATTCTTGAGTCTTATCTCAAGAATATATTTAAAATAATAAATCTTTTAAAAATTTCATTCATACTTGTTTAAAATATCTGAATGGGAAATTTCTATTCTTTCCTTCTTTGGAAACCATTCTGTTAACATTTTGGGAGTATCCACTGTGAGAAGCTCAACATTTAGATTAAGAATTATGGTCACCTTCTGATTTTCATCATGAAAAAATAGTCATATAGATGAATCCAAATGGTAACTGAAAATAAAAAATTTTGTTTGACTTCAGAACATTTTTGTTTTTATTCATTTGTATTTGTGTATTATATATTATTGTTGTTTAGCTCCTAAGTTGTGTCTGACTCTTTTGTTACCCTATGGACTGTAGCCTGCCAGGTTACTCTGTCCATGGGATTTCCCAAACAAGAATACTGGAACTGGAGCAGGTTGCCATTTCCTTCTCCAGGGGATCTTCCTACCCCAGCAATCAAATCTGCATCTCCTGCATTAGCAGGTGCAGTCTTTACCACTGAGCCACCAGGAAGCCCATGTATTATACAGGGGGAATGTAAAAAGTTTAAAATAAAACAAGGAGGCATTATTGAAAGACTTACCTTAAGATGAGGAATTTCTCTCTGTGCTTCTTATTCTGTGCCTCTTCCTATAGTGAACATTGCCTTTTGCTCTGATGAAATGTATTAGAAGGGTTTTTCCATCAGTACATGGAGTTTCATCTTTTCTGAGCTGGCAGAGTGAATTTATACTTCAGTATAATTAAAGTACTCTTCTTTTTAGGTTGTTTCCATATCTTGGCTATTGTAAATGTTGTTAATGAACATTCGGGTGCACATATCTTTTTGAATTATTGTTTTTGTTTTCTTAGGCTATATGCTCAGGAGTGAAACCACTTGATCATATGGTCGTTCTATATTTAGTTTTTTTGAGGAACCTCCATACTGCGTACCACAGTGGCTGCATCAGCTTACATTACCGCCAATGCCTTTTGCCAGTCCTTCTATATTGGAATGTCATGTTATTTTGACTTTTTAATTTTAATGAATTTCTCATTAATGATAGGATGTTTTTGGAGTAATTGTTTAATGGTTAGTTAGTAAATACTAATGAGGACTTTTCTAGCTGATCATTTTTCTTTAGGTACCATGGCACATGGATTCCAGATTAGCTTGGCATTTAATTCTTGGCAATAATCTTTTTTTTTTTCCATTGAAATTGCATGGACTTTATTGAGATTTTATGTTGTGGAAAAACTGAGACAGGTCAGAATTTTTTTCTTCTTCTCAGTCTTATATAACCCCTTAGAATATTTTTTGAAATAATTTTGAACTCATAAGAAGTTATAAAAATAGTACAGAGAGTTCCTATGTAGCCTTCACCCAGCTCTTCCAGTGATAGCATCTTATATGACTATAATATGTATAATAAAACTCAGGAAAGTGACACTGATGCAATCCACATAGATTATTTACCTGTAAGCCTCAAGTGCGGGGAGCTGTGTGCAGTGTGGGAGCTGCTTGGCTGTCTGAATTGCTGCCACCACGTTTAATGTTTGTAGGACCTCGCCCTCTATCCCAGACAGCCCTCTCAGGCATTTTTTGAGAATAATTCCATTAAACAATAGATGTTTCAAAAGGCAGGGGATATATGTATACCTATAGCTGATTCATGTTGAGGTTTGACAGAAAACAAAATTCTCTAAAGCAATTATCCTTCAACAAAAAGAAAAAAAAAAGTAGATGTGTGCCTGCCACCAAATTTGAATGGCTTTAAGGCAGACCTTTACTGGTTGCAACACCCAAAGGAAACTCCCCAGAAGGACAATAAGTAGTGTAAGCTTAGTCTGGGATTGCCAGCCAAATCATGGAATTGTCACCTAAAGTGACTGGTAATTTAGAAAAGTATCTAAAAGAAGATCTAGGCAAGGATATTTTCTTCTCCATGCACAGGAGAGACATATTACAAAATAGAGACTGATTACAAAAGGTTAATACTTTATGGTAAAGTTGAAGGTGGTCATTTGGCAAGAGCATTGAACTAAAAGGAGATTTAAGCTACCTTCCAGCTTTACAATTAATGATTCATATGATTTTAGGAGTCACACAACTTTTCTGATTGAGGCAGGTAAAATATATAATGAAGTGGGGCTGTTAACATTAACACAGTGTTTTACAAAGTGGGCCTGAATATTGCCTACATCAGAATTTACATGATGTGTTAGAATGCTGATTCTTGAGCCTCACCCCTTACCTACTCAGTCAGAACCTGTGAGGTAAGAGCTAGAAATCTTCGTGCTAAACAAGGGCCCCAAGTAATTGTTATGGATACTAAGGAGTAGGAACAACTAGCTTAGTTCACATGGAAGGCTCCTTCTAGGTTTAGAATAATCTATAATTCTAATAAATATTTTACTGAGTGTTACAAGTATTACTTAAAAGGTACAATTTGATCTTTGTGCTAGTGAGAATTAGTTTGACCCATACATTTTGTCTTTTCAGATAACATCTTTGGGATTTTAGGGAATACAGGATCCTGCAGGATGGTGTCTTTATGAATTCTTCATGGTCTAGGTCTTTTCCTAATTATTGTACAACCAGAAATTCTATCCATCCTTATCTTTACCTTAGAGTTTGAATTCTGGAAAATCCAGGTGAAATCATGTACTGCACAAAAATGATGCTTTTCCAGGGCCCAGATCTTCATGTCTCCAAAGCAAATTTCTCTCCCTTGAATAATCAGGATGACCAGTGGCCACTTTTGTCCTCCAGAAACCCATGTCCCATTGAAAACACCCTCGTGTCATCAAGGCCTTCTTCAGGGGAGTAGATACCACCCATTGGGTAACAATCAAGTTAATCTTCCTGCTTTTGGCCAGAGATCTAGTGTATCCCTAGCCAATATGTATTGATCCTATTAGTCAAACTCTCGGAGTTATCTAACCATGGCACCAGAAGTCTCCTGTAATGGTATTCATATGATATGATTCTAGAAATAATCTTTTTAAGGCTTGGGCCTAGTAGATATCAATCTGGGAGACATCCATGGATTTTTTAAAATAGCTTTTATATTTTGAAATAGTCTTACATAAGAAATTGCAAAGACAGTATAGAGTTCCCCTATACTCTTTGCCCAGCTTTTCCCAATGATAATATCTTGTATAACATTGTTAAAATCAAGAAATGAACATTGGTACAATACTCTCAACTCAACTATGGATGTTATTTACTTTTCCACAAAGGATATTAATGAGGAATTATCAGGGGTCTTTTAGATGCTATAATGTACTTTATATGACCTTTATATTACAAGCAAGAGGCAGAGTAATGTATCAGATACTGGAGTTTTGGAGCCAAACGTGTAGTTTAGTTCCAGACTCTACTGATTACTGGTTGTGTTAATTTTAGGCAAGTTACTTAATTTATCTGAACTGTAGTTTCCTTAGGAGAAGGCAGTGGCACCCCACTCCAGTACTCTTGCCTGGAAAATCCGTAGTTTCCTTATATGTAACATAGGGTGAAGTGAAGTGAAGTGAAGTCGCAAGGTTGTGTCTGACTCTTTAAGACCCCATGGACTGTAGCCTACCAGGCTTCTCTGTCCATGGGATTCTCCAGGCAAGAATACTGGAGTGGGTTACCATTTCCTTCTCCAGGGGATCTTCCTGACCCAGGGATCGAATCCAGGTCTCCCGCATTGGAGGCAGACGCTTTAACCTCTGAGCCACCAGGGAAGTCGTAACATAGGGTAATAAACCTTATTTTATAGGGTTGATATTAGGACTAAATGAGAAGGATTAAATGATGAATATTGAATGACAAGCATGTGTCTGATATTAATAAGAATGCAAAAAGTGGTTCTATACATTTTGAAAATGTATAGGAAATAGTGTTCAGTCTTCTGTGGTTTAATTCCTCGTGCATATCTGGTCTTCTTATGTAAAGTACAGAAAAGCAGTGAATAGAAGTGGCTTAAATTTTTTTTTTGTCCTTAAATGTATCAAATTTCTAGTTATTTTACCAAAAATCCAAGAAATGTAGAATCACAGAATACTAGAACTGTAAGAAGAATTAGGGAACCCATGGTCAATCTACCCATTTAGGAAACTGAAGATCACAGACACTAAAAAAAGAACAAAGTTACTGTGGTATACTAAATATTTGGTCTTTGTATTCAGTTCCTGGCACACAGATCCTTTAATCTTTGGACTCTCTGAGTTTTCTGCATGCTAATAAGATGACGGGTGGCTGAGGTCCCTAGATAGCTTGAGGATAGAAGCTGGTCACCAGAAAGACCAAGGCTTGATTAGAAGTTTGGAACTTCCAGCCCACTCCCCAACCTCCAGGGATGGGAGAAGGGTTGGATATTGAGTCATTCACCAACAGCTAATGATTTAATTGGTCACATCTGTGTAATGAAACCTTTATGCTGCTAAGTCACTTCAGTCGTGTCCGACTCTGTGCGACCCCATAGACAGCAGCCCACCAGGCTCCTCTGTTGCTGGGATTCTCCAGGCAAGAATACTGGAGTGGGCTGCCATTGCCTTCTCCAATGCATGAAAGTGAAAAGTGAAAGTGAAGTCGCTCAGTCTTAGAGACCCCATGGACTGCAGCCTACCAGGCTCCTCCGTCCATGGGATTTTCCAGGCAAGAGTACTGGAGTGGGGTGCCATTGAAACCTTTATAAAAACCCTAAATGAAGGGGTTTGGAGAGCCTGCAAGTTGGTGAACAGATTGAAGTGCTGGGAGGGTGACACTCAGAGGGACCATGGAAGCTCCATGCTCTTGCCCTGTAATCTCTTCTGACTGGTTGTTCCTGACTTGTATCCTTTATAGTAAACAGGTAACAGTAAGTAAAGCTCTGTCGTGAATGAGTTCTGTGAGTCCTTGTAGCAAATTATCCAACCTGGAGTAGGGAGGCGGTAGTCAAGTTGAACAGAAGAGTGGATTGCCTGGGAATGTAATACCCATTACTGGCACCATTATGAGGGCAGTCCTGTGGGACTGAGCCCTTTGCCTGTAGGGTCTGACACGGACTCTGTGTAGTTAGCGTCAGAATTGAATTGTAGGACACCCAGTTGGTGTCAGAATTGGTTGGTGTCAGGAGGAAAACAAGCCTGTCCTTTGCACAGCCAACATGTGGTAAATGGAGACCTGAACTCAGGTCTCTTAAATCTACTACTTACATACAGCTCTTCAAATATGAGAACATTGCCTCAATCTTCATAGAAAAAAAAGTACGTAGCAGTACGTTGCAGACTGGTAAACTCAGGTTCTCAGCCACAAAGAAGGGTGGGGTGGCAGGGTGAAATACAATTTCTTCCCTGATTCTGTGTCTCAATACTTATCTAATATTAAACTTTTATTCTGTCTGCCAGGGATTGCAAATTTTTATCCTCTACACTGTGAGAACAAAAATCTTCCAGAGCAAAGCTTCCGAAGTGTTGAAGTCCTTGTCATCCACCGCTGGGAGAGTGAAGGTGCTGCCGTCAAAGCCGAGGCTGCGTGTGAGGATGTATAACTTGATCAGGTCACTTCCAGCCCTAAATGAACGTTTTAGGCTGCTGGAGCAGTCTACACTTACCGAGGAGATGTCTGAGAGTGATCAAGTAAACACAAGCACCTAGACAGTAAAACTGTTACCTTTTGTGGCCCTCTTTTTATTCAGCTCACTTTTTCCATTTCCTTCCTTTATTATCCAGTCTTCTCATAAAATCTCCCTCAGTATATTTTGCTTAAAGTTAAGACTTAGATAAAACTTGTTGTTTATTATCATCAGGAATGGTGGATTTTGTAGTTTTTCTATTATTCAATAGAGTCTTACCCCAGTGAAATGAAGAATTCCACTCAGCTTTCAAGATAATTCGATTATCATTGCTCCCTACATCATAAAGTCTGTGTGACAAAGTTTGATAAAAATATAGAACCTAAAACAAATTCGTTTATGATTTACCAAAAAGGACATGAAGAGAAAAATTTACCCCCCCAGAACAAAATGTTTTCTGGTGAACACTACAAGGAGTTGCTTGTATGTATCATACTTCTGATCTGTGAATATATTAAATTTGTATGTGCTTGTACTTTTATTTCCAGTCAAGAACTTTGCACTTACTTAACCTCTGGAAAGGTTTTTTTTTTTTCCCTGTTAAAACAAAAAGCATATTTTATGCCCAGAGGAATTGATTCCATGAGAATTGGGAAGTGAGACATAGAAAAATGAGCTGGTTGCTAAAGCCTCTATTTCCTTCCAGTTCTTGATACATCTAACCTTTTATTGATGAAATGACAGTGAGGCTCAGAAAATGAAAAGTTAGTCACTATCACCCCTTATGACTTCTAAAAGATCCAGCTGCTCATGAGGTTTCAAACACTGGAATTATGAATGGCTTCCTAAATAAAAAATGACCTCCACTGGGTTGGAGAGCACTCCCACTGGACTTCGGAGATAGAGTCTTTGAAATGCTGTGTTCTGTTTTGTCACAAACGAGGCACCTGCTGCGAGTGCACTGAGCTAAGGGACTAACAAAGGTCAAGTAAGCTGTGGCATAGCATTCTCACCAGGCCTCAAAGAACATGTGTTTTTTATAGAAATGGTTGTAAATGACTGTCGGATTTCTAGGTGAGCCAAGAGCCTACTCCATCTGTAGTATAATTGAGATCTTACAGGATAATGGAAAATATAAAAGGAAGAGAATAAGTAAAGCAATTCTCTGAGGTCAGTGTTTTTAGTGGTGTTATAGTGACATCCCTAGATAGGGGCTGGACTTTGGGAAAATTACAAGATGCGGTTGACCTACTTGATGTCCTGGAATTTATATTCAGATGAAAATAAACCTTAAATGGAGGCCACTTTAAATGTGGAAAAAAAATCACCAAAGAGAGACATTTAGCCTGAGGGTGAAACGTGTTCCCTTGGTGGTTTTAGTTTTCTCTGTACTTTTTCCAGCATTTTGGGAGGTGCGGCAAACCGAAATTCCATATACCATTCCTGGAAAGGCTCTACCATAAATGTGAAAGAACCGCGTACTGTGCGTGTTGTGGGGGCTAAGTCAGGCAAACATTGATGTTCCCCTGCCTTCTCTGAAATTCTACCTCTTGGAAATAATTCTATTGATTTAAGCCTTTACCTCATGCACTGATTGGGAATCTTTTTTAGTTTAGTGATCCAACTTGAGAGGAAAAACCATGCTGACTTTGGGGTTTCCTTTCCTGGGTCTAAACAATTCAGAGATTACTGTTTGTCAGTCTGAATTGTTTTTTCTTTTACCCTTTCCATTTTGAAGTTCATGTTGCCTCCCCCCCCCCACCCCCCACCCCCACCTCCACCCCCCCACCCCCCCCCTCGCACGTTACCAACAAAAGCAGATCATTTTCAAGCGCACTGTCATTGTCTCCTTCAGAAGAGCTTGGCATTCTTGGCCAATGCTTGGAAAACCTGGGCCAGAAGTGCTGACTGTATCATACCAGCCAGCCAACCACAGGAGCTCTCTAGCCCTGTGGGATCCCCTTACCGTGACCCTGGGATCTGCAGGACCTGGCTCCTCAGATGAGCTCCAAGTAGAGCCAGCAGGATTGTTTCCATCCCCAGGGGCGGGGGTGGGGGGGGGGGCGTGGGAAAAATAGGGCTGGAGGGGGAGGGGCCAGTTGCTAAGAGAGGAAGAAGCTTCCTGCTTACATTTTTAAAAAGCTTGTGCTGACCATATTACGGCAATTTTAGAAGATCTTTATAAATTATCTTTTTCAAAATAGCAAAATCAGTAATTCCCTGACCTATCAATAATGTCTGTGTTTTTTTTTAATGTTCTCTTCTACTCTTGTGTGAATACAGAAGAATTTAAACAGCTGTAATTATAGCAAATGAAATTTATTCTGATATTTAGTTACAGTTCCCCACTTCTTGTAATAATTGCATAATATAGCATGCCTTACCAAGCTGTTCTGTTACTGAATGTCTGTGTGCTACATTGTTTTAGTCATGTCCCACCCTTTGGACCACCAGGCTCCTCTGTCCTTGGGATTCTCCAGGCAAGAAGACTGGAGTGGGTTGCCATTTCCTCCTCCAGGGGATCGTCCCAACCCAGGGATCGAATGGCAGGCCGGTTCTTTACCACTAGGGCCACGAAGTCTAGATCATTTCAATTTTTAATATTATAGTGACATACGATTAATAAACTGGTGTGTGTATATATATATATTCCTTTCTTTTAAATTATTTCCTGAAGATAAATTCTCAGGATGATGATAAACATGTCAAAGGGATGAACATTTAAGTTCCTTGTATATACTATTGTCTTGACAAAAATGTGACCAACATTATGGAGTACCATAAACAGTTTTTTGTATACTGTTTACTTTGGTGGTGTTTTATTTTTAAAATTATTCATATGTGTATGTAGTTTATTTATCAATTGAACTGTTATTTTTTCTCATACATTTGTATGAATTCTTATTATGGCTATTAACCCTTTAACTATTACATTAAATGACATTATTTCCCCTCAAGTTTGTTTCCTCTCTTTATAATATAATAAAATGCTCACTCTGCATTTGATTCAAGATATCCAAAAGATTTATGGGCGCATTTAGCATTTCTTGAGTTTCAATGTCTTCATGCAGGCAGAGTATTTTGTATTAAGGAATGGTTTTGTATTAAGGAATAGGTTAGGGATTATGTAAAAACTTCTAAAATGAATAACAGGGGTATAAATATGCCAACCACGGCCAAAGGAATCATGTATTACAGACACAGGCCATCTCTCACCCTTCATTCTATCGTGTAACAATTGGGTGGAGTTCCATGACAAAGTTATTTTTTCCTTTCCAACATGCTTTCTTTTGGCATCTATCCACCCTTTCTTAAAATAAAACACTAAATCTTGGAGAAGATTAGCAACTATTTGTTAATACACAAAAAAACCTTAGGGAGATTCAAATGTTACACATGCATCATCTGTATTACTTCACTTACATTAAAATGTGTATTTGAAAAAAAATATAAAAGCTGCTGAAAAATAGAGTAAGAAAATCTGGAGAAGAGAAAATAATCATAGGAGCAATAAGTAAGAAGAGAAGGATAAGATCAATACCCAAGGAACATGTCCGGTGAGCTTATATTTTTGCTATAAAAAGTGCAGGAGACCTGAGTTCAATCCCTGGGTCGGGAAGATCCCTGGAGAAGTGAATAGCTACCTACTCCAGTATTCTTGCCTGGAGAATTCCATGGACAGAGGAGCCTGGAGGGCTACAGTCCATGCATTGCAGAGTTAGACATGACAGAAACAACTTAGCACACATGCATACAATACAAAAGTTATACAATACAAAGACAGTGCACCATAGGAATCTTCAATCTCTCAAGTGGGTCACTGAAGACTATTTTTGTTTGGTTTTTAAAAAATATAGAAGTGGTTTTCCTTAATTTGGGTTATTGGAGTTAATTTTGTTTGTTTTTTTTTTTTAACTTTTAAAATTAACTTCATTGCCATATAATTTACATGCAATAAATGCACCCGTTTTAAGTGTATAATTAGATGAGTTTTAACAAATGTGTACACCTGTGAGACAAGATTAAGAACATTTCCTTCACCCTGTAACCTTCTCTGCCCCAGTTAAACCTTACTTCACCCTTCCCAGCTCCAGGTAACCACTGGTCTGCTTTCTACCACCGTGTGTTAGTTTAGCCTGTTCCAGAACGCCAAATAGGACCATATCCTCTTTTGAGTCTGGCTTCTTTCATTCAGCATAGGGTCTTTGAGATTCATCCATGTTATATGTATGTATCAGTGGCTTGCTTTTTATTGCTGAGTAAAATTCAGTTTGGATAGATCATGTCTTGTTTATGTATTCACTAGTTGAAGGACATTTGGTCATTTTCAGGTTTTGAAAACCACGAATAAAACTGATACACCCATCCTTCTATAAGTCTTTGTGTAGATATGTTTTCTCTGAAAATATCTAGTATAGTGTGATACTGAGTCATAAAGTAAGTGTATATTTAACTATGCAGGAAACTGCCAGTTTTGCAAAGTAGTTTTGCCATTTTATACTCTCAGTAGCAATATACGGGAATTAGTATTTAAAGTCCTGATTTTTGAATTGTTTCAAAAGGTGGAAAAAGGTCATAAATTCTTTTTGCAAGTGGTTGACCATGTTTCTGAAAGATCCCATTGCTTGATATGTTAGCCCTTTATTTTAACAAAGAAAAAAATAAAAGGAAAGCAGAGTGGTATGATCTTACGCTGTTATCTCTTAAAAGCTGTATTTCCCAGGGAACTATAGTCCAATTCTTATCTTCTTCCAGTAGAGTTTCGTTACACGTGTAAGTATCACATTGATAATTTGCTGAACTTTGATATAATCTGCTATGAAATCATGACATATTGAGACCTTCTGGACCTTTGCAATGACAAAAATTTGATTTTTCTGCCATAGTACCTACCAAGTAATAGCAGACTAGGGCAGCACTCTGGACTTGCGGTGTGGTCTCAGCTACGTTATGTGACTTAAAGCAAGACATTTGCCTCTCTGGGCATAAGCCTAGGCTCTACCTTTGTAATAGGCAGGACTGGTGGCTCAGATGGCCAAGAATCCCCCTGCAGTTTAGGAGACCCAGATTTGATCCCTTGGTCAAGAAGATCCCCTGGAGAAAGGGAATGGCTACCCATCCTGGTATTCTTGCCTGGAGAATTCCATGGACAGAGGAGCTTGGTGGGCCACAGTCAATGGGGTCTCAAAGAGTTGGACACGACTGAGCAATTAACACTATTACTACTACTAGGTAAATTCTGTACCAGCTCTAGAATTTTGTGACTCTAAATACAGGATGAAATTATTTTAAAATTATTTTTTCACCTACATATTACATGAATATATTTCTTTAAAAAAGAAAATAGAGCATGCCAGATAGAGCCAAAGTTCCAGCCCCTTCACCTATACAGAACAGCCTTCAAGGAGCAGTTTCTCTAGAGAGAGGTGGATGTAGAGCCCTCATGGTAGGGCAGTGGGTCTCAGTGGATATGCAGCTGGTAGGACAGACCAAGTATTTTGCTAAGAATGACTAACTCAGGGGTATACAGTAAGAATATAATTTTCTCCTTTATTATTTCTACATGGGGTAGCAGCTTTCTTTCTTTACACAAATAGATCTTTATGTTTGGCCAGTGGTGGGGAGGCTCACCTGACCAACTGGCCCCTATCTGGTCCTCCTGAGTTCCCCCTTCTGTTTGGAGTTCTCTTATTTAGCCAACTGCTGCCACACAGAGCTGACTCTCAGGGAGGGATCTAATGAAATTCTTACCCTGGAAGGAACTTATGTCATTTCTTTGGTTCCTCTGAGGGTAGTTGAGATGATTGAAATTTTCAAAATGATTTACACTAACTACTAAAAGAGAACACGATGAAACAGATGTTTCATCCAACTTGTTTACAAGGCTCCTAGTCTTTGTCCCACTTTCTATCAGTCAAAGAATCTCCCTTTTTCACCCTTAGGATTTTTTCTCTTCTATTGGGAGAATGCGAGCCACGCTGACTTATGAAGAGAAAGATCAGGTGGTATGTAAGTGAGTTGACTACATTCCTCAAAACCACAGTACAGCTATAACCCTTGTTCAGATATCTGTGAAACTTGGGCTGCTGCTGCTGCTGCTGCTGCTGCTGCTAAGTCATTTCAGTCGTGTCCGACTTTGTGTGACTCCATAGATGGCAGCCCACCAGGCTCCCCCCGTCCCTGGGATTCTCCAGGCAAGAACACTGGAGTGGGTTGCCATTTCCTTCTCCAGTGCATGAAAGTGAAAAGTGAAAGTGAAGTCGCTCAGTCGTAGCCAACCTTCAAATGTAGAGTTCTCATTTCTCCCCTTGCTATAGGCTAAGCTAAAGGTCTTTCCTTATACTGTTTCTCCTTTTTTCACATGCTTCCACCTTTCACATTTCTAATTCAGGGTTATTCTATGTGTTCATTTCAAACCAAATTCACCTGGACATAGGGGAGAGGCCCAGGTGATCATGAAGTTCAATTTACTCTGTCAGTATTTTTCCAAATGCCACACACACAAAAATAGATGGGGTTTTTAACTAACAGCACTTTAAAGGTGTGCTTATGGAGTTCCCAGAACAATCTTCTTGGTGGTTTGTTTGATGCTTATCCCAATAAATGTGACCCTAAGTGCTTAGGCAGTGGCAATTGTATAACTTAGCTTTTCTGGTTTATCTAATGAAAGGCAGCAGTAACTAAAATCAGTGTCTACACACAGAGTGGGAGAAAGCATGTTCTTGTTAAGAGTGACAAGTGGCTCAGTCTGGTCTATTGTTCTGTGGCCAATTATCACCAGCATTTATTGGGAGCCTAAGTACAGAGACCTGTATCATCAGCAACTGTGGCACATTACAGAAGAGCAATAACTATTTCACTGACTCAACAGATATTCACTGAATGCCACATAAGAGAGGAGCAAAAAGGGAAATATGATTTATGGGTAATGTTCTTATCTTTGGGTTGGGTGTTGAACTCCAGCTGTTCATGAGGCTCTTAAATTAATTTTTTAATGTAATTCTTATATAGGATCAGGAACACAAAAGGTCACTGATGTTTTTGTGAACAGTTTAGTAATTTAGTTAAAACAAGAAAATGGGCAGGATATGGTTTTGGTTATAAAGGTGTCTATAACCTAAAGGGGGAAATTTGACAAACTCAGAGGATAATTTCATGCTGTCATATAACATATTACTAAACCTAAATATCCTTGATTTCATGCCCAGTCACAGTACTGTAAGTCTACATCCCACTGCATAGCAAGAAGCAAAATGTTTTACAAAGTTCTTCATTGAAAATTTCCAAATGTGTATTTCTGAAGAATCCTGGGGAAATGCTTTAATGTGGCACAGAAGTCTTTCTTGTCTCGGGTCACCTTAGCCTCTGATCTGGCTTCCAAATGATGCTTTACTAATCTGATGTCTCACTTCTTGCCCCAGGCAGCTCTTGCTTCTGCTTTGACCAGAGGAATTATCACTACCATATCTCTCAGTTTCCTCAGTAGTACCCAGGGTCAGTCAGTCAGTTCAGTTGCTCAGTTGTGTCCAACTCTCTGCGACCCCATGGACTGCAGCATGCCAGGCCTCCCTGTCCATCACCAACTCCTGGAGTTTACTCAGACTCACGTCCACTGAGTCAGTGATGCCATCCAACCATCTCATTCTCTGTCGGCCCCTCTTCCTCCCGCCTTCAATCTTTCCCAGCATCAGGGTCTTTTCAAATGAGTCAGGGACAAGTTTAACATTAAACAAGACTTCACGGATTGCTTGAGGATGAAGCACAAGGGAATTACAACATAAAGAACTTTAAGCTGCTTTCAGAGTCCACAAGCCCTAGTCCCTCTAAAGGCAAATGTATGGGTGCCTCTCTTACCAGCTTCCAGCTGGCCCCAGTGTTCAGTTCAGTCCAGTCACTAGTCGTGTCCAACTCTTTGTGACCCCATGACCTGCAGCACACCAGGCCTCCCTGTCTATCACCAACTCCTGGAGTTTACTCAAACTCACGTCCATCAAGTCGGTGATGCCATCCAGCCATTTCATCCTCTGTCGTCCCCTTTTCCTCCAGCCCCCAATCCCTCACAGCATCAGAGTTTTTTCCAATGAGTCATCTCTTTGCATGAGGTGGCCAAAGTACTGGAGTTTCAGCTTCAGCATCATTCCTTCCAAAGAATACCCAGGATTGATCTCCTTTAGAATGGACTGGTTGGATCTCCTTGCAGTCCAAGGGACTCTCAAGAGTCTTCTCCAACACCACAGTTCAAAAGCATCAATTCTTTGGTGCTCAGCTTTCTTCACAGTCCAGTTCTCACATCCATACATGACTACTGGAAAAACCATAGCCTTGACTAGACGGACCTTTGTTGGCAAAGTAATGTCTTTGCTTTTCAATATGCTGTCTAGGTTGGTCATAACTTTCCTTCCAAGGAGTAAGCGTCTTTTAATTTCATGGCTGCAGTCACCATCTGCAGTGATTTTGGAGCCCCCAAAAATAAAGGCTGACACTGTTTCCCCATCTATTTGCCATGAAGTGATGGGACCAGATGCCATGATCTTCGTTTTCTGAATGTTGAGCTTTAAGCCAACTTTTTCACTCTCCTCTTTCACTTTCATCAAGAGGCTTTTTAGTTCCTTTTCACTTTCTGCCATAAGGGTGGTATCATCTGCATATCTGAGGTTGTTGATATTTCTCCTGGCAATCTTGATTCCAGCTCGTGCTTCTTCCAGCCCAGCGTTTCTCATGATGTATTTTGCATAGAAGTTAAATAAGCAGGGTAACGGTATACAGCCTGGACGTACTCCTTTTCCTATTGGGAACCAGTCTGTTGTTCCATGTCCAGTTCTAACTGTTGCTTCCTGACCTGCATACAGGTTTCTCAAGAGGCAGGTCAGGTGATCTGGTATTCCCATCTCTTTCAGAATTTTCCACGGTTTATTGTGATCCACATAGTCAAAGGCTTTGGCATAGTCAATAAAGCAGAAGTAGATGTTTTTCTGGAACTCTCTTGCTTTTTCGATGATCCAGCAGATGTTGGCAATTTGATCTCTGGTTCCTCTGCCTTTTCTAAAACCACCTTGAACATATGGAAGTTCACGGTTCATGTATTGCTGAAGCCTGGCTTGGAGAATTTTGAGCATTAGTTTACTAGCATGTGCTGCTGCTGCTGCTAAGTTGCTTCAGTTGTGTCCGACTCTGTGCAACCCCATAGACGGCAGCCCACGAGGCTCCACCATCCCTGGGATTCTCCAGGCAAGAACACTGGAGCAGGTTGCCATTTCCTTCTCCAGTGCATGAAAGTGAAAAGTGAAAGTGAAGTCGCTCAGTCGTGTCAGACTCATAGCGACCCCATGGACTGCAGCCCACCAGGCTCCTCCATCCATGGGATTTTCCAGGCAAGAGTACTGGCATGGGGTGCCATTGAGATGAGTGCAATTGCGCTAGTTTGAGCATTCTTTGGCATTGCCTTTCTTTGGGATTGGAATGAAAACTGACCTTTTCCAGTCCTGTGGCCACTGTTGAGTTTTCCAAATTTGCTGGCGTATTGAGTGCAGCACTTTCACAGCATCATCTTTCAGGATTTGAAATAGCTCAACTGGAATTCCATCACCTCCACTAGCTTTGTTTGTAGTGATGCTTTCTAAGGCCCACTTGACTTCACATTCCAGGATGTCTGGCTCTAGGTGAGTGATCACACCATCATGATTATCTTGGTCGTGAAGATCTTTTTTGTACAGTTCTTCTGTGTATTCTTGCCATCTCTTCTTAATATCTTCTGCTTCTGTTAGGTCCGTACCGTTTCTGTCTTTTATTGAGCCCATCTTTGCATGAAATGTTCCCTTGGTATCTCTAATTTTCTTGAAGAGATCTCTAGTCTTTCCCATTCTGTTGTTTTCTTCTATTTCTTTGCATTGATCGTTGAGGAAGGCTTTCTTATCTCTTCTTGCTATTCTTTGGAACTCTGCATTCAGATGCTTACATCTTTCCTTTTCTCCTTTGCTTTTCACTTCTCTTCACAGTAAGGCCTCTGCAGACAGCCATTTTGCTTTTTTGCATTTCTTTTCTCTGGGGATGGTCTTGATTCTTGTCTCCTGTACAATGTCACGAACCTCCATCCATAGTTCATCAGGCACTCTATCTATCAGATCTAGTCCCTTAAATCTATTTCTCACTTCCACTGTATAATCATAAGGGATTTGATTTAGGTCATACCTGAATGGTCTAGTGGTATTCTCTACTTTCTTCCATGTAAGTCTGAATTTGGCAATAAGGAGTTCATGATCTGAGCCACAGTCGGCTCCCGGTCTTGTTTTTGCTGACTGTATAGAGCTTCTCCATCTTTGGCTGCAAAGAACATAATCAATCTGATTTCGGTGTTGACCCTTACTACAGTCTTTGGCCCCAGTATAGTAGCGATCAATTTATTTCTTCTCAATGGCAAGCCCTTTGCCCAGGAGCCTAGAGAGAGGAAATGCTTTCCCCTCATGCCAGGCTAAGGTTCATCTCCTTATCCTCTGCCCCAGGCTCTGAGTTTTCTTTAGGGATATTGACAGTGGTGTTATTCACTGTTTGCCATAATTTTATCTCTGTCTGTATTTGTGTGGTTTAATCCAATCTCAAACCATCTCAAAGACATCAGAATACTATTACCAACAGAAGTAGTTTCCCCAAATCTGCATCATTCAGTTCTAAATTACAAGCAATGAAGAACAAGTCTTTGGAGAAAATCTGGAACTTTTCTCATTCTTACTACAGTCTTTTTCTCCCCAAATGCTGCCAAGCAATTGCTCAAAGAATAATACATAGAATGTTGGAAAATACATTTCAGAGGCAAAGAATTCTAAAATCAAATATTTCACTCTCAAACATAATTTTTCAGACTTACAACTGCAAAAATGTCACTCTTTACTAAAAGTGCATAACTTCTCACCTTAAATTCACTTTACTTATCTGGTGAACAACTGAGGAACAAGTAAGTTCAAATTGATTTTTGCTCTTTATCTTAGAAAGCAAGTTTCCAGCAACTTTTAAGAGAGCACTTCCCTCCCCATGCCGATTCCATCACCTATTCCCCCCTCCTCCCAAATTTCAGGCTTCAGTCTAAAGCCAGCATACTTCTTATATAAACATGCATATTCAAGACAAATGCTTTAGATAAATGAAAAGAGTATGTAAGGCACGCTCAAATATCTTATTTCCAAAATGGCTCTGGGATCCTTAATGAGTTCTAATTTCCTAGCCTTCACCTTTTACACATCCATAAAATCTGCCCTGTCTCGTAAACGCTGTTGGGAACTCCTTGTTCAGAAACTGATTCATTCCCATTCCCCGCACAGTGCCTAACAAAGCGTAGGCGCCCAATAATGAATGAATGAGTTTGCAGAAGGAAGGCGGGGAAAAGGTTAGTTTTTTCGAGATAGGACTAGGAGAACTACAATGGCTACAAAACAACAAAAAAACACAAACTTGGACAAACGCCTACTCTTCGTTCTCAAAGTCCAGAAGACCAAACTACGTCCCGCCCACGGGCGAGAAACGGGAAATACTACTGTTCAGGAAAACCGGAAGTGCCTGGTCACGCCCCGCGCATGCGTGCATCTGTTCTGCGTGCACTTCCTACACTTATCCCGTCATCCAGTGAGAAAGCAGAGACTCAGACCCCTGCAGACCCCGGCGTCGTTAGTCCCCGCCCTATCGACGTTGCGCATGCGTCCTGGGTCGGTCCGATAGCTCTGAGGCGGAGCGAAAGGACAGATTTTCTTCTTATTCCCGCCCCTCTTCGTTCCCCGCCTGCCACGTACTGGGCCCGAGCTCTCGCTAGGCTTGGTGGTTCAGTGCGATTGGTCGGGGCCCGCGCGAGTCTGCCAGCGAGGTGCGGCGGCCCCGGAGGGCAACCGAGTGGGCTGTGACCGCAGCCTTCCCCCAGCGCCCCAGAGTCCGACGGTGGCGGCCTAGCACGGGGTCGGATCAGCGGAGACCCGCGGAGGGGCGGCAGTGGCGGCCTCGGGAAGACGGTATGGCCGCTGCCGACGGGGTCGCGGCGGATTTCTCCGGCCAGGCGGGCCGGGAGACGTGGAAACGCTGCGAGGGCCTCGTTCGAACCGGCGAGCGCGGGGCGGGTGGGGTCGGAGGGGTCGTGGGAAGGCTCTGGAGGCCGAGGACTGAGGCCAGGCCGGGCCTCGCCTCGAGGAGAGGCCACGGCGGGGGAGGGGCGGGGTGGGGGTGCCACTGGCCACCGTGGCAACAACGAAGCGGACCTGTGGGGGGCTTTAGGAGGTGTTTGTGCCAGCAAGAGCATTTGTGTCAATCCCGCTTGGCTCCAAGGAGTCGGACAGCCGGAGGGAGCGGAGAGGGACTTCTGGAGATCTGGGGTGGTCCAGTGCCTAACCCTCAGAGGTGCTTGAAAGGGTGAGAAGTGGGGAGAAGGGCGCCTATGGAAATTAGTTGATTGGGGGTCGCCTGGGGAAGCCTTGTTCCTTGACTGTGTTAGTGCTTGATCAAGCGCCGTCTGGAGGCCAAACCCAGTCTAGTAGTGGTGATGACATCTAACTTTTCAAGAGTTTACTTTGCTAGGCAATATGCTAAGTAGTTTAGGTTCACAGTCTCATTTAATCGTCACAAGGATTCTTCCAAATTTAGATATTCTCTTTTTGCAGTTAACGAAGGTGAGACTTTAAGAGGTATTTCCTGAGGTCACGCAGCTAGTGGGAGAAATCTTTACTATCAACGCTGTCTCTGGTCAGGCAGAATTCTGACCTTGCATTCTTTGGAGTACTCGAGGGTTGGTTTTATTTACGGTTTCTTAAAGGAAATTTCTACCTTCTGGAGTTGCCTAAGCAAATTCACTGAACAGGGCCCTCACCACAGGGCTGGTGGAGCTGGAGGTTTGGTCACTGAACCTGGATCCTGGTTCAAAGAGGCAGGCTTTTTACATGTTTCCT
Organism: Bubalus kerabau; assembly: GCF_029407905.1. Lineage (NCBI taxonomy): Eukaryota > Metazoa > Chordata > Mammalia > Artiodactyla > Bovidae > Bubalus > Bubalus kerabau. Next base: position 91,537,021 of record NC_073625.1, read on the forward strand.
TGGGCATGTCACTTTACTCTCCAGTTCTGAGAACAGTGTTCCTGGTGGAAGATTTCATAAGTTAGTGGCCGAGTCATTTCTGGCCTTCAGAGGGAGTAGGGCAAAGACAGATGAAAGGAGAAATGGGGAGCTGAAAAAGCTGTGAGGATGTCACCAGCAGCCCTGGGAACTAGTAGTTCATAGCAGTCTCTACTTTGTGATTGAGGCTAGAGAAAAAGAGGACCTGGATTCTATGGTTACATAAAAAATAGAGTGATAGGATTTTCCCTGGAAGAGAGAATTTCGAGGTGCTTTTGTTTTTGTGATAACCTGTTTTATGTCATGCCTTATGGCGATGACTGCACAAAATGGAGACAGCCTTAGGAAAGAAGACCTGGTTCCTGGCCACAGGTAGTTTACAGTCCAAGAGAAGCACTAGCCAGTAAGTGAATTTGCAGGCAAACATGGCAGGTGTCAGGTATTTAAAAAGGGGCTCATATTTTCAGAGTCATTGGAACTGGGCAACAATTCCTTTATGATCAAAAGGATTATATCAGTTATATTCATTGTTGGAAATGTCTCTAATTAGGGTTACGTCAGTTGTAGGGAGTCACCTCTAGCTAGTGTGAAGGCTTGACTTAGGAACTGACCTGATAGTACTGCCTTCTTTTAATCTGTCAGAACTTTATCACTTGTCATTCATGTTTTGTTTAGGGAACAAAAAGTATTAAAAATCTTTACTTACTGTATGTCAGGCGCTATTCTAGAAGTTACTGAGAATAGGTAGTACTATCCTGCTGAAGCTAAGCTCTGGTCCTTCAACTACATTATTGATGGTTTACACATCCTGTAGGGAAGAGAAGATTACATAGATTGATTTGAAGTTCTTTATTACTCTCAGGCTGCAAGGCAAACAAAGTGAAATCTTAACCATCTTACTGAAGTAATTATACTTCAGAACTTGGCACGCAGTAGGTATTTAAGTGTTTGCCAAATGAAGAGGGCTGGTTTGGCTCACAGGTGAAGGGGTTGTATGGAGGTTTCAGTTAATCAAAGTCTTTAGGAAAAGTCCATTGTCAGAATTGGCAGATAAAACACTGACTGTATTCTCTATGTTAAGACAAGCGTAGCATCTGGATGGTAGAACATAGTCCACTCTGTTCTTAACTGACCTTAGAGTGTTAGATTCTGTATTTAATGCACCATTTTAAGATGGGCATTAAAGGTTCATTCATAGAATTAATTTGTTCAGAGGGTGGCAAGGGAGTCTAGAGACAATAATGAGTACCTAATTTTAAGGACATGTGGCATTTGTATGAGGATACTAGAGCATTTATGTATACTACTGATTAAATGAATTAGGATTCATGAAAACCTCTTCAAATATTTGAAGTGTTGGTGTGTTGGGGGCCAGGTAGAGTGCTTTCACACGCACACAAAGGAGCAGATGTAGAGAACTAGGAAAACTAAATATGTTAATAAAATAACACATTTAAGAGAAGAAAGCAGAATGCTCCTAGTAGAAAAGCATAGTTTTGAAACCAGAATGTGACCAGTAGGAAATGCTCTGTAGTTGCAAATAATGTGTTCGTGAACATCTTGGTCTCGGAAAGAAGAGATAGGCCTTGAGAAGAAGAGATATTAACATATTAATTAAGCGAAAGTGTATTTTCTGTTATTATACAATAATGGTATAAATTACTAGAGACTGCAGACATTATTTTGAATTTAGGATTGCAAAGTCATTATAGGAGAAGTGCACTGAATAACCTAAGATTAAGATAAAACCCAAGAAGGCAGAATTCAATGGCAAGTTAATATTTAGTTCTCTGACACTGTCTTATTTTTAAGGGTGCTGTCTAATCACACATACTCAGGATTGGGGATGGAAGCGTTAGGGAGGATGGAGAAACAATAGTGGACAGACTTTTAGAAAGCTCAGGAGGATGTCACTGATTTGTTTTTTGTCCTCAAGTTCTGAAAATAGTAAAATTGGAGAAAATGCTCATGAGGTCTTTCTTATTTTAGCGAGAAAATTTTGAAACTATTTTAAGTGTTCACACATACTTTGCTCTTCAGGGTTAGCATTTAATATACACAGTCTAGTAGGGTTTGGAGGCTAGTATTTAATGATTGTCCTTCCTTTAATGACTAGAATAATTAACTGTGCTAGGCACTGTTCTAGGCTCCAGAAATAACAGTGAACAAAGCCATTTATTTCCCTATTTTCTAGTGGAAAAGAATAAAAAATACTTTATAAATGTTTGATAGTGATTAGTGCTTTGCAGAAAATGAAGCTGAATAAGAAAGTGACAGTAAAGCCATTTTAAATTAGATAGTCCGGAAAAACCTCTGAGAAGTTAGCATTTGATCAGAGATCTGAATCATGTGAGGGGTGTGAAAAGGGGTCAAGGTTAAGGAAGCAGCAAGTGCCAAGTCTTGAGAAGGAGATTGTAAAATCTGAGTGTAGCAGAGTGGCCAGGGAAAGAGGTGGGAAATGACCTTGACCTTGTAGTTCTGGCTTTTATCAAGAGTGAGATGAGACTCTGTTGGAAGATTTTAAAGTAGTTGTGCTCAGTTCAGTTCAGTTCAGTCACTCAGTCATGTCCGACTCTCTGCGACCCCATGAATTGCAGCACGCCAGGCCTCCCTGTTCATCACCATCTCCCAGAGTTCACTCAAACTCACATCCATTGAGTCGGTGATGCCATCCAGCCATCTCATCCTCTGGCGTCCCCTTTTCCTCCTGCCCCCAATCCCTCCCAGATTTTATTTAACAGGATAACTCTGATGTGTTGAGGATACTTGTGTTAAGCATTTTACATAGAAATGTATCTCAAATAGTTCCCATTTGTGTTCTCTTCCATTAGAGATCATTTCTATGTAAAACCATCAAAATTGTCTTTATAGGTCGTGTCCATTTGACAGCCTCTAAACCCTTAGTTCAGATGGTAAAGCATCTGCCTGCAATGCGGGAGACCTGGGTTTGATCCCTGGGTCAGGAAGATCCCCTGGAGAAGGAGATGGCAACCCACTCCAGTATTCTTGCCTGGAGAATCCCATGGACGGAGGAGTCCACGGGGTTGCCAAGAGTTGGACACGACTGAGCGACTTCACTCACTCACTCACTTACTTGTTAAGCAAACAAAGGTAAAAGGCAGACAGACCAGTTAGGAGTCTTTTGCAGTAATCCAGGCAAGAGATGATGGTGGCTTGGATTAAGTTGATAGAGGTGAAGGATAGAACTCTAGAGATATTTTGAAAGTTGTGGCAACTATATTCATTGGCAATTTGGTATATGTAAGGTGTGCGGGAAAGAGAGGAACTAAGTTTTTTTTTCGTTTATCTTGAATATCTTAGAAGAATTGTCATTAATAGAGATGGAGAAAACTACAAGAGAAGCACAGTTTATGGGAAAGATCAGGATTTTGTTCTAGACATGTTAAGTAAGAAGTCTAAATCAGATGAGCAGTTAAATATATGGGTAAAATAATAATAGACATAAAATAATAAAAGTTATTTTTTTAATGCACATAATCAAACCAGTTCCAGACCATTTTACCATAAATATGGTAACATTGGAACAGTGAATTTCCTTTGAAACTGAGATTTCTTAGAGTCTAATAGCTGGGGAAACAGTGGAAACAGTGTCAGACTTTATTTTTTGGGGCTCCAAAATCACTGCAGATGGTGATTGCAGCCATGAAATTAAAAGATGCTTACTCCTTGGAAGGAAAGTTATGACCAACCTAAACAGCATATTGAAAAGCAGAGACATGACTTTGCCAACAAAGGTCCGTCTAGTCAAGGCTATGGTTTTTCCAGTAATCATGTATGGATGTGAGAACTGGACTGTGAAGAAAGCTGAGGGCCGAAGAATTGATGCTTTTGAACTGTGGTGTTGGAGAAGACTCTTGAGAGTCCCTTGGACTGCAAGGGGATCCAACCAGTCCATTCTGAAGGAGATCAGCCCTGGGATTTCTTTGGAGGGAATGATGCTAAAGCTGAAACTCCAGTACTTCGGCCATCTCATGCGAAGAGATGACTCATTGGAAAAGACTCTGATGCTGGGAGGGATTGGGGGCAGGAGGAGAAGGGGATGCCAGAGGATGAGATGGCTGGATGGTGTCATTGACTTGATGGATGTGGGTCTGAGTGAACTCCGGGAGTTGGTGATGGACAGGGAGGCCCAGCGTGCTGCGATTCATGGGGGTCGCAAAGAGTTGGACACGACTGAGCGACTGAACTGAACTTAATATTAATAGTAGCTTTGCTTTTTAGCTTTTAAAATATGTTTTATAGCTATTTAATCATCAAGATCATTTTGTCAGTCTTTCTCTAGAGTTACATATATAGAACATCCTGGAGTCCACCATGAATGGGCAGTTGGATCTGAGTGGTAAACTAATCATAAAAGCTCAACTTGGGGAGGATATTCGACGAATTCCCATTCATAATGAAGATATTACTTATGATGAATTAGTGTTAATGATGCAGCGAGTCTTCAGAGGAAAACTTCTGAGCAATGATGAAGTTACAATAAAATATAAAGATGAAGGTAAGTGTTTCTCAAGTTTTTAAAAACCTAAGTATTATATGTGTTCTTTTGCCCATTTTTCATTGAACTCCAAATAAAAATTCTGTTTCCTCCTATGGTAATTGAGTACCACTTTCTTTTACTTAAGGGAATGCCCATGTAGTTAGTTATACTTATAAGTAAAAAATTTGCCAAGTGATTTATTATTAGAAAGGGGTTTTAAGTGATAGGATACAGTCACACATTTTTACAAGCCATTTGTTTTTCTTTTATGCCTGTACAATTCTGGCTTCCTTTTTGCTTTAAAACCAAACTTGCACTCATATTTCCTAAAGTGAAAGGGATGTTAGTACATTTTGAATGAGAAAGGATTCGTGAAAGTATGGAAAAGTATGGAAAAGCTGTTTTTTTGCAGGTATTTTCAGAACACTTAATATGCTGAAGTACTTTCTCAGTTTATGCAGTGTTCCCAGGCTAATTTGACTACAAAACTTTTTATGGAGATCGGTTTTACCTGACAAATATATCATCAACGACATAGTGGACTTATATTAGTAGACTGTCGTTTCTTTTTTTTGGAAACATAAAGCATTTGTTTATTATTGCTATAATCAAGGCAAAATCTCTTTAAAAAATTGGCTTTGATAATGCAAATATAATCAGAATCATTATTCCTGCATTTACAGTTTGTTTTCTGCTGTTCGGACCGCAGGGTTTCACACCTGCCTCAGTAGACTCTCTTTCTTTTTCTTTTGACCTGTCGTCTTTGTTAACATCTCTAGTGAAATTGGGCTTTAGGTGGTTATGAGTATCTTTACTACTGCTGAATTTATTTCCAGTCTGTTTCATCTTGATCTCAACACTTGGCACTGCTATCCACAGCATCGTTTTATAAATACTTATTTCTCTGACACTGTGCTGTCTCAGTTTTCTTATCCCTAATAGCTTCTGTGTTTCTCTCTGTGTGTTGGTTTAAAGTAATGTCAGCTGTTAGTATAAAAATCTTAAAATCTCAGTGGTTTAACGTTCAAGAAATTATTCAGGGGCCCAGGTTGACATAAGCTCTGATATCTTCAGTACATGGCTTACAAGCTCAACTTGAGTATCTGCATTCAGCAAGCAGATGCATGAAGATGGAGTATAGGGGATCACATGGGAGATTGTACTCTCTAAGCCTTGAGGTGGTTTATCATTTCAGCTCATCACATTGACCAGACCCCAGTCACATGACTGTTCTGAGATGTTAGTGGGTTGGGAACTTGTCCCTGCTTGGATAGCCACTTTCCAACAACTTAGCCTGTGGAAGGGGAGTGTAAATCACTGATGGTTAACTAAGCCAGTTAATTCACTAGAGGTATAATATGCCTTTCATTTTTTCAATATTTCATATAATGTTGAAAAATGAAAGTGTTAGGCGCTCAGTCGTGTCTGACTCTTTGAAACCCCATGGACTGTAGCCTGCCAGGCTCCTTTGTTTATGATATTCTCCAGGTAAGAATACTGGAGTGGATAGTTATGTTCTCCTCCAGGGGATCTTCCTGACCCAGGGATTGAACTCACATCTCTTTTGTCTCCTGCGTTGGCTGCTGCTGCTACTGCTGCTAAGTCGCTTCAGTCGTGTCCAACTCTGTGCAAGCCCATAGACAGCAGCCCACCAGACTTCCCCGCCCCTGGGATTCTCCAGGCAAGAACACTGGAGTGGGTTGCCATTTCCTTCTCCAATGCATGAAAGTGAAAAGTGAAAGTGAAGTCACTCAGTTGTGCCCGACTCTTAGAGACCCCGTGGACTGCAGCCTACCAGGCTCCTCTGTCCATGGATTTTCCAGGCAAGAGTACTGGAGTGGGGTGCCATTGCCTTCTCCGACGGCAGGCAGATTCTTTACCAGCTGAGTCACAGGGGAAGCCCCTTCATCTAATGTTACCCAAAACAAATTTTTGAGGGTCATCCTTGTTAAGGAACAAAAAAGGAAAGCATTTTCTTATTCTCTTCCCTAGTAACAGACTCCGGGAGTTGGAGATGGACAGGGAGGCTTGGTGTGCTGCGGTTCTAGGGTCGCAAAGATTCGGACACGACTGAGCGACTGAACTGATCTAGTAACGTCATCTGTTTATAATACATTGATTATCCCGTTTGACTTCCAAATGTGTGTGTAAATGTGATCAATTTGTTCTTCTTTTTGTTTGACTTTACAACTCAAGTTTTTAATGGTTTTACCTGAGATGATTTGCTTTTACCTCAAAGCTGGCAATGGACTTGGGCAAACTCTGAGAGATAGTGGGGGACCAGGAGGCCAGGTGTGCTGCAATCCATGGAGTTATAAAGAGTTGGACACGACTTAGTGACTGAACAACAAAACCTGAGATGATTTGCTCTTACCTCAGAATTGGCATATCTTAAATGAACTTTACTATTTTACTGCCTTTCTTTTAACTCATTTTTGTTTACAGAAGGGTCAGCCAACTCCTTCTTTAAAGGATCACATAATATTTTAGAATTGTGGGTCCTATAAGGCCTTGCTAATCTTTTTTGTAGAACCTTTTAAAAATACAAAAACTATCCTTAGTTTGAATTCTTTAAGCCAGAATTTATCCATTGATTGCAGTTTGTAACTCCTAGCTTAGGGTATCCTCGTTGTTGAAACTGTCTTCTACATCTGGTTATCACATTGAATTTGTTTTTCATTGTGTTTTTGAGTGCTTTTGTAAATTATACAGATGTGCGTTCCATAGACTGTATTGGGTACTAGTTTAGAGAGCTGACTTAGGTAAAGAGTTCCTGATGTCATAGAAACTCTTATTTCTGTTGGGGAAATCAGAAAAGAAAAAATCAGTTATAGAAAATTTCCTTCTTTTACATATGTACTTAAAAATATGTTTATGAGTAGAATCCCTAAAGTTGAACATTAGATGTGTGTGTTGTCAAAAACCAAAACAAAACATTGGTCTGCTGTGAAGAGATGATAAAACTCTCAGTTATGGCTCTTATTGCCATCTTTATCCAAAATAACCGGCCTAATCAGTGTTAAAATTGGTGTACACAGCATGGCTGGAACAGCCTCTCAGCCTCCCCATGACAGCCCTGCTCCCCCAGCTGTGTCTATGAGGATACCTTGGAATGGTTTCTCTTGTGTTCTTTCTCTAGCCATTTTTTCCCTAGCCCTTGGAAAGCTTTTGAACAGGCAATTGATATGCTGATTATAGTATTCTTTATCCTTGGGATCTAGGGGATTTCAGAATCTTGTGTACAGGAATATTTTTCCTGAGGAGAATTGATGGTTTTCATGTTAGTGTTGAGATGATTGGGGACCTGAAAGACTCAACTGTCTACCCATTTATTAGAACAATTTTGCAGAAAAAAAATTTTGCAACCTTTTTAGTTACTGTTATATATGGCTTCCCCTCTGTTTGTGTCAGTGGTGTTTTACTGTGCTTAGAATTAAAATTTGAACCTTGAGAATTATTATTACCTTGATTTCTGGTAAATATATTTAAATATTTTAGAATAGAAAAGATTTCAATCTAAACTGTAATTTCCTCCAGGTGATTAGTAAAAGATTACATTAATCTTAGCTATGTGTTGGCTCGTCTTATGAGAATAAGATAAATATCTTGCCATGAAAGAAATAAAATTAATTTAGTATTCTTTTGGATAAATATGTCTTCCCTAGATCCTTTATGTTTAAAGGTTTTATGGAAGATTCTCTATGCTCTGTGATCCACATTTTGCATTTTAATTGACATATATCCTAGCTTACTACTGATGCAAATCTGAAATTTTTATTTGTTTCAGATGGAGATCTTATAACAATTTTTGATAGTTCTGACCTTTCCTTTGCAATTCAGTGTAGTAGGATACTGAAACTGACATTATTTGGTAAGTGCTAAACTTTCTAATATATTTACTCTTCTTTGTATTTTTATGAAATACTTTTTAGTTTATTCCTTTTAAAGATTCAAAATTAAGTGATACTTTTTTCTTCTATATCAGAATTTTTAAATTTTAAGGCTTAACTATATCCTTTGAAGATTAATAGAAAGTAGACATATTTTAAATAACTCATCTGCTGTTACCTTAAATAGTAATGTATGCCACTTGTATAAGTGTTTCCAGGATTGAAAATAATTTCAGGGTTAAAACTGCAGTTTAGTTCTTTAAGAATATATAATTGTTTTCCAATGTAGTATGTTTTTACTTATTCTCAGGGTTTAATGTATAGGACTGATACTTACATGAGTTTGAGCAAGCTCCAGGAGTTGGCGATGGACAGGGAGACTTGGTGTGGTGCAGTCCATGGGGTCGTAAAGAGTCAGACACGACTAAGTGACTGAACTGATACTTTTTTTAGACATTATTTTTTAAGTAGTATTTCAAGATCTGAGATAGTTCTGATTAAAAAACAAAAACAAATATAAGACTAAATTTAATCTTATAGATTTTATTTTCTTACAGATCATGAAAGATTTGCAAGGCAGAACACTAAAGGGATAAGATAGGAATGATTGCAAAGTTAAAGTAGTAGCATGATTATATGAAAAAAAATGTGGACTTTTTTCCTGGATGTTTTGGTTAGCATTTTTAAAAATTAGGTAGCACTGACTCACCCAGTTCCATGAAATAGGATCAATGGCCAGTTGATTTAATTTGTATTTATTTCATCTCCATCTAAGAAGGGTGAATATGAATCACTTTAAAATGCTAATAACAAAAACTACTAAATTAAAAAATAAAATAAAACATATCTCTTTACAATATTGAGTCTTAAAATACCTAACCACTATTGGCCAGCTATCAGGCATTAGGTAAACCGAAAATCTTCATCTCAGAAACACTGAGAATGTACTGGATAAATGATGCTGAATATATTTTTTGAATTACACACCTGAGCTTGCTCAGGAACGTGAAGGAGATGTCAGGGACCAAAATATAATTGAAATTAAAAACCAGGGCCTTAAGTACCGAAAGCTGAGGCTTGGGATGCTTTTGGTGGTAATGTTGAAGGTTTTAGTCTGCATAATCGAAGGACTTGTCATTTGGTGTCTTCATGGTATAGGTCTTGTGTCCTAGACCCTCAATGACTATACTCTCAAAAAGCAGATTGTAGAAGAAAAATATCTTTTCATTGGTAGAGGAAAAGTCAAGAAACTGATAAAGAAACTCTGATATATCCTGAGCTATCAGGGGTTTGTGAAGGCTCTCTTAAGGATTTATAACCATGGTCCTTTGGGAACTCCCAAACCCGGATTCCACCATGAAAAGTGCAAGAAACAAAGGCAAAAATCTTATCTGGAGGGTATATGTTCTCAATCCAAATAACATAGGCTTCTCAAAGATAAAATCCTATTGATGAACGTAGAGTTTAAAACTGTAGGACACATGAAACATCCATGTAAACAAGTAACAATGGGTACAACTAATAGTGGGATTAGATTTCTAAGAACTTAGTAGAAGTGTTAATAAATTATGTATTGTTATTAGACATAAAAGAAGAACTAGGCATTATTTAAAAAACATTAAAAAAAACTTAAGGTAGATAAATAGCAAGAATCTATTGTATAGGGAATTATATTCAATATCTTGTAATAACCTGTACTGGAAAAGAATCTGAAGAAAGTATAAACACATATATATATACACACATATATAGGTGTGTATAACTGAATCATTTTGCTGCACACCTGAAAAAGGAAAAATTTGTAATCATAAGAGAACTGTTAATACTCTTCTCTCCAAAACTGATAGATCAAGCAGCCTCAAAATTTAAGCAAAATAGATACAGGCTTGATTGTGTGCATCTAGCAATCAGGACAGGATTCAGTTTTGCTTTAGTGCATTTGGACATTTATACAAGTTGACCATCTGCTAGGTTTTCCAGTGAGTCTCAGTATCAGAGAAGGAATATGTTAAAGATCATTTCCTCTGGTTTTATTAGAAACTATTGGGCAAAAAAGATAACCCAAACTCCCATATTTTTGAAGATAAAAATATACTTTTAAGTAACATACCATAGAAGAAATCATATTAGGAATTAGATTTCAAATTAGTGAAGACTTTTACATGACAAAGTTTTTAGAGTGTGCTAAAGCTAAATACAAAAAGGATAGTGTAAGTCCAGATAACTTAGAAAATAAAAAGCAGAAATGAACTAGAAGTTGGGGGAATTGAAGGGATCAGCAATTTTGAAGATATACAACTAGCAAACTATCTATTAAGTTTAAAAGGCAGAAGTAAGCAATATTAGGAGTGAAAGGGAGTTTAACCTCAAATATTAATACATTGCTGTGAAGGAGAATGAGCACCTTGGAGAACAATAGCATGTCAGTAAAAATGTGTTAGAATTTTTTGTAGGGCTTTAGTTTGTGTTAGATGGTTTTGCATAAGGTTGAAGGAATGGGGCTTTGCTCTAGATTGGCTGTTGTCAGGAAGTATGGGTAGTCCTATGATTAGGTAGTAATCCCATGATTTATGATTTACCTATTAGGTAGTAGTCCTATGATTTATCTTACTAAATCTTACCCAGAAAATATGGGGAGTGAATGGAGGCTAAAGCTTGCAATTGGTAAAATAGTGTCACTCATAATTAGCCAGGGATGTTTGGTCATTTTTGTGACATTCTGGTTAATGTTCTTGTGTCTAAGTTCTCACATGATTATGGACTGGCTTTCTTTTTTGTCTTGAGCTATATCAGTCCCAGGGTGATCTTTAATAATAGTTGGTGGTGTTCTTTATTTGCTTTTAAAAAAAAGATTTATTGAGATGCAGTTGATGTACTGTTGGTATGTTCTGAAATTGTTTATGTTCAGCAACCTACATGTGAATACCATGCCAGCTTTTAGAGCAACACAAAAGCCTGTCTTACAGTACAGGGCCAGTTCTTAGCTTTCAGGAGCTGCTTTTCTTCTTTTCAGCTATTAAAGGAAAAACAGTAATACCCAGTAAAAGCCAATAATTGATACAGGTAGGAAATTATATTGAACTTTCTCATAAATATATAGGTAGTATGTAAAATACTGATGGATTAGCTTTTAAAAGCTTATATTGATGTTTGAAACATATTCTACAAAAAATCTCCTTGAACCTTTATTTTCAAGTAGATGTCCTTTTCTGGTTTGATGCTTTAGGAATTTGTAAATATGTAAGATACACACACACACACACACAAATTGTAAGTATATAAAATGCATAAAAAAGTTTAATTTTTGAACTCTTACTTTGAGGTTTGCATTCAGAGCCTTGCTTCACTTTTTTTTAAATTAATAATCTCAGTGATGACAGTCTTTGTTGCTGGAAGAAGGATCCTTTTTTTTTTTTAGTTAGCTGAAAGTCATTTGGATAAAGTGGGTAATTAAATGAGGTTAATATTACCCTTTAAAAAAAAAGCCCAATGATTACTGAATAATCTGACTTTTTCTGGCTTTTGTGCTTCTTTTAAAGTAACTATTTTGAAGGACAGTGGTGATGTGAATTTGTAAATTCTGCGTATTTTTAAAAGAGGTTACTTTTTATTTAGGGCATTTATTTTAGGTAGCTAATTTTTTTGTGGGGAGGGAGGTCAGAAGTAGGCAAGAAGGATAACAGACCTACAGTCATATTATACTTTTAATAAGGTGTTTATTGTACTATTTCAAGGCTATAAAAGAATTGTGTGAAGTAAAAGCTTTTGAAGGTACATGATTTCTATTAAAATATATTAAAGCTTTCTGTAATTTTACTTTATTTCACTGTAGTTGAATTCTTTTAATGAATATTTTTGGGGGGGAGCTTATAGGTCATAAGCCATAGTTCATCAGCAAAGACTGATGAATATTTACTTCTTCCAAAAATAAATTAGCAATGAAAATCCTTTCCTGAAAAAGTTATTTGAATGATATCAATAGGTATCTTGTTTGAGTTCAACTTTTTAAAGAAGTTAATTTTGATTTTTCCTTGTTACATATAATTCTACTGATATATTTATTCAGGAATATTTCCTAAGTTTAAGAAAATGAATGTTTTTATTCCAGTTAATGGCCAACCAAGACCCCTTGAATCAAGTCAGGTGAAATACCTTCGTCGAGAACTGATAGAACTTCGAAATAAAGTGAATCGCTTACTGGATAGTTTGGAACCACCTGGAGAACCAGGCCCGTCCTCCAGCATTCCTGAAAACGGTAGACCATGAAGTCATTTTATTCTCATTTATCCTACTTATGACTTTTTGCAGATTTAAAAAAAAATTCTTCAGCAGGAGTAAAATGGCACCTCCATTGTCACCCTTTCTTACTTCTATGTCTGTGCTAATATTCAATATCTGTTTTCCCAAACCTGGCTGTTCATCAAGATTGTTGTTGTGGTAGTCACTCAGTTGTGTCTCACTCTTTGTGACCCCAGGGACTGGGGCCCACCAGTCTCCTATGTCCATGGAGTTCTCCAGGCAAGAATACTGGAGTGGGTTGCCACACTCTTCTCTAGGGGATCTTCCTGACCCAGGGATCGAACCCAGGTCACCCACATTACAAGCAGATTCTTTACTGTTTGAGCTACCCAGGGAACCTTGATTACAGGGAGATTTTATTATACCAATTCCTGGATCTCATCACAGACCTGGAGAGCAGGGCCGGGAATCCCATTGTTAAAGTGCTGTCTGCGTGATTGTTTTACAGGTAGTCTTAGACTCCTGGGTTATGACATAGGTCAGTTTTCAAATCTCTTTGACTCTTGAACCCTTTTTAGTGTTAAAGTTAATTAATGAACCTTAGGAATGGAAATCATTTCTTGAGTTTTATGTGATATATGAAGTAGTTTCAAGTAAAGGTAATTTTAGATTAGTACATTCAAATGTTGTAATGTTTATCTTAAGCACAGTGTTCATAATATGCAAAAAAAATTTTTTTTCCCATTTTACAGACATACTATTTATGTTATGATAAATATGGCATACTATTTATGTTCTGTTAGACAAATTTGGAACTGAAAGTAGTTTGGGGACCAAATAGTAAATGTAGACTGAAATTTAAATATGGCTTAAAAGTAGATTTTAAAAACTTGCCTTCTCAACTTTTAATATTCTTAGATGTTGCACTTTAAAAATATACACTTTTAAAAAATCACTTTTGTGTTTGCATGTAAGTTTCATAGGTTTTATAGATTCTGGATTACTGGCTATAAAGGGCTTAATAGAAGATGATTTTGTGGAAAAGTAGCATTGTATAATCTCTTGTAACCTTTAGATTCTGAAATACTCTAAATTTTGGAGTTTAATTTATAGTTATAGTTAAAAAGATGCCTTTCCCAATCATTTCCTGCTTCCTCCAGCCATATGGAATTGTGTTAGTGGTAGATGACCTGATAAATATTTGGTGATTGATTAGTAATTTCTAGTTCTACCTCTAGATTTTAGAACATATTAAAAAGATTTGGGGAGATACAATGAGCTCTTTTCAGCCTCTTTATGATAAAGCCTTTGTATTCAGGTTAAAGCATATTGCCTTTTCTTGACCTGTCTCTCCACACAAAAATGAAAACCTTGACCATTTTCCCAGAAGAAATCATAGATGTCGATATAACAACACTTGCATATAATTTTAGGGGCTTGAAGCATCTGTAGAGTATTATGAAAGAAAGAAAGAAAGTGAAGTCACTCAGTCGTGTCCCACTCTTTGCGACCCCATGGTAGCCTACCAGGCTCCTCCGTCCATGGGATTCTCCAGGCAAGAGGACTGGAGTGGGTTGCCATTTCCTTCTCCAGGGGATCTTCCCGACCTGAGGCTTGAACCCCGGGTCTCCTGCATTGCAGGTAGACAGACGCTCTACCATCTGAGCCACCAGGGAAGTCTTAGATCAAAATTCAATAAGTAGAGCCAGTACTGTGTAGAAATTACCTATAGATTTATAAGCTTTTTGGTTTTGGTGGAACAGCCTTTCTGTTCATTACTTCTTGCCACATACTGCTTTTCTTTATGAGTTTAATTCCATGTGTTCGTATGTTTTATTGTTCACCTCTCACCTGTGTTAATGAAAGAGATGTTAAAAATTGGTTTCTCCTCTGCATGTTGGAAATTATATCATATATTGTGTCTTTATGTGGCCATCCTTCTAGTTATTGTGTCTTGAGTTGCCTAATGAACTGAATATAACATTCTGTGTTTTATTTTTATAGACAGTTGTAGCTTATTTTTTTGTTTCCTCTCCTATACTTAGAAAGATTGCTTAACTCTTGACCCCGCTTCATTTTATGAAGTTTCCTAAGCTTTTAGAACATATTCTGATTTAATAATCTTCTCAAGGGAGTTGGGGGTAACCAAAAACATAAAATAAGCTGCATCAGAAACTTTAGGAAACATCAGAAAGTCTAGTTCACCAGAAAAAAGTACTGGTCAGCTGTCAGAGCTCTTTAGAATCCTATGGCTTGCCCTCACCCAAAACATGTAGCTACCTATGTCCTTCAGCACTCTGCCTCTGTAGTGGACTTGTTGGACAGTTGCTTTCCTCTGTGAGACAGATGATGTGCAGGTCACCTTCAGTACTGGATTGACCTGTTGCAGTATCTCTGCAGTAGCTACTGGAGCAGATAGTAGGCTAGTGGGTATATATTGTGTTTCCTGATGAATTTAGTTTGCCATAAGTGGAAGGATGCATAGGTAGTGAAAGATAGCAGTGTGAAGGGAAATAATCCTAAAATTGGTGTGATATGCTCTTGGGATATGTCTTGGAATTGAAGGAGGGAAGTTGGTGAGGAAGATGGATGACTGGCAGACATTTTAAAGGAGTACTTATAAAAGTTTTCCTACTGAGATTTAGGAGATACTAATGTAACTAGAGGAATGATAATAAAAGAGCTGCAAGCCTGTGTGTGCTTATAGTGCACTTGGTTCATAATATTTTTTCACAAGATCAATTTTGGTCATGATCACAGAGATGATCTAATGCTCATTTACTTGGTTGGTAACAGAAAGGAATTGATAACATCAGTTACTTCAGTAAATGGTTAGCAGTTTTCTTTTTACTTGTTTAGTTTATTTGTAATATTTTTTTAATGTGTTGGCCTTAAGTATTTGTAATATTTTTTTAATATTACATGTTTCTGTTTATAAATGTGTTATTCTTGAATCTCTTTTCTTTCACAAGGTGGTAGTATAAATGCGTGTTTAGAACCTTAGTATCCTTAGAAGAAAAGTGTGTGGTTTAAAATTTTTCCTGCTCTTAATGTTTAAAATTCTACTTTGCAAAATATTTTATTATGGAAAAATTTTAATATATATGAAAGTAGGCATAATAGTATAATGAATCCCATGAACCCTCACAGCTTCACCAGTTATCAGCTCACAGTATCATGCCATCTATACTCACACATTTCCACCCCTCCCATGTTATTTTGAGCACATTTCAGACACATATGTTTTATCTGTAATAAGTATTTTAAAGGAAGACATTGTAAATTAAAATATGTGTTGGCTTGAGGTTTCCATGTATTGATAGATAATGAACCAGTAGATAAGTAGAAGTAAAGCATAAAAATTGATAATCATAACTTTAGTTAAAAAGCTTTTTATCCTTTTAGAAAATAAAGCATTAGTGCACCGTATGTGTCTGATACTAGGATATATGTCATAGCACTCCAAAAAGCACGGTAAAATGTTTCTCTGTGTAAAGATGCTTGTATTTTTTTTTTCTCATCTGATAATTCTTAAGGACGTACATAGATATAATTTTTTATAAAAGCTATTACTTATCTTTCATTTCTTTTTGACCTTGCCCCCCATTTTACAAAAAAAAAAGTGTAAATAGCAACAAAGAAGAAAGGAAAATTATAATCTTGTACTCAGAGATACCCTCACCATTCCAGACTTTATGCACATATGTATTTCGCTATCATGTATTTTTTAGGCCTTATTGAATATAGATAAAATAGAAACAAGTTTTTGGTTATTTCTTTTATAGATACTGTGGATGGTAGGGAAGAAAAGCCTGCTGCTGCTGATTCTTCTGGTAAACAGTCTACTCAGGTTATGGCAGCAAGTATGTCAGCTTTTGATCCTTTAAAAAACCAAGATGAAATCAATAAAAATGTCATGTCAGCGTTTGGCTTAACAGATGATCAGGTTTCAGGTAAGTTAGTGCCTTCCTTGCATCCTTTATTCTCCCTCTCCTTCCTTTCTTCCCCTTCCTTCTTTAATAGAAGATAACTTGCAAATGGTGAAGTGCTCAGATCTTAAGGGTTCATTTTAGTAAGTCTTTACGTATGTATACGCTATGTAAAACACCAACAAGAGCAAGATGCAGATGATTTCCAGCTCCCTGCAAAGCTTTCTCGTGCCCTCTCTCAGTCAGTAGAACACTCCTCTCTAAAGAATAAACCTCTGATTGGTTCAAGTAAATTTTATCAAAAGTAGAATTCAGAGGGTTTATTTTTTAAAAAATATGAAAAAAAAATGAATCATTTTATAATCTTATTTCAGATTTCTTGCTGGACTTAAATTATGTTTGATGGCTTAGTCTCTCTTCTGATCTTAAATTAGGGAAATTTAATTTTAAATGTAGAGTTCTGGACAGTTTAGTGTAGAAAGTGCTTTTATTTGAATGTTTTTAACCTTAAAACAGTGTCTTTACTGTGCTTTCTTTGTATATTTTGGGCATCATTTCTTCAACATTTTTTCTGCTTTTTCTCTTTTGGGATTCCCATTACACATCCATTGGAGGGCTTGATGTTATCCCATGGGTTTCTGAGGTTCCTTTTTCTTCACTCTTTTTTCTGTGTGTTCTGATTGAATGATTCCTGTTGATCTCTCTTCAAGTTCACTAATGTTTTTCCTTCTATTGCCAATCTGCTATTAAACCTTTCTAGTGAATTTTCCCTTTCATTTATTGTGCTTTCAGCTCTAGAATTTCCATTTGGTTGTTTTTATAGTTTTAATTTTTTTTTCTGTTAAGATTCCTTACCTTTTCATTCATTAATATTGTTTTAGTATTAATCACTCAGTCGTATCTGACTCTGCGAACCCACCCGGCTCCTCTATCCGTGGAATTCCCCAGGCAAGAATAGTGAACTGGGTAGCCATTCTCTTCTCCAGGGGATCTTCCTGACCCAGGGATCAAACCTGGGTCTCCTGCATTGCAGGCAGATCTTCATCATCTGAGACACCAAGGAAGCCCTTAGGTGGTTAAGATTGTATTTCTCTTCAATTTATTAAGGTATTTTGTTTTAGATTCTTGTGAGGATTTTTTGTTATTGTTGCTCTAGTATTTACTCACACTACTCCTGTTTTCACCCAGAGTGAAGCAGCTGACAGCTCTGCTCAGTCCTTTCAGCTCTAGATGCTGCTTTTTATTCTGTACCCGCTGGTGTCACCTTCTCTCCACCATTCTGTGGTCAGCTCGGGCTTTGGAGCTTACCTTCAGATTTTAGATCTCATTTCTTCTTGTTCCTTCCTGAATGGATTTTCCTCAGATTTCTAGCTATGTAGCCAACGATGAAGTTAACACTGGTTTTCTGCAGTTGAAACTGCAGAGATCACAGTTTGCTGTTCTTACCCATTGTAATTCCACTGAGGGTAAACTCTTTCCTGGTGTTTGCCAACATTTGGCTGACTTCCAGTAATTTCAAGTAGTTGTTTTCTTCTTTTTGACCAGGGTTTTAAATTGTTATTTTTGGGGAGATTTCACCTGATCAGTTTACTTTGTCATTATCAGTAACTGGAAAAATAGGATTTTCTATTAATTTTCTTTTTCTTTGAGACTTTTATGGGGTTATTTATCAAAGAGAATTGTGTGTGTAACATACTGGAAAAGACAGCTACTTGTATATCATGTATGTTGTTGGCAAAAGAAGACATCAGATAAGTGGTCTATCTGAAAAACAGAAACTTTTTGTAGATTAACTGAAACACAAGTTAATATTACAGCTTCTTAATATTTAGACTTCAAGATAAGCCAGGTAGAGGGAGTAAATAGTTATATATGAAGTTAGGCTTAAAAGTTTAATTAAGAATAAAATATAGACCAGAATAGTATGATTACTATGATTCATATTGTATTTGAAGGCCATTTTTCTGGTAGCTTTGTATGTTGAATTGAAGTAGGAAAAACTACACATAGAAAATGCCAAGGTTCTTTGTACTTACTTGGGTTATGATGTGAAAAACTCAGTAGCAGTAGTGAATGTAGACATGGGAAGGAGGGATAAAGTATTAATGATAGGATAAGCAACATTAATAGCTTACATGCAGGGGAGAAAAGAATTGAAGTAATATTTTTTTAGAATAATAACATAGTCTCTTTGTGTTATCTGTGTTACCCTTTTTGGGGATGTGTGTGTATGTATTTGTCTAATGTTGATAACTATCAGTGAAATGGTGTTGCACAGGAGTGATCATACATTTTACTCTGGCACTCATCAGTTTCTTGCATTACCAGTACCGTTATGCTAGTTTTAGGTTTTCATGAATACCTGAATTGTCAGCTTCCAACTGTATGCCTGATACAGTGCTAGTAAGTTTTGGGTTAGACCAGTTGAAAGGATAGAGGTTTGGCCTCAGGGAAATTAGTCTGCTACTAATAACAAGTACTTATGTAGGGCTTTTTAAGTGGTAATCACTTTTATAAGTTCTTGTTATATAATCACTTTTAAATTTTCATTTAAAATATATTTTATATTAGCCATATTGATATATTTAATGTATTTTAATAATATTTTAATGTTTATTTTTAATATATATTTTTGTTGAGGTATAGCTGATGCTATGATATTATATAAAGTTTCAGATGTTCAACATAGTGATTTACAGTTTTTAAAGGTTATGTTTTATGGTTATTATAAAATATTGGCTATATTTTCTGTGATATACAGTAAGTAAGCTATAAGAATATATTATATATATAGTAGTTTAGACCTCTTAATTCCCCTATGTCTCTTGCCCCTCCCCATAAAATTACCTTTATAAGCACTTGCTATAAGCTCTTATTAACTCATAATCCTTATGTAATCTTATGAAGTAGGAATTAGTATTGCTTTTGTTACAGATGAGGAAACTGAAGCACAGAAAGAGATCAAGTAGCAAGCCTGGATTTACAGAGCTACTAAGTGGCCGCATTGGGATTTGAACCTAGGCAGTCTGGCTCCAAAACCAGTGTTTCTAATCATACTATTCTGTATTGCACAAACAAAAAGAACTCAAGCAAATTTTTGTCTTCAGAATGTCTTTTTTGCTCATTATATAGTATTAGAACTACAGCAGATTCTCTCCATTTACTTCTTTGTTCATTATTTTAAAAGAATTTTGAGTGGTTCCATGTATATATTAAGAGGTAGACTTTGTGAGACAGAATCAGAAAGGTGCCTGGCCAAAAGAACTCCTAGTCTAAGAGGGAAGACGTTTCTGTTTAGAAATGCAGAGTGGAAGTTGGTAAAATCTTAATAGAAGTATACTCTATAGAAGTTCACAAGTGGAGAAAAGTATTTTTGAGTGAAGAAGGCTCACTAGAAGTATGGAGGACTATTTAAGGAATGTTTTAGATATGTAAAACTGGAACTGTGGAAGAAATGGCAATTAATGATCACTTGGGGGAATGAATAGGATTGTATAAAGGGGTGGATATTTTGTAGTGCAGAGGTGAGTTTAAGACTCAGGAATGTAGCACTCCGCTCTATAGGGAAGGATTTCTAGTCGTAGCTTTGGATTCTTGTGAGATTGGAGCAAAGGAAAAAAGTATATATACACACATCAGTTTAGAAGGCTGCCTTTGGGTTATGCTTATTCTGTAGTACTTTACTTTTAGTCTCTTAACCAGATTTACTAATTGAGCTTGTTGGGGACAGATCTTGTATTAGAAACTGAGCTGACTTTTCATGACCACCCAGGGCCTCCCAGTGCTCCTGCAGAAGACCGGTCAGGAACTCCCGACAGCATTGCTTCCTCCTCCTCCGCAGCTCACCCACCAGGAGTTCAGCCACAGCAGCCACCATATACAGGAGCTCAGACTCAAGCAGGTCAGAGTGAAGGTAAAATAGAGCTTACGGCACATGTGCGGAAAGGTACATGTGCAGAAATGTTTATTATGACATTTTTGGTAATGGTGAAAAGCTTACATGTTCATTCATGCTGTGAACACAATTGTCAATATTTTTGACGTACTGATGTAGTATGGTTTTGGGTTAAAAAACTGAATAGAACAATGTCAGGTATGCTTCTGAATATGAAAAGAAAAAAAAAAAACCTAAAGTATAAGGCGTAATTTTTAGGTTCTATTTTATTTCCTTCTCCCCTCCCCTCTTGCAACTGTGTATTATTTTTGTAATTTAAAAAGATTTAAAAAACAAAGGTAAAGCATCACTTCAGTTTTTTTTTCTAAAGATAAATAGCCCTTTATATTTTTATGCAGTTAGCAATAAGTCTTTTATAGAAAAAGCAGTGTATTTTAAATCAGACTTTTTCCTCTCTAAATGTCATGTCCTCAGATGAGCAGTTTAATCTCTCTGGGTTTTGATATTCTCCCACAGAAAAGTGAACCGAATCAGTGGTTTTCAGAGAATGTCTTAAGTCCTAAATGAAACAGAATGTAAAAAAAGGCTCAGTCGTTAAACAAGTAAGGGGTCATTGCTGTTGTTGAAGGAAATTGCAAGTGCAGCATAGCAGATACTGAGGTGCCTCATTGAAACCCTTGGAAGCGCTGCAGAACATGTCCTCAGGCTTACTGATTTAGGGTTCCTTCTAGATGGTCAGATAGTCTTCCTTTGATTTGCCTGTGCATGTTAGGCCTTTTAAAGCCCCATATTTTACTTTAAAGGTCACCAGGTGGTGCTCTATCTGTATAAAGGGGTCAGGTAGTGTGATAGGATGTATTTTCAGCACCAGAAGCAAGTGACTGAGTTTATCAGTCAAGTTAAGTAAATCTCCCAAAACAGCCTTAAATGAAGGGGCACTTTTGTCATAGATTCTTAATTATTTTGGGTACTTTTAGATTTGTCCCGTTGGATGAATTGGATGAATGGTAGTGATAGGAACCAGCAGGTGGCATTTTGCTGAGAAATGAGTAGTTTGGGAAGAATTTTCTTATTGTTGAAGCCTCTTCTCAACCAACTTTAGTCCTAGTCTTTTCTTTTGTACCAAGGTGCAGCTGCCAGAACTGGACCCAGTTAGAACTGAAGCAGATGTGTCTGAAACAGGGAAAAGCAGAGTTTGGATATGATGGGAGTTTAATGGCTATATCAGGTGAACTAACATCTTTGAAAAAGAAAAAAGCAACCCCATTTTAAGCCATGTATACGGCTGTAGGATGGCAGTTGGAAGGGTAATTGTACCAAATAATGTTTGCTGTTCACTTACAAAGGAAAGGGATTTAAGGATCTGCTAATAATATTTCAAATTATTCTTTCAAGGGTTTATCTTAATTGAAAGTTTATTTTCAAATAGGTACATTTTTAAAATATAAAAGGATATACAGTGGAAACTGGAAAATGCTGTCTCCCACTTCTGACACCCAGCAACCAAGTTCCCTTTTCCAGAGTCATCAGATTGACACCATATTGTGGCATTAATTATATGCCTTCTTAAAGCTGTTACTTTTTAGTGTACATTAAAACTTACAGTAGAAAAAATTGTATAGTTACTAATGTGACATCAGTCAATAGATTAGCATTTTAGAGGTGAATCTCTAGATCATTGGTGTCCAAAAGAAATACTGTGGAAGCTATGCTACTGCTGCTAAGTCACTTCAGTCATGTCTGACTCTGTGCGACCCCATAGACGGCAGCCCACGAGGCTCCCCTGTCCCTGGGATTCTCCAGGCAAGAACACTGGAGTGGGTTGCCATTTCCTTCTCCAATACATGAAAGTGAAAAGTGAAAGTGAAGTCGCTCAGTCGTGTCCGACTCTATATATGGAAGCTATATATGATTTTAAATTTTCGATTAGCCGCATTTAAAAATATTTTTTAATGGTAAAATTAATTTTTGTTATATATTTCATTTAATCTCATATCCAGTGTATTAGCATGTAATCATTATTAAAAACATTCTGGTTTTCATACTACATATTGGAAATCTGGAGTGTGACTGATTTGAAACACTTCACAACACATATAGCATATCATGGTTAATATGCTACTTTAATGAATACCTTTGGACATATGCAAAATATATAATGAGTTCCTGGTATCACCATTTAGTTAGATCAGCTGCTGGTTATGCTTTGAGCAGAATAACCAACAGAAGTACATATCTATTACTAATAATTAACATAGAAATCTCTTAGAATGTGAAATAATAATCTAAAATAAATAATTCTGAGTTATTTAAATTCCATAAGAGGGATCTTGGATTTGTAAATTTTTTTCCTAAGGATTTAAGTCTTAATATATTGTTCATTTAAAAGGATCAACAAAATGTTAAGCATCATGAAAAGAAACAAAATGGACAGTATTATCTTTTTTCAGTGAAGCAAGTGCTTCTGTTACTGGAAAAGTATGTGACTTGAGTAGTTGCCAAAAAACACAATAAAGTAGTGAGGATACAGAGAAGAGCACTTAGAAGTCAACGAAGACTAGAAAGTATTGCTGTTTGACAAGCAAAAAGATAACAAAGATATAACTGAAATCTGTAAAATCATATGCCAATATAATGGATAAGTAGCTTTTATTATGTAAATTATAAAATTTGTATGTTTTGAAACATACAAAAGTAAAGATAACTCTTCATGTTTCTTTCATGTAGCATAATATTTTAACATTGCATCTTTCTTGTCCTGCATCCCCTCAGCTTTTCACTCAGCCATTTCAGTATGCATGTCTAAATGATATTCTTTTCTTTTTAATGTCACCACCATGTCACTATTTACCTAACAATATTATGGTTCTTTTTAAAAATATTTTATTGAAGTATGGTTGATTTACAATGTTGTATTTCTGCTATACAGCAAAGTCACTCCTTTATACATGTATATATTCTTTTTCATTATGGTTTAAGTGATTAAGTGATTCCTAATGTCAGCATATACTATATTTGAATTTCCATAGTTGTCTCATAGTTACTTTGTTACATTTGGGGGCTTTTTCAAATTAAGGGTCTCCCAAGGTTCACATTTTTCATTTAATTAGGTGTCTTAAGTCTTTTATTTTTTTAATTGCTGTCTACCCTACATGTTTCTAAAGTCAAAACTATGTATGTGAACGTGCTGTATAACAGTTTATGCTAAAACATAGATACTTAAAACAGCAAAAAATTATTATCTCACAGTTTCAGAATCAAGGATCTGGGAGAAGCTTAGCTTGAAGGTTTTGGTTAAGGGTTTCTTGTGAGGTTACAGTCATCTGAAGTTAATTGAACTGAAGAATTCATATCTCAAGATGACTCCTTCATACGGTTGTTGGCAAGAGACTTCATTTCCTCACCAAATGGATCTCATGGGCTGCCTGGGTGACTTCATGACACGGGAACTTCCACCAGAGCCAGTGGTCAAGACAGAGTAAAAGGAGATATTTGTCTTTCTCAACTTGTCCTCAGAAATGTCAACATCATTTCATGTATTCTAATGGTATATGTTGTTCTGTCGCCCAGTCCTGTCCAACTCTTTGTGACCCCATGGACTTCAGCATGCCAGGTCCTAATGGTATATATATAGGTCAGCCCGATTCAGTGTGAGGGGACTACACATGAGAATGAATACACATGTATTTATTGCTTGTTGTTTGCCATTTTTTGGTATTGTGGTGTTAATCTTTCTAATTTCTAAAAATATGAGGATACCAACCCATTATCTTATACTATACCTGTGCAGGAGTCATTGAGGGTCATTACAGAGGCTGACTACCAATCTGTGTCACAAATATAGTCCCAGAATCCTCACCATTACTCTTTGCTTCATCCTATTCTCTTTCTCCTAGGTAATATGTTTTATTGCTTTTACTTTTTTCTATCATTGATTCTGAAAATACAATGCACAAAACATAGCTTATATATATATATATTTCCCCCCCCCCCCCCTCAAATCATAAGCTTACTGTGAACTATGTTGGCACCTTGCTTTTTCACTTAATATATCCTGTAGCTTTCTCCTTCAATTAGGTCAAGTTGTTCCTCCTCATTTACAACTGAACACAGACTTCTTAATTTTCAGAATACTGTGACAGAGAATGAGAGTTCCATTTTGGACTTGAAGGAAGTGTGTTTAAAATAAGTAAGAGAAATACTTTGTTGAGATAGTGTTTAATCCCCAGGGCATTTTTACAAGGAGTTTGAAGCAAATTAAGAAAAAAATGGAACACTTGCTTCAAGAAGAGTTGTAGTACCTGTTATTTTTTATTGAGGAAAATGATTTGACTTAAAATTTTGAGTTGGGAGTTTCTGGGCTCCTTGGCAGCAGTCTACTATATGGAGCTTTAATCACAGACTTTTTGATGATACCTAAGTTAATATTTGTATTAAATGCGATAACATGTATAAAACTCCTTGAATAGCAGTCTAGAGTTATGCCTGGGTTTTGGTGATGGTTCTTACTAGCTATGATGCATAGACCCCAGGTAAGTTGCTTATTCTTTTTTATACCTGAAATAGGGACCGCTAATGAGGTTGACTTTTTTCCCTTCATATATTCATTGCATGTTCTTTGCTCATTTTTGTATTGTACAGTTAATACTTCTGTTTTGTAAGAATTAGAACCCATTGTCAAATGCTACATGTATTTCCTCCCTTTATCATATTTCTGTATCAGATCCTTGTTACTTCTGTTCCAAAATTTAGTTTTGAGATACAATCTAGGATTAAGGCAGTATCTTCTAAAAGCTGGTTAACTTCTGCAGTATTTTTTATGTTGTCTATAAATCTTGAAGTGTTAAGAAAGTTTAACAAACTTCTTGTCGGTTTTTGTATTTGGGAAGAGGATTAATAACTTAAAAATAAGCAAATTTTTCTTTTTTTGAAAATTTTTAATTGGAGGGTAATTGCTTTACAATGCTGGTTAGTTTCTGTTGTACGACTGTGTAAATCAGCTATAAGCAACAGCAGGTAATTTGAATATTTTTAAAGTATCAGCAACATAAAGTTGCTTTAAAGATTTAAATACTAGCTAGGTTTTTAAAAAATTTAAGTGCTAGTTAGATATTAACAGCAAGTTTTATTGCTGCTCTAGGCATTAGATCTAGCTAAATCCACCATTGGAACAACTGTAAGTGGTGTAGAGAGGTTTAAGATGTGAACCAGTAAGTACTTACATGTTTGAAAATCACAGCAGCTATTCATGGTATTTGTCCCTTTTTTCACATTTTTCTTTATTGATTTTTACTGAACATTAGTAGTACATATCTTTTGGCAGTTGAGTTTGAAAACCTTTGTTTTTTGGAGTTTCTGAAGTAACCACTCATTATTTGATGTCAGTTAGAGTTCTCCACAGTTAATCCACAGCAGAGTTGCCACACTTGTTAAATTGTTCTTTGTTCTCTTCTTCATAGATATTTAAAGGGGAACAAACACAATCTGTGTCTTAGTTCTCTGAGTGTATATGTGTGTGAATGGGGAGAGAATTAAAGGTGCCTTAAAGATGTTTCTCTTCTGCTGAGTTAAACCTGCCTCTGCCTGTCTCATCCCCAGGTCAGATGTACCAGCAGTACTCGCAGCAGCCCGGCTATGGCACTCAGCAGCCACAGGCGCCCCCCCAGGCGCCGCAGCAGTACGGTATTCAGTATTCAGGTGAGCAGGTGCCCAGAGAGAGCTGTGTCTATATTCATGAAACCTTAAAATTCCTTCCTCCTGGGTCCTTGATTTGTTATAGTAAGTATTAAGTATTTATTTTTTGGGGGGGAATAACATTTGTATCATTTATTTATAAATATTTTACATAGAACTTTTACTGTAAATCACCATTTCAGTTCCAGTGGGCAGGTAAAACACAGTCATAGTAGATGATTCAGTAATAACCTGTAGTATAAAAAAGTTTTTAATACAAAGTTATCTCCTACTCATGTGATCAGCTTACCTGCTTGGTGATGTAGAGCAAAATGCACAATTTTTTTCCCTCTTTTTTATGTAACACATTATCCCAGTGTACTCTAGTACCTGGAAAAAACACTTTTTAACAGTTCCCTCATATGTAAAAAGAGGTGATCTTATTAAATAAGAACCAAATTAAGCTACATAGGTTTTTAAATCTCCCAGAAGTATGTAGGAATACTAAAAACAGTCCATAAAAGCAGAGTTGTGTGAAATGTAATTCAGACAACTAAGAACATAAAAATCTCTCAGTATAGCTTTGAATATTATAATTCAAATAATTATAATTTGGGTAATTTTTACCTTTGTTATATGAGAATTTATGTTCAACTCTTGTTTTATAGTCAAATATTTTAAGTATCAGAATTTCAACTGTAATTTAAAAAAATTACAAAAAAATTACAAAAATGAGCTGTGAACACACAATAAATACATGGGGGGAAGTTAGCTTCATTATCAGTCCCTATTTCAGGTACAGAAGGATTAAGCAACTTACCTTGGGTCAGTACATCACAGCTAGTAGGAACCATCATTGGAAGCCAGGCATAACTCTAGAGCATTATTTTAAAAGGAGTTTTTGTACATGTTCTCGTTTAATATAAATATTAACCTAGGTATCATTGAAAAGTCTGAGATTGAAGCTCCACATAGTAGACTGTTGCCAGTGAGCCAAAGGATCTCCCACTCAAAGAAGTCTAAAATCATGTTCCTCAATAGAAAATGACAGGGGACAGCTATTCTTAAAGCAAGTACATTGCTCTGTTATTTTTTATTTTTCTAATCTACTTGAAACTCATTGTGAAAACACCACCCTTTTAGTTAAAAGTTTCAGAGACCATGTGGTCCCCAAAGCCTAGAATGTTTATTATCTGGTCCTTTATAGAAAAACATTTGCTGACTCCCTGAATTAGACCATAAAATTCTACAGTTGTAGTTTGACATATTTTAACACAAAGAGCAATTTTTATTTGGATTGGATTTGCTGTAGAGTGACTTAACCTGTAGCTGCTAGTTTTTATGTAAACTAGGTGGAATGAATTTAAACTTGGACTATAATATTGGGGGAAGGTTATTTTCAGAATGCAGTCTTTTAGAGAAAATCTGTTACAAATTATATATTGGCAATTTGTAGAAATAATAAGTTTTTTTCACTGTTGTCTAATTCAGGCAATTTCTATCTTCACCATGCTTCAGAATCACCTGGAGAGGTGTTTTTTAAAACTTACAGGTGCCTGAGCTCTACTCCTAGAGATCTTGTTTTATTTGGTTGAGGGTGGGGTACAGGCATTGATATCTTAAACGGTTTGCAGGTCATTCTAAAGTGTAGTGAGAATTGGGAACCACTGATCTTGTCTTACTCACTCATTTTATAAATGAGGCAACTAGGGTCCGAAGAGTTGTGATGCATCAAAGGACAAGCAGCTATTTAGTGGGAGACTAGACCAGAACCTGGTACACTTGACTTTGCAGTTAATGACTTCCCTACATCATTCTCACTCTCTCAGCACCAACCAGAGCTTGGCAGACTTTTCTGTCATAAAAAACGAAATAGTAAATATTTTAGGCTTTATGGATCACGTGACTTTTTGTCCTTAATTTTACTTTATTCAGACAACCACACAATCTCCATTTCTTGCCATTTATGGTGATTTTCACCAAAGTTATTTTGTTTTTTCAAGGGAGGGGATAGTGGTGGAAGGAAGGATTTTTATATATACAGAGGTATTTTATATTATGGTCAAAGACTGTAGATTGCTAATTAAACAGCAGCTTAGGCTTTTAGGCAATATCCTCTCTCTTGAAAAATAAAGATTTAGTTGTCCCCAGAGTCTGTTGAAAAGCCAGTTTAGATATCAATTGGCAGGATGAAAACACAGCTTTTTTTTTTTTTTTTGCTCACAATCTTAAATTGAATAGACATTTTCAGTATAAAACCTCCTGTTTCTCCAAAAACTTACAGTAAAAAAATTTTTATGTTTTTATGTAGAGGATAGGAGAAATTGTATGACATCAATGTTTTTTCATGAATTTAGTTTGATTTAGGTGCTGCCATGAGTAAAATGCATTAGGTATTTGAGTTACTTGTTAAAAATTAAGCTTGCTCATAATGATTTTAGTTAGGATCTTCACTGAGTAAAGTTTAGTTCTTTTCAAAGTATTATTTTTGTGTTTCTGATCCTGCTAGTCCTATTAACTTGAAATTGGGAGATATGGAAACAGTCACCTAAATACTCTGCTTGGAGACTGTTAGTGCTTGTGGTAACATTCGACCATCTTTGGCACTCTGCTGGTTTAGCAGTTTTCCTCTGTGACCTTTTCCAGTTTTATTCATGGACTATGTCAAAAGCTTTCTTTCATGAGTAAATTTTGAACCCAGGTTCAAGGTGAGTTCAGAATATACTCAGTTCATTCAATCCTTTTTATTTTTTTTAAATGCAGGGTTGTACACATTTTAATAATTTTCTTATGTATCTGGTATTTAATGCTGACAGGATTCCAGTCAATGGAGAGGTTTCATTGCAAGTAGCTGCAGGTGTGTTTCATGGTAGAGATAAAAGTTTTTAGTGAAGCAGACCTTTTCTTTTAAAAAGCTTTACATCCTAGTACCTAATGAATATAGATGTTCTTTTTTGTGGGGCAGTATGATGTGCTTTCTGTTGTTACTGCAATTGTAAAGGCAAACCATGATACCAAATCTAAAAGATTTTAAAGATTGTGAAAATGGGCACTTAATGTTTATTCTTAATGTTTTATTAATTTTTATAGGATGAATAAGCCTAAAAAGCATCTCACTAACATAGTAAGTTGTATTTGTAGCAGCATTGTTTCATTTAAAAACATTCATTCTCTACAACGTGTTTTTATTTGGTACTGTTATTAAACAGGCCCCTCAAAACCAGGTTAATGACTAGCTTTTGCATTAATTCCGACATTTGTCATTTGAGCATATACTCTATACTGGGAGTTATGTTAGAACAGGCATTTACTCTCAGGGATTATACAGTCTAGGAGGAGTTGAAGTAGAAGAAATATATATATATATATATATAGTGGTTTTCATTTTAGAGGGTTTACAAAATTGTCTAGAAAATGCTTCTTTACTATATGGTATTGAAATATAAAATCCACTACTCTACTTGGTGCATAAATACTTAGGATTAAGTTTGTTAAATTTTTCATTTATTATCTTTTTTTTGTCCATAACAGTAAGACTAATTCTCTGGAAAATGTTCACCAAAAGAAAAAGTAAGAGATACATGTTTTGCCTTTTCAGCAGGTTATAGTCAGCAAACTGGACCCCAACAACCTCAGCAGTTCCCAGGATATGGCCAGCAACCAACTTCCCAGGCACCAGCACCTGCCTTTTCTGGTCAGCCTCAGCAACTGCCTGCTCAACCTCCACAGCAGTATCAGGCGAGCAGTTACCCTCAACAAACTTACACTACCCAAACTTCTCAGCCCACTAATTACACTGTGGCCCCTGCCTCACAACCGGGAATGGCTCCAAGCCAACCCGGGGCCTACCAGCCAAGACCAGGTTTCACCCCACCTCCTGGAAGTACCATGACCCCTCTTGCAAGTGGGTCTAACCCATATGCACGTAGCCGTCCTCCCTTTGGTCAGGGCTATACCCAACCTGGACCAGGTTATCGATAAAGAGGCTCAGTTACACTGATGAATGTAGCTGCTAGCTGTTTGCCTCCCAAAAGACTCCAATACTACTATTTTAATTTGTATTGAAGTTCAGGAATTTAAAAAGCAGAGCATTTTTTTATGATACCATTATTGCTGTTAATTGAAAGTGTAATTTGCTGGAAGAAAAAAGACCAAAATGGAAGTTTTTTTCCTCCCCTGCTTAGAAGTATAGCAGCTTCCTACTTATTTTGGAACACTACTCTTACATGTGTGCAAAGTGATTGATTTTCTAGCTTGCCTTGTCCAGAGGATATTAAAATGCTAGGTTGAAGTTCAGCCCTCTTACTTGGCTTTTTATTATTAACACGATGTACTAAAGTAGATCCCTTTGAGAAGAGTAGCTATTATGTATAAAATGTAACATTGATAGGTTAATAAAGATGATTGAATCCATTGGTGGTCTTGTAACTTAATTTAGTCTTTGGTATTCTATATATGCGTATATATGAGAAAAATCCTTAATGATGTTTTTGGTCTTGAAATACATTTTATCTTAGGCCTTTCTATTCAGAGAAGCACAGTGCTGTTGTCTTCTGTCCTGGTTTTGGTTTTAAATGACAAAACTTTAAAATAGATCAAGATTAGCATTATATATAAACACAGTAGATACAATATTAAAAGATGAAAGGGAGCTTGGTAGATTCTAAACAACCTGTGTGTTTCCTTATAGAAATCAACCATTTAGAAATGAAGAACTCAGTCTTAAAAAAAACTACATCTCTTTATTGCGAGTTTATACTGTTTGAAAAATATAAAATGAAGTATTGATAACACTGAAGTATGTTGAAAGGTAAGCACAGAAAGGTCCTTTAAGAATGAGGGCACCAATGCAGCATTCCTGTCTTCCTCCCCAGTGAAGGAGAATAATACCGTTTTAAATAAAAATAAGTCAGATTTTCATTACAGGTTGTTAGAATTAAGAAAACAGCCCCTGATACATTCATTCCCTAGAGATCTTCTGTGTAAAAATAGAGTAAATATCATAAAATGGTAGGCTTCTCATCATGGATTATCCTTTTATGCTTAGACTTTGCTACAGTCTTTGGATACAGCTTGATTAGAATTAAAAACAGTATGAACACAACTGTTTAAAGGGATAGTTTGACAGAGAACATTCAGACATTGTAGCATACTTACGGGTAGAGAAAGCACAAAATATGTATTTTTGAAATGATATATCAAATTCTCAATTCCATTTTCAACTGAAATTTACTGATTGAAACAACCTTTGCAACAATTTGTAGATAATTAATGAAATGTATATTTGCATGAATGGCTATTTAAATGCTTCAAAAGTTACTCAACTGTTACTAAAAAGTTGAAGTTTAAATAAACATGAATATTAGGACCTTTTCTCCCCAGATATAATATGTTGATGATAATTTGATCTAATAAGTTAAGCCAAGTAGAGATTTATGGAATTAACAGTAGGAAGAGTACACAATAAATGTAAATATTTTTTTAAAGTATATTAGTTTTTTGATGTTAATTTTGTTATAAAAGTATCTCAGAACATCATTACAACAGTGTGATAAATAATATACAAATGATCTCTTAAAATACCATGAATAGGGAGCCAGCTTCCCCAAAAATGTTATTCTGTTAATATCAATATTTTGCTTTCTTAAAATGACTTTGTAAAACCTGATAAATATTCTTAGCAATCTTTCTAATAAACATCTAATATTGCTATTAGATTTTAAAATTTTATACATAGTAAACAAAAGAGCTTTAAATGCATGTGGCAAATACCATACTGTTTCCAATTATTTTTTGAAACGATGAAACAGAAGGCACTTTTGAATGTGACTGCAGCATCTACCATTTTCCAGGAATTGTGGTCCCACATTCATACCACTGGACATAATTGATTTGAGTGTGACCACCGATTTCTCCAAATTGGACTGGTTCCTGACGAACTGCTCTGAAATAGCCTAAGAGGGAAATAATTAAAATTAATAGCTGCTGTGTTATATTTTTTGTCCTCATAGATTGAAGGGTGCCTTTGAATGCTTGAAGGTTAGTCTAGGTGAAGCAGAGTGTTTTAGACAGTGGATAGCAACAGAGGCCCCAGTGTCTTTCCTGAGGTGGTAATGGTGGGCTAAACATATGGACACCTAGGATGGGTTGGTACTATTGATACTTGAGAGAAAGCTGAAATGAAAAGGGACAGGAGTTGGAAGGGTTTTATGTTTGAGTGTCATTGACCAAGTTCAGTATACACTGTTCTACGTGAAAGTGTACTTTCTGCACATTATAGCCTAGAGTAGTCTGAAGAAGTGATCTGGGTAGAGAGGTGTGTTGTGCTAAAATGTTAGGAAACAAAAGGGTAGTTCTAAGATTGCTAAATGTCTAGAATTAAAATTCGGTGAAAATATCCTTCAAGGACCCTACACTAAATGATTTAAAATTTTGCTGAGAATATAAAATGTTATGGAAATAGACAGAACTTATCTTTTCTATCTAGTTCCTGTGCGGTTATAGTTTCAATTTTCTGTTAATAAGTTCACAGATCTTATTCAGTCATCTTTTACTATGGTTGCTATTTTTAATGCCAGTGACCAAAATATGTAGCTAAAAAGACCAAATGATTTTAAGTATTTAACAAGTCTCTCTTGGTAGCTCCTGAGTAATAATGGATATATAATTTACCCTCTCCTACCCTACCTGGACAGGGATTGATTTTCAGTCTTTTCAGTTCTCATGACACAGCTTGGTGCTAAAGTGTCTTTAGAAAGTTGCAGTGGTTAGTCACTTCTTAGCAGAATTCTTCTATTTTAATTGTGTAGTTATATAATTATTTATAAGGCAAAAAATATTTTTCCTTTTATGATAGTAGGAAAGTGAAAGTGTGAGTTGCTCTGTTGTGTCTGACTCTTCGCAACCCCATGGACTGTAGCCCTCCAGATTGCTCTGTCCGTGGGATTCTCCAGGCAAGAATACTGGAGTGTGTTGCCATGTCCTTCTCCATGATAGTAGTAAAGCTTTAATTTTTTTTAGGAAGGAATTAAAACCTGCCTGTGTGCTGAGTATGACAAATTATAAAGGTAGTACATGAAGTTTGGGAAAAGTTTCTTTCAATAGCTGCTTTTGCAGATTCAGGTTTTCTTAAAGTAGAATGTATGTGTAAGCAATAGAGTCTTGAGGAATGGGATGAAAGTTGAGAAACTTCTATTAAAGTCTTCATGTTAAGGTCTTATGTAGACAGTCTTCTTTTCTTTGGCAGGTAGAGTAGGAAGACTACAGAATGATTTTTAAAGTGATTGCTTTGTTCAGCCTGAGGGCTTCCCTGGTGGCTCGGACAGGAAAGAATTCACCCGCCAATGCAGGAGACCTGGGTTTGATCCCTGGGTCCGGATGATCCCCTGAAGGAGGAAATGACAACCCACTCTAGTATTCTTGCCTGGAGAATCCCATGGACAGAGGAGCTTGGTGGACCATGGGGTCGCAAAGGTCAGACATGACTGAGCAGCTGACACTTTAACTTTTTGCTCAGACTGAATGGTTTTTGGGTTCATTTGTAAAAGCCTCCTGCTTTTGAGCAAGCTCAGAAAACCTACCTTCTTTGGTGGGTAACTGGTCAGAAGAGAGTTGCTGTCCTGTGCGTCCATCTAAAAATGAGTCCACAAACTGGCAGTGATCTTCCCCGTGGCCTCTCTGATCGCCTATGTTATAAAATTTTCCTGGAAATTAAAAGGATCATGAGGTAGTTCTTTGATTTGGGACAACTCTGAAATAAATTGTTTCAAATAATCCGTCTTCCATGTTCTTGTACTTCCCCACCTGTTCATTCTAGTTCAAGTCACAGTGATAGAATCTCCCAGCTGCATCCTTGCTTTTACTCTTGGCTTTCCCTATTCTTCCTCTCCTCCTCCTCTCACAGATTAGTCATCTTTTAAACATGCAACTCAGATAATGTTACTTGCCTCCATCAATCTCTCCAGCAGTCTTCTGTTAACACTCAGAATAAAACCCAGTCCTTACCCAGTTTCCAAGCTCCACGTGATTACGCACGCCTGCCTGATCTTCCTGTACTAAGCCTCAGCCATGCTGGTAAACTGGAGAGGGGTTTCTGCTACAGGTCTTCATGTTACCTTCCCTCTACCTCTGCTGCTTTATCCCTTGGTCTTTCTTGGTTCCTTCCCAGTTTTCTTCTCAGCTTACCTTTTCTTCTCAAAAGGTAAGTGTTACCTTTTGAGGAAAGCTTTTCCTAAACATTTTAACTGAAGGAGCTTTCATTCCATTCCACCATTTTCTTTCATCCCTTTTTTCCTTCAAAGTACTATATGAAATTCTTATTTACATATTTGTTTTCTGTCTCTCCCCACTAGAAATGGTTGGGAATGCCAAGAAAATGACTTTGTAAAAGTCATGTGTTAATATGTAGCCAAGGGATTCACAGACTTATAAAAGGGGCAGGAACAGTCCTGCTTTGTCCCCAGCAACATCAAAACAAAACATATATTATTTGTTAAATGATGGAACAAATGTCTACCTTTCTATGTTGGGGTTTAAAATTATTACTGTATGAATACAGAAGAGAAAAGAACCCACTGAGTCTGGAGCAAGGGGTTATAGCCCTTCTGGCTGATTGTCTTAACCTTGCTCTTGTTTCTGACAGACTTAAAATCTTAAACAGGTCATACTCCTTCCATAATTATTGTTAGATACACTCATTTTACTACCAGTAAGCTTTTCATTCTGGATTGGCTATAACATAATTGAGCTTGGATATGACTAGTTTGTGTACATTCAACTTTGCCATGATGGCACTGTTTCGAATTGCATTTTCATTATTTACCTTCTTACAGCATTTCTCAGATCCTAAGATTCCAATAACACCTTGCTCAAAAAGAAAACCCGTATTTCTGTCGTGTCTGGCAGAATCCATAGAAAAGTCTAAGTCACAGAATGCTACAGAGCATTTCCTGTTCTTACCTGTGAGGGAGTCACTCAGGTAAATCTTGTATCTGAGAGAGTTGCACAGCTGCACCCCTACAAACTTCTTATACCATGTCCTTTTGACATACTGTTTGCCCTTACATTCTGAATAAGAGTCTGAGTTAAAG
The DNA here is from genome assembly GCF_029407905.1 of Bubalus kerabau. Lineage (NCBI taxonomy): Eukaryota > Metazoa > Chordata > Mammalia > Artiodactyla > Bovidae > Bubalus > Bubalus kerabau. Next base: position 91,572,255 of record NC_073625.1, read on the forward strand.
GGTCTTTCGGTCCATATGGCATCTCTTCCCGCTGCATAAAGAAAGCACATGGTTTGAGTTTAGTATCTAACTTTGGGTCCTGAAGAGCTATCTTAAAAGCTTTTTAAAAAAAGCAGTTTGCAAAGTTCATTGTCAACCTGCTGATACGTGGTTTTCTCCAGTGCTAAATATTGGAGTGAAAAAATACAGGTGTTTAAACACGTAAGCCCCCCATTAATTTTCTGTCAATAGTGAGGTGAATCTTGGAGCGGTATGTGTCAAAGTTGATTAGTTTCTGCAGTGCTCAACATAGCATCACGTTAGGAACAAAATTAGGTTTCTTTTTCTGAGATAAACTGAGTGTGAACAGTTGCTTTAATGTGACTTGTTATTAAAAGTGGAGATGAGTTTGACAGAAAACAAATTCTGTAAAGCAATTATCCTTCAATAAAAAAATAAAAGAATGGATAACCCTAACCCTACACAGTGGAATATAACACAGCAGTGAAAATAAATAAAGTCACAAACAAAAGTGGAAGTGAGGGTGCTATATCTTAAACAAGATTTGAGCCAGTCTGTTATATGAATGAAAAGCAGGTTTCAGAATACTCAACTTGTTCCCGAAACATCATAGGCTGTCAGTATTACTGAACATTTTAGGTAAGCATTCACAGGTAATTGAAGAAGACTAAATGGACTAAAGTGAAATCATGACTAAAATTCTACCATGCCCATTTAGCTGAATCACTGTAGAAAAGCATGCAGTTGTGTTCTCATTGAGGTAGGTACTTACCAGAAACTGGCTCACTCACTCTTGGGTCAGCTGAGGAGAAATAGCAAACAGTCAGAGTTTATTAGGTAAGTCCCAGTATTCCAGTGATGTGGCAAAGAAGATGGGTGCTTAACAGATTAGTTATGGAGTCTTGGACAACATACACTCCTACTAAAGTCCAAACTTGAAAACTGAGAGTTTTGTTTTGGGGATGGTTCTGTGTTGGAGAAGCTCAGCTATGTCTTTTATATGTGGTTTAAGTAGTTAGGAGTCTTTTTTGCTGTACTAGATTTTACTTCCACTTTCAAATCTTCCTCTTTTTAGCTTCATAAAAAATCTATTGACAAAATCACCAGGATGCCATGAACTGCAGTTGTGCAGATATATCTTAAGGAACTGGAACTTAGGCCAGATCAGAATATTTCACAGCTGTTCATCATAAAAAGCTATCACATGAATTCCCTTTCTGGACACAACTGGCTCACTAAGTCTGACATTCTGATTCTAGGCATAGAGAGGAGCATTCATTCACTATTGAGTATAGAGTGACCTCATACTTCCTCTCTTTTACACTGATAAGCCTAGCATTTTTCTGACATGAAAATAAATGAGGAAAAACCCAGGTGTTGCTTCTTTAAAAGGTACCTTCATTGGTTTTTCAAATAGATGGGTTTTTGAAATCAAGTGCTTTACCTCGTTTAGCTGGTTTCAGACAAGCTATGCAAACACTGACCTTTATATCCTTGTTGGGAATTCCAGCTGATGCAATTACCTGATTCAGTACTGAATGCCACTGTGTTGCTGGGTGGCCCTTCACCAAGTGGGTTTTTGGGTTTCACCTGGAATTCATAGCTGAAGAGGGAGAAAAAGAGAACAACATTCTTCAGAAGTAGGAAACATCTGGTCATACTTAATGTTCCTCCCAATTCTGTTTTGAAATCATCATGATGTTGAATGGACTTGTGTTCTAGAAGCAGCTTCAGGAAAAGAAAAATTTCTTTACTGTTCAAACAGCTTGTCTGTTCTAAAAGAAAGGGGTTAAAAAAAAAAAAAAAAAGACTTCTCTTTTAAAATCTCCAAATTAACAGAATAAAAATAGCTGAGCAGGTTGTTAATAGACATGCAGGAAAGCAATATTCGGTGGACCCAGGCTAATTCCAGTAATTAGGAGTCTCAGTTTTCTTCAAACGATTAGCTACTTCCTGGGAGCAAAGAATTGCAAAACTCCCAACTTGGGTTGTTGCCTTAGACTTAGTGTTCCTTACTGTGGGGTTTGAACTATGTATGTGAGAATCACATGATAGAGTTGTAGTGGAGAAAGTTTATTTAAAATGCAGATTTTTTTGCTCCATGGTAGCTACTGAATCCATTTTTGAGAGCTTCCAGAAAGGTATTTATAGTAAGTTTCTGAGGTGAATCCTGTGGCAACTGACACATGAGAACTAGATAAACTATGGGAACAGATGCATATGAAAATACTATGTTGCAGGAAGTTGCTGATTATATCACCTGGAACTCGCATCTTATGTGGATCATACGAAGTCACGATATATCCTGAGTAATGGCATGGTAATGTCACCTCAGGATAAACATGGGCATAAAGACACCCCCCTCTCCCTCTATAAACCAGATTCATATGGACCAGGTCCTTAACCTTTTATGTTAAAAAAACAAAGGACAAAATAAGCTCATATCCCTAATAGTTTGTTTGATTTCTGTCCTTAAGAATTATTCACTAAATTGCTAGGCAATATTTGACAAATTTCACCCATAGAATACTCAAGCAGAGCAAATCCTTTTAAATTCAAACAGTAAAGCTATTTGCTGTTTGCCTGAAACTAAGAGTTCCTTTTAGTTGCAGACTTGGTAGGAAAGTAGTTTCAAATGTAAAACCAGCTTGAGTCAGCTGAGAATTATGAGTTTCAAAATTTTGAAAGACTTTGGGAGATAATTCCCCTTTTTGAACAGTTTATAATTGACTAAGTGCAGAACACACACACAAATTTATTAAAAAAGTGAAAAACAGAAGGATGACAGCTCTCAGTTTGGTACAGAGGATAACCAAGTGAGCAATAACAGGAAAACTTTATGGGGCTCAAAAGATTTTTGGCTACTGAGGCATTGCATTAAAACACTGCTGCAATCTATAAGGAAGACAGATTCTAGTATTACAATGTCAACCACTTTTTGAGTGCTTCCTATGTACTCAAAAAGTACACTACACATAAAAAGTAATACAATACACACAAACCCCAAGAAATAAGTATTAATCCTATTTATCAGTTGAGAACAATCAGGCTCTTAACTATTGTACTCTTATTGCCTTTGCTTTTCTAAACTTCCAAACTTTGTGATATAGGGATTAAAATATGCAGAGTTTTTATAGTGAGAGACTGCACATGAAAGAATTTTTGTAAACTAATCAGCTGGTAGAAAGTGTCGTTATCCTTAGCATAAGAGACTGCCACCCATCTCATTTAAATAAATTGCACATACATCAGGTGCTTTGGCATAGAATATTTCCACAGATTAAATTCTAGCTCAGAGGCCTCATGAACTTATAAAAAAGAAAGAAAAAATCATCCCACTATGGTGAACTGAAAATGGAAAAAAGAAATCACAGGCATCTAAACTTTGATTCAAGTGGGCAATGCATTCCACATTCTAGGCCATTGCCAAAAATCTCTGCTTTGGCCAAGTCTGATGAAATTATTTCCGTGTCTTTTTTATTTCACAGTTATTTACACTTCAGCTATATTTGTAGTATGGCCACAAATACTGATAAGCTACTTTTGAGGTTTTTTTGGCCACCATTTTATGATACTTGACAAGTTTTGAAGAAATCATTTTAAACTAAGTTTAATTAATAGCATGGGAACTAAAAGGCAGATATTTTTGGCTGCCTTTATATTAAACAAAATATAAAAATGGTATATTTTAAAAGGCAAAATTTTTCCCAAGAAGCACATTTTGTCATGAGATTTATGACACTGTAGGTATAAGAGTAATGTCTTACATAGAGAATAGACTTATGGACATGGGGAGATGGTGAAATGTATGGAAAGAGTAACGTGGAAACTTACAATATGTAAAATAGATAGCCAAGGGGAATTCGCTGTATGGCTCAGGAAACTCAAAATGGGCTGTGTATCAATCTAGAGGGGTGGAATGGGGCTGGAGATGGGAGGGAGGTTCAAAAGGGAGAGGGTATATGTATACTTATGGCTGATTCATTTTGAGGTTTGACAGAAAACAAAATTCTGTAAAGCAATTATCCTTCAATAAAAAAATTTTTTTTAAGTAATGTCTTAGGGAAAATATTGATTGCACATAGGAAATAAGCATAGCATTTTAGCTATGCAAAAATGCTTGCAGAAGAAAATTATTTGAAATAAAAAGTACAGAATAAAATTTCAAATAGAATATTTGGAAAATAAGAAACACAAATATTAGGGGAAAAAAGATGAAAAATGTGAGAAAATATGGGAACGAGCAGATTATTTCAGGGAATACAAAACTAGTAGATTCTAGAAGAGAGAGGAGGGGAAAAGGAAGGTAGGAAATTACCCTAGAAGTTTTTAAGTAATTTCCCATTACTGAAAGACATGGGTTTCTAGGTTTAAAAGGCCTAATACTTGCCAAGCAATAAGAAAAAAAAGACTAATGCATAGAAATTGCAAAATCTTAGAGTACTAGGATAAAGAGTAGATCTTAAATGTTTCTGAAAAGAAAACTGGTCACATTCAAAGAATCCAGAATCAGAATGACGTGTGACAGCAACTCCAGAAGTTAGAAAACAATGGAACAATACTTTCAAGGGTTCATGTTATCCTACAATCTATGTCTAGTTAGACAGTATCAGAGTAAAGCACGGATATTTTCAGGCACATAAGGACCCAAAAATATCTTCTATAACCTCTCTTGAAGGTGTGTTTCTCAAGAAATGCCAGAAAGCAAGGGAGTAAACAAGGAAGACATGGATATAGGAATTATCCTCAGTGTAGGAGAGAGACTAAAGATGATGGTGAGGGGTCCCAGGAGATGTTGCCATGAACAAACACCTGTAACAAATAGGTGACTCAAATGTTTGGCCATTTGGAGAAATATTCTAGACATACGGATTTAATTAACAGAAGAAACACCTAAAATAATTGAAAATGAGAGAGGGTGTACTAAGATGTAATAGGAGGCCCCGAGCCCTCCTCCTCCCACAGACACATTGAATGTACATCTGCACATAGAGCAGTTCCCTCTGAAAGAGATCCAGAAAGTAGCTGAGCAACTCCTCTACATTGGGGAAATGAGAGAATACCCATATCAAGATGGGCAGCAAGGGCTGGGACACACTTGCCATAAAGCACCCCTGACACAGCACCATATAATCAAGAGGGAACTCCCAACTTCTTCCTGAGGAGCAAAGGGTTTATAGCCCACATCTAACATCCCAACTTTTAAGACGCTTACCTGAGGGATGGGTCCCCTAAGTACCTGGCTCTGAAAGCCAGCAGGGCTTGTGTTTATGAAAACCATAAGGATATAGCAAATAAGCTGTTCTTACAAGTGCATGAGCAGTCACGATGGCTATGCCCTTACTGGATAGCAAAAGGGCAAAATCACCTATTTTTTCTGCCAGTGTTACAATGCCTGAGGGCCAGGATTTTTTTTTTCAGGGCCAGGATTTTAATTTAGCAAGTATCTGGGGCCTGTGATCCTCCCTGGAGACCAGGGAAGCCATTGGAAAGTTGCTGGTCTCGCCCTGGAAGGAGGTTGTAACATGTTTGTGCCCTAAGTTTATAGCTTCCATCCAAAGGGATAAATCCTTGGATCACCTGACTGATAGCCAATGGGGCCTTGCATTCATGAGTCCCACAGGACTGTGGCAGAGAAGCAATTTTTAACTAGCTAGTCCCCTAGGGCTCGGCACAGAGGGAGCAGGCAAAAATGCCCATCTTCCTATTTTTCCCTGAAAGGGGTTTAACTGCATAGTTTAAAAGCTGACACCTGAGGGTGAGGCTTCTAGTTTTAGCACATATTTAGAGACTAGCTGTGATCTTCTCCAGAGACAGGGAAGTTGGCAGACACCTTCCCTGCCTTCTCCCTCCAGCCTGCTCCAACAATAAAAATAAATCACTAATATGTCCCTGGAAGGGACTCGTACAAATGGCTGAGTCTCAGCTTTCACAACTCCTGCCCAAGGGATAGGTCTCCATATTGCCTGCTCTGAGAGGCAATTTTTGTTCACAAATACACAGGGCTAGCGGAGAAGGCAATGGCAACCCACTCCAGTACTCTTGCCTGGAAAATCCCATGGACGGAGGGGCCTGGTGGGCTGCAGTCCATGGGGTCACTAGGAGTCGGATACAACTGAGCGACTTCACTTTCACTTTTCACTTTCATGCATTGGAGAAGGAAATGGCAACCCACTCCGTGTTCTTGCCTGAAGAATCCCAGGGATGGGGGAGCCTGGTGGGCTGCTGTCTATGGGGTCGCACAGAGTCAGACACGACTGACGCGACTTAGCAGCAGCAAACAAAGAACCAGTTTTTAATGCACACAGAGCACACTTACATACCTCACCCCACTCCCCACCCCAACTATATCCTGGGTTCAGCAGGCAAAAAGCGGCCATCTCCTAGTGTTTCCCTAGAAGGGGCTTAACTACTTAATCTCCCAACTGCTACCTAGTGTTCAGCTTGTAATCAGCCTGCATCTAGATGGTGACTGTGATTCTCCCCTTTGGGACACTAATGAGTTTTAGCACACCCCCAAATACTATGAGTCACTAAAGCTAAAGAAAGTTGCTTGGACAATCTCAGACGTTTGAGAAACAAGTAGGAGCGCAGGTTCAGTTCAGTTCAGTTCAGTCACTCACGTCCGACTCTTTGCAATCCCATGAACCGCAGCACACCAGGCCTCCCTGTCTATCACTAATTCCCGGAGTCCATCACTAGGGAAGAGAATAAGAAGAAAACTCTCTCCTTTTTTGTTCCTTAACAAGGATGACCCTCAGAAATTAGTTTTGGGTAACATTAGATGAAGGGGCTTCCCCTGTGACTCAGCTGGTAAAGAATCTGCCTGCCAATGCAGGAGACACAAGAGATGTGAGTTTGATCCCTGGGTCAGGAAGATCCCCCGAAGGCGGGCATAACTATCCATTCCAGTATTCTTAACTGGAGAATTCCATAAACAGAGGAGCCTGGCAGGCTACAGTCCATGGGGTTGCAAAGAGTCGGACATGACTGAGCACCTAACACTTTCACTTTTCAACGTTATATGAAATATTGAAAAAATAAAAGGCATATTATACCTCAAGTAAAATAATTGGCTTAGTTAACCATCAGCGACCCCATGAATTACAGCACGCCAGGCCTCCCTCTCCATCACCAACTGCCGGAGTCCACCCAAACCCATGTCCATCGAGTCAGTGATGCTATCCAACCATCTCATCGTCTGTCGTCCCCTTCTCTTCCTGCCCTCAATCTTGCCCAGCATCAGGGTCTTTTCCAGTGAGTCAGCTCTTGGCATCAGGTGGCCAAAGTATTGGAGTTTCAGCTTCAACATCAGTCCCTCCAATGAACACCCAGGACTGATCTCCTTTAGGATGGACTGGTTGGATCTCCTTGCAGTCCAAGGGACTCTCAAGAGTCTTCTCCAACACCACAGTTCAAAAGCATCAATTCTTCAGCACTCAGCTTTCTTTATAGTCCAACTCTCACATCTATACATGACCACTGGAAGAACCATAGCCTTGACTAGATGGACATTTGTTGGCAAAGTAATGTCTCTGCTTTTTAATATGCTGTCTAGATTGGTCATAACTTTCCTTCCAAGGAGCAAGCGTCTTTTAATTTCATGGCTGCAATCACCATCTGCAGTGATTTTGGAGCCCAGAAAAATAAGGTCAGCCACTGTTTCCACTGTTTCCCCATCTACCTGCCATGCAGTGATGGGACCAGATACCATGATCTTCGTTTTCTGAATGTTGAGCTTTAAGCCAACTTTTTCACTCTCCACTTTCACTTTCATCAAGAGGCTCTTTAGTTCTTTGCTTTCTGCCATAAGGGTGGTGTCATCTGCATATCTGAGGTTATTGAGATTTCTCCTGGCAATCTTGATTCCAGCTTGTGCTTCCTCCAGCCCAGTGTTTCTCATGATGTACTCTGCATATAAGTTAAATAAGCAGGGTGACAATATACAGCCTTGACGTACTCTTTTTCCTATTTGAGCTGAGGTTGGGCTGATTCAAAAGGTTTATTTCCTACCTGAGACCATTCCATCATGACTGGGAGAGGTGGCTGTTTTATCTAATGTCTAGAAAGCAAACACCTCATAAAGAATTCAAAGTAATAGTCATTAATATGCCTACCAAGGTCAGGAGAACAAAGTAACAGAAAATATTTAAAAGTGCCAAACTGGAAAACACAAAGTTAAAAGAGTATAACACTTGACCTGAAAACGTCATCAGAGGAGTTCAATAGCAGAGTGGATCGAGGAGAAGAAAGGGCAAGTGGATGTGAAGATGGGGCTGTAAAATTCAATCAGAGGAGACCAAAAAGACAGCTTAAGGGATGTATGGGACATCACCAAATGGACCAGTATATGCAGTATTTGAGTCCCAGAGGGGAGTGGGGAGAGGGAAAGAAAGGGGGCAGAAAGCTTATTGAAAGAAATAACAGCTGAAAACTCCTCAGTCCAGTTCAGTCGCTCAGTTGTCTCCGACTCTTTGCGACCCCATGAATCGCAGCACGCCATGCCTCCCTGTCCATCAGCAACTCCAGGAGTTCACCCAGACTCACGTCCATCGTGTCAGTGATGCCATCCAGCCATCTCATCCTCTGTCATCCCCTTCTCCTCCTGCCCCCAATCCCTCCCAGCATCAGAGTCTTTTCCAATGAGTCAACTCTTCGCATGAGGTAGCCAAAATACTGGAGTTTCAGCTTTAGCATCATTCCTTCCAAAGAAATCCCAGGGCTGATCTCCTTCAGAATGAACTGGTTGGATCTCCTTGCAGTCCAAGGAACTCTCAAGAATCTTCTCCAACACCACAGTTCAAAAGCATCAATTCTTCGGCACTCAGCCTTCTTCACAGTCCAACTCTCACATCCATACATGACCACAGGAAAAACCATAGCCTTGACTAGACGAACCTTTGTTGGCAAAGTAATGTCTCTGCTTTTGAATATGCTGTCTATGTTGGTCATAACTTTCCTTCCAAGGAGTAAGAGTCTTTTAATTTCATGGCTGCAGTCACCATCTGCAGTGATTTTGGAGCCCCAAAAAATAAAGTCTGACACTGTTTCCACTGTTTCCCCATCCATTTCCCATGAAGTGATGGGACCGGATACCATGATCTTCGTTTTCTGAATGTTGAGCTTTAAGCCAACTTTTTCACTTTCCACTTTCACTTTCATCAAGAAGCTCTTTAGTTCCTCTTCACTTTCTGCCATAAGGGTGGTGTCATCTGCATATCTGAGGTTATTGATATTTCTCCCGGCAATCTTGGTTCCAGCTTGTGCTTCTTCCAGCCCAGTGTTTCTCATGATGTAGTCTGCATAGAAGTTAAATAAGCAGGGTGACAGTATACAGCCTTGACGTACTCCTTTTCTATTTGGAACCAGTCTGTTGTTCCATGTCCAGTTCTAACTGTTGCTTCCTGACCTGCATACAAATTTCTCAAGAGGCAGGTCAGGTGGTCTGGTATTCCCATCTCTTTCAGAATTTTCCACAGTTTATTGTGATCCACACAGTCAAAGGCTTTGGCATAGTCAATAAAGCAGAAATAGATGTTTTTCTGGAACTCTCTTGCTTTTTCCATGATCCAGCAGATGTTGGCAATTTGATCTCTGGTTCCTCTGCCTTTTCTAAAACCAGCTTGAACATCAGGAAGTTCACGGTTCACATATTGCTGAAGCCTGGCTTGGAGAATTTTGAGCATTACTTTACTAGCGTGTGAGACGAGTGCAATTGTGCAGTAGTTTGAGTATTCTTTGGCATTGCCTTTCTTTGGGATTGGAATGAAAACTGACCTTTTCCAGTCCTGTGGCCACTGCTGAGTTTTCCAAATTTGCTGGTGTATTGAGTGCAGCACTTTCACAGCATCCTCTTTTAGGATTTGAAAGAGCTCAACTGGAATTCCATCACCTCCACTAGCTTTGTTCGTAGTGATGCTTTCTAAGGCCCACTTGACTTCACATTCCAGGATGTCTGCCTCTAGGTCAGTGATCACACCATCATGATTATCTGGGTCATGAAGATCTTTTTTGTACAGTTCTTCTGTGTATTCTTGCCACCTCTTGATATCTTCTGCTTCTGTTAGGTCCATACCATTTCTGTCCTTTATTGAGCCCATCTTTGCATGAAATATTCCCTTGATATCTCTAATTTTCTTGAAGAGATCTCTAGTCTCTCCCATTTATGGCTGGGCTTTGCTGGAGCAGCTGTGAAGAGATACCCCATGCCCAAGGTAAGAGAAACCCAAGTAAGACGGTTGGTGTTGCAAGAGGGCATCAGAGGGCAGACACACTGACACCATACTCACAGAAAACTAGTCAATCTAATCACACTAGGACCACAGCCTTGTCTAACTCAATGAAACTATGCCATGCCCGTGGGGCAACCCAAGACGGGCGGATCATGGTGGAGAGATCTGACAGAATGTGGTCCACTGGAGAAGGGAATGGCAAACCACTTCAGTATTCTTGCCTTGAGAACCCCATGAACAGTATGAAAAGGCAAAATGATAGGGTACTGAAAGAGGAACTCCCCAGGTCAGTAGGTGCCCAATATGCTACTGGAGATCAGTGGAGAAATAACTCCAGAAAGAATTAAGGGATGGAGTCAAAGCAAAAAGAATACCCAGCTGTGGATGTGACTGGTGATAGAAGCAAGGTCCGATGCTGTAAAGAGCAATATTGCATAGGAACCTGGAATGTCAGGTCCATGAATCAAGGCAAACTGGAAGTGGTCAAACAAGAGATGGCAAGAGTGAATGTCGACATTCTAGGAATCAGCAAACTCAAATGGACTGGAATGGGTAAATTTAACTCAGATGACCATTATATCTACTACTGCGGGCAGGAATCCCTCGGAAGAAATGGAGTAGCCATCATGATCAACAAAAGAGTCCGAAATGCAGTACTTGGATGCAATCTCAAAAATGACAGAATGATCTCTGTTTGTTTCCAAGGCAAACCATTCAATACCACAGTAATCTAAGTCTATGCCCCAACCAGTAATGCTAAAGAAGCTCAAGTTGAACGGTTCTATGAAGACCTACAAGACCTTTTAGAACTAACACCCAAAAAAGATGTCCTTTTCATTATAGGGGACTGGAATGCAAAAGTAGGAAGTCAAGAAACACCTGGAGTAACAGGCAAATTTGGTCTTGGAATATGGAATGAAGCAAGGCAAAGACTAATAGAGTTTTGCCAAGAAAATGCACTGGTCATAACAAACACCCCCTTCCAACAACACAAGAGAAGACTCTATAAGACTCTATACATGGACATCACCAGATGGTCAACACCAAAATCAGATTGATTATATTCATTGCAGCCAAAGATGGAGAAGCTCTATACAGTCAGCAAAAACAAGACCGGTAGCTGACTGGCTCAGATCATGAACTCCTTATTGCCAAATTCAGACTTAAATTGAAGAAAGTAGGGAAAACCACTAGACCATTCAGGTATGACCTAAATCTAATCCTTTATGATTATACAGTGGAAGTGAGAAATAGATTTAAGGGCCTAGATCTGATAGATAGAGTGCCTGATGAACTATGGACTGAGGTTCGTGACATTGTACAGGAGACAGGGATCAAGACCATCCCCATGGAAAAGAAATTTAAAAAAGCAAAATGGCTGTCTGGGAGGCCTTACAAATAGCTGTGAAAAGAAGAGAAGCAAAAAGCAAAGGAGAAAAGGAAAGATATAAGCATCTGAATGCAGAGTTCCAAAGAATAGCAAGAAGAGATAAGAAAACCTTCTTCAGCAGTCAATGCAAAGAAATAGAGGAAAACTTTCCTAACCAGGGTAAAGAAACATTCAGACCCAGGAAAGCTAGAGAGTTCCAGTGGAATCCAAAGAGCTCCATATCAACATTAACTTTAATAGACCTGAATTAATGATGATTAAATTTTCAAAAGTTAAAAATAAGGAAAGAATCTTAACAGCAGCAGGGGAAAAGCAACTTGTTATGTACAATGGAGTTCCCATAACAATATCAGCAGATTTTTCAGCAAAAACTTTCAGGCCAGAAGGGAGCAGCATGATACAGTCAAAAGTGCTGAATTAAAAAAAAACAAAACCCAGCGAAGTTGGTCTTCAGAATTAAAGAGAAAATAGTTTCTGAGACAAACAAAGGCCAAAACAGTTCATCACCACTACATCAGCCTTACAAGAATGTTAAAGAGAGTTCTTCAAATAGAAATGGAAGGATGCTAATTAGTAACAGGGAAACATAAAAGTAGAAAACTCAATGGTAAAAGTAAATATGCAGTTACATTTAGAGTACTCTAATGTTAAAACTGTGGAGAGTAAATCACTTATAACTCTAATGTGAGAGTTAAAAAACAAACAAAAATACTACAACAACTACAATTGCAATAATTAATTAATGGATATACAGTGTAAAAATGTAAATTATGACATAAAAACAAAATGTGGAGGGAAGAGTATAAAAAATAGAGCTGGTGTGTGTTTGAAGTTGTCATTAACTTAAACAGATTTTATGTAAAATAGACTTATGGTATTGTTTGTAAATCTGGCAACTACATAAGTAATAAGTAATGGTAACTACAAATAACCAGTAATAGATATACACACAAAAAGAACAGAATCACAGCATATCACTATAGAAAGTCATCAGATCACAAAGGAAGAGAAGGAGAGATGAAGAAAGGAAAAAAAGAATTACAAAACAAAATAGCAATTGTATGTCCATATCTAACAATAATTACTGTAAATGTAAATGGACCAAACTCTTTAATACTTCAAGATAGGTCAAATGTTAGGATGCAAGACAAGTATTAATAAATTTAAGAAAATTAGTATCATATACAGTATATTTTCTAACCAGAATGGTAAGAAAATAGAATTCAATTTAAAAGAAGGAATTGGAGAATTCACAGATATATGGAGATTAAATAACAAACATATGAATGAAAATCCAATGAGTCAAAGAAAAAAAAATCGAGAGCAATCAAAATATATCTTGAGCCAAAGGAAAATGGAAAGACAACATAACAAAATTTATGGAATACCTCAAAAGCAATTCTATGAGAGAAATTTATAGTAAATAAATTTAACACATACCTATATTAAGAAAAAAAAGATATCAAATAAACAACCTAACTTTACATCTCAAGGAACAAGAAAAAGAACAAGCTAAGCCCAAAGTTAGTAGAAGGAAGGAGATAACAAAGAGCAGAGCAGAAGTAAAAGAAATAGGGACCAGAAAAACAATACAAAAGATCAATAAACTAAGAGCTGGCTTTTCAAAAAGATACACAGAACTGACAAACCTTTAGCTAGAGTAACGGAAAAAAAGGGAGAGCTCAAGTAAAGTCAGGAAATCAGAAATAAAAGAGGAGACATTAAAACTGCTGCTGCAGCTGCTGCTGCTAAGTCGCTTCAGTCGTGTCTGACTCTGTGCGACCCCATAGATGGCAGCCCACCAGGCTCCTCTGTCCATGGGATTCTCCAGGCAAGAGTACTGGAGTGGGGTGGCATTGCCTTCTCCGGACATTAAAACTGGTGCTACAGAAATACAAGGGATTGTAGCAGATCAATGAACAATTATGAACAATTATACACCAACAAATTGAATAATCTAGAAGAAATATATAAATTCTTAGAAACATAAAACCTATCAAGACTAAAGCATGAAAGAACAGATCATTTGAGTAGACTAATTACTAGGAAGGAGATTGAGTCAGTAACCAAAAACTTCCCAAGAAACAAGAGCCCAGGACCAGATGTTTTTACTGGTGGATTCAATAATTAACACCAGTCTTTCTCAAACTTTTCCAATAAATTGAAGGGGAGAGGGAAACTCCCAAATTCATTTTATGAGGTCAGCATTACCCTGCCAGACAAGGACACTACAAGAAAAGAAAATTATAATCCAATATTCTTGATGAAATATAGATGCAAAAATCCTCAACAAAATATTAGCAAACCCAAGTTCATCAATACATTAGAATGATCGTAAACATGATCTAGTGGGATTCATTCCAAGAATGCAAAGATGGTTCAACATTCACAAATCAATGTGATATACCATATTAACAAAAAGAGGGATAAAAAAACTATATGATTTATATGACCTCAATAGATGCAGAAAAAGCATTTGAAAAAATTCAACATTCTTTCTTGATAAAAACTCTCAACAAACTTGGTATACAGGGAACATACCTCAAGATAATAAAGGCTTGTATGATAAGCCCACAGCTAACATCATACTTAATGATGAAATGCTGAAAGCTTTTCCTCTCTCAGAAACAAGACAAGAATCCCTATTCTCACCACTTTTATTCAACATAGCACTGGAAGTCCTGGCTAGAGCAATCAGTCAAGAGAAGGAAATAAAAAACACCCAAACTGGAAAGGAAGAAGTAAATTTTTTTCCATTTGCAGATGATGACATGATATTATATGTAGGAAACCCTAAACACTCAACCAAAAAGCTGCTAGAACTAATACATTTAGTAAAGTTGTAGGATCCTGTATTAATATATAGAAATCTGTTGGATTGTCTGTATACCAAAATTTATCAGAGAGAGAAATTAAGGAAACAATTTACAAACAATTTAGCCTCAAAAATAATAAAATATTTAGGAATAATTTAAGGAGATAAAAGATCTGTACACTGAAAACTTAAAGACACTGATGAAAGATATCAAAGAAGATACCAATAAAATGAAAGATATTCCACAATCCCTTATTTTATATCATACATAAAAGTCAGCTCAAAATGGTTTAAAGACTTGAACACAAAACCTGAAATCATAAAACTCCTCAAAACTATTCAACCCCCTAAAGGAGGATGGCATCAAAGTTTTGCATTCATTACGTAAGAGAATCTGGAAGACCCAGCAGTGGCCACAGGACTGGAAAAGTTCCCAAGAAGGGTAGTACCAAAGAATGTGCTAACCATCGGACAGTTGCACTCATCTCCCATGCTGGTAAGGCCATGCTTAAAATCTTGCATGCTAGGCTTCTGCATTATGCAAACCAAAAACTTCCAGATGTCCAAGCTGGTTATAGAAAAAGAAGAGGAACTAGAGATCAAATTGCCAACATTTGCTGGATTATAGAGAAGGCAAGGACATTTCAGAAAAAAGCATCTATCTCTGTTTCTTCAACTAGGCTAAAGCTTTGACCGTGTGGATCGTGACAAACTGTGGAAAGCTCTTAGCGAGATGGGAGCACCAGACCATCTTACCTCTCTTCTGAGAAACCTGTTTGCAGGTCAAGAAGCAACAGTTAGAACCCTGTATGGAACAACTGATTGGTTCAAGATCAACAAAGGAGTATGACACGGCTGTCTGCTGTCACCCTTTTTGTTTAACCTATACGCCGAGCACATTGTGAGAAATGCCAGGCTGGATGAGTTACAAGTTGTACAAGTTGGAATCAAGATAGGCGGGAGAAACAACCACCTCAAGTATGCAGCTGATACCATTCTAATGGCAGAAAGTGAAGAAGAACTAAAGCACCTCAATGAGGATGAAGGAGAAGGGTGAAAGAGTTGACTCAAGACTAAATATTAAAAATCTAAGATCATGGCATCTGGCCCCATTACTGCATGGCAAATAGAAGGGGAAAAGGTGGAAGCAGTGACAGATTTCCTCTTCTTGGGCTCCAAAATCACTGCAGATGGTGACTGCAGCCATGAAATCAGAAGACAATTGCTTCTTGGCAGGAAAGTGAGGACAAACCTAGACAGTGTTGAAAAGCAGAGACGTTACTCTGCCAACAAAGGTCCATATAGTCAAGGCTATGGTCTCTCCAGTGGTCACTTACAGTTGTGAGAGCTGGACCATAATGAAGGCAGAACACCAAAGAATTGATGCATTCGAACTGTGGTGCTGGAGAAGACTCCTGAAAGACCCTTGGACATCAAGGAGATCAAACCAGCCAATCTTAAGGGAGATCAATCCTGAATATTCACTGGAAGGACTGATGCTGAAGCTGAAGCTCTAGTATTTTAGTCATCTGATATGTACCCATGACTCATTGGAAAAGTCCCTGATGCTGGGAAAGATTGAAGGCAGAAGGAGAAGAGGGCATCAGAGGATGAGATGGCTGGATGGCATCACCGATTCAATGAACATGAACTTGGGCAAACTTTGGGAGATGGTGAGGGACAGGGAGGCCTGGAGTTCTGCAGTCCATGGGTTGCAAACAGTCAACAAGGTGATTGAGAGCAACAACAAGCTCCTTTATATTAGTCTTGGTAATAAATTTTGGATCTGACACCAAAATCAAAAGCAACAAAAGCAAAAATAAACAAGTGAGACTACATCAAACTGAAAATCTGTACAGCCAAGGGAACTATCAACAAATGAAAAGGCAACCTATGGAATGGAAGAAAATATATGCAAATCATACATCTGATAAGTGGTTAATATCCAAAATACATAAGAAACTTACACAACTCAACAGCAAAAAAGTCAATGACCCAAGGGAAAAATGTGCAAAGGACCTGAAAAGACCCATTTCAAAAGAAGAGATACAAATAGCCAATAGGCACATGAAAGAATGCTAAAGACATCACTAATCATCAGAGAAATGCACATCAAAACCCCAGTGAGATGTTACCTCACACCTGTTAGGATGTCTATTATCTAAAAGACAAGAGATAGCAAAAGCTGGTGAGGCTATGGAGTAAAGGGAATCCTTGTGCACTACTGGTGGGAATGCAAACTGGTACAGTCACTCTGGAGAACAGTATGGAGGTTCCTCAAGAAATGAAAAATGGAAGTACCATATGATTGATTCTATTCTTTGCAGCCAAAGATGGAGCAGTTCCATATGGTCAGCAAAAACAAGATGGAAACTGACTGTGGCTCAGATCACGAACTCCTTATTGCAAAATTCAGACTTAAATTGAAGAAAGTAGGGAAAACTGCTAGACCATTCAGGTTTGACATAAATCACTTACAATTATACAATGGAAGTGAGAAATAGATTCAAGGGATTAGATCTGATAGACAGAGTGCCTGGAGAACTATGGAGAGAGGTTCGTGACATTGTACAGGAGGCAGTGATCAGGACCATCCCCAAGAAAAAGAAGTGCAAAAAGGCAAAATGGTTGTCTGAAGAGGCCTTACCAATAGCTGTGAAGAGAAGCAAAAGGCAAAGGAGAAAAGGAAAGATATACCCATTTGAATGCAGAGTTCCAAAGAATAGCAAAGAGAGATAAGAAAGCCTTCCTCAGTGATCAGTGCAAAGAAATAGAGGAAAACAATAGGATGGAAAAGACTAGAGATCTCTTCAAGAAAATCAGAGATACCAAGGGAACATTTTGTGCAAAGATGGGCTCAGTAAAGGACAGAAATGGTACGGACCTAACAGAAGCAGAAGATATTAAGAAGAGGTGGCAAGAATACACAGAAGAAATATACAAAAAAAAGATCTTCATGACTCAGATAACCACTCACCTAGAGCCAGACATTCTGGAATATGAAGTGAAGTGGGCCTTAGGAAGCATCGCTACGAACAAAACTAGTGGAGATGATAGAATTTCAGTTGAGCTTTTTCAAATCCTAAAAATGATGGTGTTAAAGTGCTGCACTCAATATGCCAGCAAATTTGGAAGACTCAGCAGTGGCCACAGGACTGGAAAAGGTGAGTTTTCATTCTAATCCCAAAGAAAGGCAATGCCAAAGAATGTTCAAACTACCACACAATTGCACTCATCTCACATGATAGCAAAGTAATGCTCAAAATTTTCTGTGCCAGGCTTCAACAGTACATGAACCGAGAACTTCCAGATGTTCAAGCTGGATTTAGAAAAGGCAGAGGAACCAGAGATCAAATTGCCAACATCCGTTGGATCATTGAAAAAGCAAAAGAGTTCCAGAAAAACATCTACTTCTGCTTTATTGATTATGCAAAAGCCTTTGACTCTGTAGATCACAACAAACTGTAGAAAATTCTTCAAGCGATGAGAATACCAGACCACCTTACCTGCCTCCTGAGAAATCTGTATGCAGGTCAAGAAGCAACAGTTAGAACTGGACATGGAACAACAGACTGGTTCCAAATTGGGAAAGGAGTATGTCAAGGCTGTATATTGTCACCTTGCATATTTAACTTATATACAGAGTACATCATGCAAAATGCTGGGCTGGATGAGGCACAAGCTGGAATCAAGATTGTTGGGAGAAATATCAATAACCTCATATACACAGATGATACCACCCTTATGGTAGAAAGCAAAGAAGTACTAAAGAGCCTCTTGATGAAAGTGAAAGAGGAGAGTGAAAAAGTTGGCTTAAAGCTCAACATTCAAAAAATGAAGATGATGGCATCCAGTCCCATCACTTCATGGCAAACAGATGGGGAAACAATAGAAATAGTGAGAGATTTTATTTATTTATTTTTTTGGACTTCAAAATCACTGCAGATAGTGACTGCAGCCATGCAATTAAAAGATGCTTGCTCCTTGAAAGAAAAACTCTGACCAACCTAGACAGCATATTAAAAAGCAGAAACATTACTTTGCCAACAAAGGTCCATCTAGTCAAAGCTATGGTTTTTCCAATAGTCATGTATGGACATGAGAGTTGGACTATAAAGAAAGCTTAGTGCTGAAAAATTGATGCTTTTGAAGTGTGGTGTTGGAGAAGATTCTTGAGTCCCTTGGACTACAAGGAATCCAACCAGTCCATCCTAAAGGAAATCAGTTCTGAATATTCATTGGAAGGACTGATGCTGAAGCTGAAACTCCAATACTTTGGTCACCTGATGTGAAGAACTGACTAATTGGAAATGACCCTATTGCTGGGAAAGATTGAAGGCAGGAGGAGAAGGGGATGACAGAGGATGAGATGGTTGTATGGCATCACTGACATGATGAACATGAGTTTGAGTAGGCTCTGGGAGTTGGTGATAGACAGGGAAGCCTGGTGTGCTGCAGTCCATGGGGTCACAAAGAGCTGGACACGACTGAGAGACTGAACTAAACTGAACTGAATGATCCAGTAGTCTCACCACTGAGTATATATCCCAGGAAATGAAATCATTATCTTAAAAATATATCTGTATTCCCATGTTAACAGTAGCATTATTCATTCTAGTCAAGGTGCAGAAATAAGTGTCCATTGATAGAAGAATGGATAAAGAAATTGTGAGATACACACAGCTAACCCTTGAACAGTGTGGGGGATTACAGGTGCCAAGCCCCCAGTCTGGTAAAAATCTGAGTTATTAGTATCTCTGCCTCAAAAATGAAGGGATTGATCAATGATTCACCCAAGGGCAGAAACTGAAACAGTTTGCATAGAATCAGGACTCAAACCCTGATTCTTTTGGTTCCACATACTGTAATCTCTAATCAAACAAACTTCAAAGATTTGTAAAGTGAAAATACAAGTACTGTATTTGTTGGAAAAAATCCACGTATAAGTGGAGCTTCACAGTTCAAAGTCATATTGTTCAAGGGTGAACTGTATGTACATATGTGTATACACACACATACACACACACAGTGGAATATCATTCAGCCTTTAAAAATAAGTAAATCCTGTCATTTGCAACAACATGAATGAACCTGGAGGGCATTATGCTTCGTGAAATAAGCCATGTGAGAAAGACAAGTCATGCAGGGTATCACTTATATGTGGATCTTTAAGAAAAATGTTAGATTTATAGAAATAGAGTAGAAAAGTGACTGCAGAGTCTGGGGAAATAGATGTTGGTAAAAAGGGTTCAAACTAGTTGTAAGATGAATAGGATCTGAGGATCAAAAATATAATGATAGTTGATATACTGTACTGTATAATTTAAGTTTGCCAAAAGATTATAATTTAAATGTTCTTACCAGATATAAAAAATAGTAAATATATGAGGTAATAGATATATTAACTAATTCAGGGGAATCCTTTCATAATGTATATATATTTCAAATCATCATGTTGTATACTTTAAATATCTGAAAATTTTATCAATTATAATACCTTAAAAGAGTTGAAAAATTAACAAAATTATTGAAAATGGTTGCTTCTGGCAAATAGAATTTAGGAATAGGAATGAACTGCTTTGTAGTATTTGAGTTTTAAAACCAAGTACATCTGCTTCTGACAAAAATGAAAATTAAATTTGAAAAGGTATTTCTAAGACCTGCTTCATCAAAATGAGTATCTAAGTGGAGTACAGTCTAGGCGACAGCTGCGGTCAAGCTTTTGGGCCTCATGGAAGGCAAGCCGAATGAATAACACCCCGGCAGAAGCCATGTCTGATTTTTCCCAGACAGTTATGGATTCAGACAAAAACCATCTTCCCAGTTGCCCATCAGGAGGCAGCATGGCGCTGTGGTGAATGTCATGAGTTCAGGGGCCAGAAAGACTTGGGCTCACAGCTGCACTCATGTGTAACCTTAAGGTAAGTAACTTAAACTCTCTGAGCCTCATATATAAAAATGAGCATCATGGAATTTGTGAGGATACTATTAAATACAGTAATTATAACCTTGCCTGGAAAATCCTATGGACGGAGGAGCCTGGTGGGCTACATACAGTCCATGGAGTCGCTAAGAGTCAGACACGACTGAGCGACTTCACTTTCACTTTTCACTTTCATGCATTGGAGAAGGAAATGGCAACCCACTCCAGTATTCTTGCCTGGAGAATCCCAGGGATGGGGGAGCCTGGTGGGCTGCCTTCTATGGGGTCGCACAGAGTCGGACACGACTGAAGCGACTTAGCAGCAGCAGCAGCAAGTGTATAAAAGTATCTGTGAGTTTCTTAAGAGGCTTACATGAAATGATGCATGTAAATTTAAGGTACCATGCACATAGTAAGTCATTATAACTATTCTTTAATATTATATTTATATACCTAAAGAATTTTTTTAAAAGGTGCTTCTATTCTTGGGGAATTTGAGAAACCCGGCAGAACTATGTCCACAAACTTGTGTTTGTAAAGGTGATAAGAAAGGCATCTGTGGTTTACAGGCAAAACTGTCAGAAATGAGGAAGCTCCACCCTTTGGGATCTAGCCTGAGGCTAACCTCCAGGTCAGGTTAGGGCAGACACATCTTTCTGTCATCTCCCTGCCTTCTCTTCCTTTGCTCCTCTCTATAATGACTTCCCCCTATTTTTACCCATAACATAGTGGTGAATTATAATTTTCACTATTTGGTAAACTTAACAAAAGCTCTTAAACCTCAAGCAACCACTTTTTATTTAGAAAGGCCACCCGGTAGCTCTTTGCTGGTTTGAAACGTTTTGTTAGCTGATTTGACCCCTAGTGTCATTTTGAAATATCTGGGCCCCGTTCAGGTTGGGTTTCAGTCAGAGGGAAAGAAAGGAAAGAGCGGGGTTAGAAAAAAAGAGTAAGGGCAATGGAATGGGGAAAGGGTGGTCAAACCCACCAGTTAGTTCTTCAAGGACTGCAGGATTGGGGAAAGGATTTCTGGATACCTGCCACGTGCAGGCACTCTGCTGCCTGGGAATACAGCTCAGAAACAAAGGGCAGAGCTGCGGGGATATGGCGAGGATGAAATAAGCCTAAATCTGACAGAAGAGAGTGGAGCAGGCATCAGGGGTCATTACCAGCTGCCCAGTAGGTCTTTAAGGACATTTCTTTGATCTTGCATTTCTGTAGGGGGACACACATTTCAGATCTGAGTTGCTCTCTAATACTAAAGTGTTGCTAAGAGTATCTTGCAACCCCTCCCTAGATACTAGGGAATTTGAAGTGCAAAGTAATAAAAATAATACAGTGATGTGAAAAGAAGAATTGCTCTCTTTATAGACTAGTGGAGTTCCATGCTCTTTGCTGTTGCAAACCTGAGCAATCAACTCAAGTTCTTTCTTTAATGAGGAAGCAATTATTCTTCTGCTGCTCAGACCTACAGTAAAACTAAAAAAAAAAAAAAAAAAAAAAAAAGCCTGATACTCTGGCAGCTTATTTTATTCCTTTCTGTAAAGCTGATGAGAAGAGATACTGAAAAGTTAATACATACTGCAGAGACTAGAATTTCCCAAAAACCTGATAAATAAGGTCATAATGGCCATTCCACATGCCTGCTTTGTTCTATCAGATTTACAGTTTACAAGAAGTTGCTGCCTCTATCCCAGTTTAATTTTAATGCCAAGATTTAAGTCATATAACATAAACAACAGCCCCAAACTATCTTTGCTGTCAGCTACAGGAAACTTTGGTAGGTTTTAATCTTGGAGGAAGAGCTGTTCTCCAGGATCCTCCCAAGCCACAGACGACAGTAGAAGTACTTGAGCCAGTTAAGTAAACTTGATTTATCTTAATTACCAGACAGAGTGCATTTTCCATAGGAAATTGCTGGACCACATGTATGTCTGGCACACACAGAGAATTCTTCAGTTTCTTAGCCAAGCAGGGAGAGACATGGGCTTCTACGAAGAGAAGACTGAGATACGAGGGCTCTTAAGTGGACAGCGATTGTGTGTAAATCCACATTCCCCAACTAGTTCCTCAGGAAGAACCTGGCCCATCAGTGGATTACCAAAATGTGTGCTGAAAATAACTGTCTGAAAAGAAATTGCAGACCACAGACATAGATTCAAAGCAAAAATGGTTTATCAGGACAAACCTACTCACTGTAAGACAGACCCAGGTTTTGGTTTTATTTTCAGTTCCAGATTTCTCTTTTATTCTGTGATGGTTTCAGATAGCATTAAGATTATGTTATTTTAGATCTGGGAGAGACTTTAAGGTCAATTAGCCCACAGTTCTGGTCCCTTTAAGCAGTGGTGCAACACTTATTTTTTAAGTTACATACTTTATCGTTTCTTCTGTTCATGGAACTAAACATAATCATAGTGTGCCGGGAGCCGGATAGAGACATTCCACTCGTGACAAAGGTCATGAGGAAGGGGGCTCGGCATACGCAAAGGCGGGATCGAGCCTCGGGAGTGCCCCCGGATATTCTCGAGCATCTACCCCCAAAACCCAGAGTCTGCCTACTTTATTGCTTTGTGCTCTCACCTCTGACTTTACTGGGGGCTGTCCCCCACCACCATCTCGCTCTCTCTGTCAAAGAGTTAACTTACAGCTCCAATTAATAAAGTTCCTGGGCAATTAGGAGTGTTTAAATCCAAACCCCTCAGATGGCTCTCTAACTCGCCTGACAAGTTTACCCGGACACCTACAGCTATGCATACGATTGTTGACAGTCTCCCAGCCTCGACAGGCAAGGGAAGCCCAAGATAGTCAAATAGCTTAGAGCCTCTCAGAGAGTTAGAAACTGTCAGAATAAAACTAGTGAAAGATTTCATTTATGAGCCAATGTTTGTTGCCAAGTTTCCACATCCCCTGAATTGTATCCTTGAATATGTATTAATTAATAGTTGGTATGTAGAAAAAATAAGTAGTGGCCTTGGTGTTAGTAACTTTAGACCCTTAAGGTAATAAATTCTTTCCTTTGTAAACCCATTACACATCCGCCCTATAGGAATGCAATTTTATCTTCGAAAGATGGCGCCAAACCTTAAAATAATTACTCTTAGAGAAAATAAGTCTTTGTTGATAAGTCCTTGTCAAGAATCATAAAATGTTAATAGGCCTTCTGGTCAGAAGATGATGTAAATCACCTAAACCATTTGTATACGATAAATTTGCAGGAAAGAAACCCTGGTTTTTGATAAGCATCAAAGACTGCTGACTTTGCATCCCCTATTATCCTCTATGTGTAACTTAGGGTATAAAAGTCCCTGTTGAAAATAAAGCTATGGGCCTTGCTCACCAACGCTTGGTCTCCCCATATCATTCTTCCCTTTAACTTCCAGCTGAGTGTCCATCTGGAGCGCGGATATCCTCTGCGACCGTTTATTTGCCTGGGCTTCTAAGACCCACTCGAGAAGGTGTCTAAGGTGGGGCACCTTCCGCTATTCGAGAGGGCGCCTGCGGCCTCTGTGGTCAGAGCTAACCTGGTGTCACGGGTTATATTGATTTTCCGCGTAAACCAAGCTACTCAGCTTCTTTTCTCGACTGAATTTTTCTACTGAGCTATCCTCTTTTTATTATTCTTTACATCTCTAATTAACATTTGAATAGGTCGCCTAGCCGTCTCTCCTTCGAATACCCTGGATCAGCTGGGGCTGGACCTCGGCAATAGTGGTCTTTGCAAACAAAGTACTTGGCTACAGACAGGAAGACTCTTAATACTTTCTTTTAGTTCAACAAGAGGCACACAATGAAGTTTCATGGGGAAAAAAATAAGGGGAAAATAAATATTGGAGAGTGGGCCAGATGGGTACTGTTTCAGTGGACACTAACATCTCTACAGTGTCTTTGTATTTTAGGGATGGAGGGTGAGAGAAGGGGATCCTCCAGAGAAAGAGCTGGAGTTGTGCTCCAGCTGTTCATCTCTGGTAACAGATCCCATCACTTGACTTAAACATTTCTGGCTCCCCACAAGCAGCCCCTCTGTCCTGTGTACATCTGTCAGCACAGCTGCGAGCAACCATCAGCAAGGCTGGGCCTGTCCTCACTGTGCTGCCTTGGGAACTGCAGCTGGTTTCCCAGGGCAGCCGAGCAGCTCTGTGCTCTAGAGACAGAAACACCTCACACCAGGTGAGCCGCTGAACTCTACCAGTGGCGGGATCGCTGCTGATGGATACAGTCATAATAGCCATTCCACATGCCTGCTTTGTCCTATCAGATTTACAGTTTACAAGACATTGCTACCTGTATTCCACTTTATTTTTAATGCCAAGATTGAAGTCTCTTACTGTGGGTTATTTTTCAAGCTTCTCCAGAGTAAATAACAACCTGGCTACATCATTAAAAACAGGCAGGAGAAGGTAGCATCGTTGACTATCTTTTTGGTTCTAGAATAGTGTGTGAACATTTAGAATTTTTAACTTCAAAGACTCTGTAGATCTCTTTTCTCTGCCTTGATTATGCAGGTTAAATGTTCTACACCAACCTTTATCCCACCCATGTCACTGTTTAACAATTAGCTGGTAATTATGACCTGTTTTTAGAGCTCCTGTTTTCTAGTCAGGACAAATGATGGAAAAGGTGACTAAAAATCAATTCTTTACATGTGTCTCCTAGAATAGGAACAAAGCTATAGGTATTCCTTCAGAAGTTATTATCTTCCAGCTTTTCAAATAGGGAATTCCAGAAGCTCATGGAGGAATTTTAACAGCTATCATTCAGAGTTGGCCTATGTGGGGAATTTACTGTACATTTTGACTCAAAATATTCCACAAGGGATGAAGTGTGATTACAGTCATTCTTTATAGCTAATAAAAACCACCTGTTAACTGCATCCTGTACATACTTCCTCTTTATTTTACAGGGTGTCTCTTATTTGCATTAATCTTGGGTCACAATTAGGGCAGAGAAGATACAGTGGTAAGGAACCTTGTCTTTACAATGTAAGACAGTATGAAAACAGTTTGTAACAAAACAGCCAACAAGTCCAAATTGGGGAACTTGCAATTTTATTATGCCTGCTGTAGCCTCAGTATCAGTACTAACTTTGAGGACTAGTATTTTACCTAAGTTGTGTGCATGGAGGTCACAGGGGTCCTCCTTAGAAGGCATATTGATGGTGGACAGGAGAGACAAGAAAGACACACACAACAACAGTGGGACAAAGGTGAGTGGTTGTATCTGAGTCTAAGGCAAACGCCAACAAGTAGCATGAGTCCTACAACAGTTGTAACTGGAAACTGGACATGAACCTCATGACTTGACAGGTCCTGTGATTCCAGAGTGAAATTCAGTTCAGCCCTAAGGCACTTTCCTCTTATGTCCCCATTTGACCAATTCGATCAGAGGCCACAATGGTACTCACGCAAGAAATTAACGAGAAGTTATTTTCAGTTAGATGTGTTCTACCAACTACTCATTACAAGTAGCTTTAATATCAAAATTGATTATTCTAAGTAAAGAAAAGTCAGAATGCAAGCTAAAATGAAAGTCAGAGCAAGTTACTCCCCAGTTACCATGCTTCAAGGTCTCCCCATCACTCGACCACATTCCCTGATCTGGCATAGAAAAGTGAAGGTGTTAAGTCACTCAGTTGTGTGCAACTCTTTGCGATCCCATGGACTGTAGCCTGACAGGTTCCTCTGTCCACGGAATTCTCCAGGCAAGAATACTGGAGTGGGTTGCCATTCCCTTCTCCAGGGGATCTTCCAGATCCAGGGATTGAACCTGGGTCTCCCACATTCCAGGCAGGTTCTTTACCATCTGAGCCAAGATCTGGCATGGAAGGCCCTCCCTAACTTGGCTTCTGCTTCTCTTTGCTTCCACTTCTCTCCACTTTTTGTCCCTCACACTGGTGAAAACAGCCTGTTTTTCACCATGCACAACCACACCATTTCCACCACTGTGCTGACACGCACTATTCTCTCTGACTTTCCTTTCTCTTACCACAGTCACTTGACTGGCTCCTGCCACCTCTCCCCTCAACCTAGGTGTCACCTTCTCCAGGAAGTTTTGTCTTTCCTTTGATTCCCCAGACTTTGTGACGTGCCACACTTGGGCTTCCACTGCCTCGGGTGCAGACTTCTACCTGAGCTCTCACCACTCTGTGTACAATAATCGGTCACTAGCGGTCTGGCCCCAATAGCCTGGAGCTCCTCAAAGACAGGCCGGATGTTTACTCCTCTTTGTAGGCACAATACCAAGCACAGGGCTGACCACGTCACTGGCACCAGGTAAATGTTAGCTGAATGCAGACGCAAACCTTTTACAAACAAGTTATGTTTCAAATGTCCCTGGCATAACTGTGTTCTACCTCTGATCATGAGCTAATAGGTGCACTGTGAAACCTGAGAACAGCCTGATTCAGAAACAGAACACAATGAACACTTAGAAATTGGATGCCCTTCAGTGCAACTTTTGTGTGCTACGTGGCTCACTTTTTTAAAGTGGAATAAAAAGCAAGTTTTGTAAGCCCAAGTCCACCTATTAAAAAGTCCAAATTAAATGACCTTTTACTGTTTCCTTAGAATGCATTATGGTAAAAATAGGCCTTCTCCCTGTTAATCTGGCTAAGGAAGCAGAACCAAGATCATCAAATGGGCTTTTACTGAGATACATGGTAATTTTGGCCAACCTAATCTCTTTAAGAAAATTAACATTTGCAAAATTTTCCATATTATGAATCAAAACAGAGAACTTTAAGGGAAACAACCCCACACTTGTGGAAAGATGTTACTCTTGCAGTATAGGACTATGGTTTATATACAGCAGAGCATCTCTAATGAATTAGATGCTTCCTTTTCCCCTGAAAAGACCAGGAGTCTCCCTGCTGTCAGAGCCAAACAGGCTCTTGTGGTGTCACACTAACACCCAGTTCAATTCAGTCAGATGACAATGAGAGATAAGAGAAATAACATATGACACACACACAAAATCTCTGATGCTGAAGTTCCAGGTTTCACCTTCGCTGATCTTTTTCAACATAGAGGATCTTCATCAGGTTATGAAATATTCATTCTTGAAAAACTGCTCAATCTGGAAAATTGATCTGTATTTGCCTGGTGTACTATAACTTAAGATGTCAGGATTTCTTTTTTGTTGTTGTTTTATACAGAAAGCAGGGACAGTTTATCAAATGGTGTTTTGGAGTTTGAGGGAAGAAATTGATTTCCCACAGAGTGAAATTTAGTCCAGAAATGAATTTAGCACTTGGGCTTCATTAGGGCAGTACTTGGCTATATCCATTTGACAGCTGGCTCAAGTAATACATTTAATGATTTAGCCGTGTAAAACAAACACAAGACCCAAACCCCCTTCCCTACTACATTTTTAGAAATGTCTAAGGCTCTTATTTTTCTTGCATCAATAAAATAAATGGATAAATTATTACATATTTTAGATTTAAAAAGGAATCACGAAGCTATACAGCAAGATAAACAACCTGGTATCAATGTGTAATAAGGGATGCCAAGAAAAGTTATTATTGAACAATTAATATATGTCCATTTAAACAAAATCTATTCTCATTGTCTATAATAAAAAGACCCCAAAGCAAAGGAATGCTGTGTCTCGTCTGTAACTATTTTAAGCATTAACTCTTAAAAAAATGTTTACCTGCATTTGTCACGTGGCTTTTGTTTCCCTCCCCTCCTCTTCCAGCACACCAGCCAGCCTTCTGTGCTTCAAATCTAGTTTATACCATCCACACTCCAGTTTTCTCTGGTCTGTAGACTTTTCCTCCGCTAAGCTTTGGTATTTAATATCAATATTTGATATTAATGGCCTTCTACCTCTCAGTGTCCCCAGCTCTAATGTTAACTTACAAGACCGACTTGTCAGTTCCTGTATCCCCACCAGTCAGTTGCATATTTGCAAACCATGACTCTAGGAGTCTCGAGTGCTGTGTACAGAAAGCCAAAGAACGAAAGGCAAACTAGACCCTCCCTTCGGATGGAGAGGATGATGTCATTTCACTCCTTTGTTGTGGTTTTTACTCTCAGAGTTCGCCTGTAATAGCACGGGTGGCTTACCTTGTGTCTGGTTTTAGGTTTTCTACTGTGGAGAAGGTTTGATTTGTTGTTTGAATGGACTTGTTCTTCCCACTGAATGACCCATTTTCTCTGGATATAACTTCATATTCTGAAAAGCAAAAAGGCCAACAGACACTTGTCTTTATGCTCTGGCAAACTGAATGTTCTTGAAGCTAACAGCCTAAAAAGTCACTCTCATAAAAGTGAGCAACTGAGATTGCAGGCCTGAGACCTATGGATCATACACATTTGCAACTTTCAGATGGAGATTATCAGTTGATGGTGAAGGTCCCAAAGCATTTGGGGAGTTGCTCATGGACCATTTTTGTTTTCTTTCTACCAGAGCAGGAAAGGCCTGGTAGCTGTGTAAAGTGATGACACTCCTGGGGTAGCGCTGTATATGGTAACCTATCATTTTGATATATAAGTTAGATCAACTGCCATTGCTGGAAAATCCAGTGCAGTTTTGTAAGAAACATTCTATGAGGAGTGGTGCTTCAGCAGAAGCACATTTCCTGCTCATAGAGCTTTATAACATAGCTGAGAAATGGTCACTGATGACATGGTACTGCTGCAAGTAACAGTTAAAACCATAGCAGCAAATAACATTTAACCAAATAATGAACTATACTTTCCCAGAGTCCATTATTTTGAACTACAGAATTACAAGATTTTCGTATGTACCTACTGCTTATGTAAGTTACATGAGTCTTGTACATACTGCTTATATATGCCCCCTTGATAATTATCCTTGAATTAAAACAAAACAAAATGAAACTTTATCCGTAAAGTCAGTATAGAGATCCGTATAAATTTACCTAAAGGGTAGCTTTCTATGAACTTACAGGGCTAATCAAAAGAGAAAGATATTCAGAATAAGAGAATATAATTTACTAATATGTTTTCCCTGTTATCAGTTGGGATTTAGTTTAATACATGTGATGAGATCACAAAGAGGATTACAAAAATTAAACAAAAACCAACAAACAACCACAAAAGCCCACTCAAAAACAGTACTGTCAATATGAGGAAATACACAAGTGGTGGGCTTTGGGGAAAGTGGGAAGGTTGTGAGTTACTGGGACTTAAGCTGTTAGCACTGAGACCAAAGGTAGAGATAATACTGGAAATAAAGCTGAAATTATAGGATAACTCGTGGAGACTATAATCACCAATTTTAATTTGAGAAGGATCTTTAACAGTAAATTAAAAACATCCAAGATGTAGGACCACCTTTTCAGAATAATTTCCTATAACCATTTTAAATTAGACTAGAAGGCAATGGCCATTGTATCTGGACACATGAATGCAGCTTTTAAAAGACTAATGGCTGGTATTTAGTATGTCTTCCTCAGACTCTCTGCTCCCAATCTTTCTCTCAGTTGACTTTTTATTCTAACAGAGCATGGAAAGAGAGGGAGAGGGAGCATCCTGATTTCAGATATTCAAATTATACTTTTCCCTCAGCCATAAAGGGGCATTTACTAGAAAAAGAAGGGGGTAATTAGAATGGAAGTAAAACAGATTTTTTTTTTTTAAAAGGGAAACTGCATGACTTAATGGAAAGAAACAGACCAAGCCACTTGCCTGGATCTCAGTCTCAGTTTTCCCATCTGTAAAATGTCCACAGTGTCTCTTCATAGTGTTACTTATAGGGATTACAGTAGGAACATATGAAAAGTGCTTAATAGTATTTTGCTCAACAGGTGGTACCTATTATTATTATGCCTTTTATTATTCTTTATTATCCCTGAGTTGTATCTCAAAATTTGAAAATTTGAAAGATTCCAGTTCAAAAGATTCAAGTACTGATTAGTCATTGAAAGAGCAGTTTATATGATATTCCAGTTGGTTTATCCATGAAAGCAGTAACCTTCAAAAAACATCTTTGTTTGGGTCATTCCTAATGTTTAAATGTGAATTTAATATGATTTTAGTCCTGAAACTTTGGAGTTTTCAAAATGGATCTAGAAGTTCCCTTCATAATTAAAAAGGTATTTAGAATTTTTCTCGGAATTCTTGTTTTAGAATGTATGTATCTTTCCTTTTTAATTTTTTAAAGTGATAATAGATTTTCATAAATGCACCAACATTCTAAAACTCTACCACCACCAACAAAAAAGTATGTGTTCATATTTCTTATTTTAAGATAGGGGATTTAAAAAATAGTTTCTTTAAGAGTGAGGATATAAGAAAATCTACAAAGAACTGACACTGAATAGGTGGTCTCTTTTACCGCCCTCAGAGGGTTTTAACCCCCTTATGAGATAATTCACTTAGAAGATAATCATTTATTATGAAGGTTGGGCACATAGTCTGGTCAGTGCAGCATGAAAATAATACTGGTGATACTACTGCTGCCAGTCCTACTGTTGCTGCTGCCGACAAACGTTAATTTAACAGCCTCTAATTTATGCCGCATGAATTCCCTGTTACGTTTTACACTCACAACAAATTGATAACAATGGGAATTATTATTATTACAAATAAAAAACTAAAGTTCAAAGAGGCTAATTATAGATTCAAGTTGCATTATCTAGAACATACCTGGTCTGGGATTTAAATCTATGTCCACATGCTCTTGACATATCACAAAATGACAACTTATGACTAACTTAACTTTAAGTTGTCCAAGGATGTAGGCTATGGGCAATCTATGGTGTACCTATTTCTACTTTAGTGTAGAAGGGTCATGGAGAAGCATCAGAATTTGGATGTATTTACTAGAGTTGAATACACGCACATCAATTACAAGAAAGATTACTGACAGAAGTCAACTAGGGAAATGAAGAATATGTTCCCTCTCTTTTGTTACCTTTCTTAATCTTTCCTGAAAAACCATTTCTAATGATATGAGAATTAATCTCTGTATTATCTGAACTACTGGTTTATAAAAGATTATATTTGAAATCAAGTGGTATTTAATGGAAAAAATAGATCATCAGGGCATATGGTTCAATGTTTAAACATAAACTAAGTAAATAGTGACTAAATACTGACTTATTTCTATGTATAAAATATTATTATTATATATGTGGTCCTTATTCATGAAACTTGTTATCATAAGCCTAGTATCTAGTGAAAGATCTCAACAGCTCATTAACATTTAATAATATTAATAGTAATGTCAAAACTAATTGGTTAGATAAAGTATATCCTATTTATGATACTTTGAGATTACAGATTTATATAATTTTAAAAGCTATCATTTATATCATTTTATATCATGATAAAAGGAAAATACAGAAAGGAAAATCCTGCTGTTTTCAAAAGCTAAATCATACTCAAGTGAATGTGTATTAGATTATTAGACATATTAGATTAACCAATGCCAATTTGATTTCTATATCTTTAAGGGAAGTGAAATTTTTATAAATCATTTAGTCTTGTGAGAACTAAGTCTCAGACTATTACAGGAACTCCTTATTAGCACTGCATGTGGATTGAGAATTTTAAACCTTTTAATACATGTAGATAATCAATAGTTACAAATTGATTGATTTTTAGATATTGGGATGATAGTACCTACTGGCATAATCCCAAGAAGACTAGTCAAAACTGCATGAGAAAGGAAATTCACAAATTTCCTTTTTTTTTTTCCTGTTTTTGTTTTTTTTTTTTTAAAAGGCCAATTAAGCAAAGACAAGCTGCTGAATTTGAGCAAACTCTGGGAGATAGTGAAGGACAGGGAAGCCTGGTGTGCTGTAGTCCACGGGGTCGCAAAGAGCTGGACATGACTTAGCAACCGAACAACAACAAGCTGCTTACACTGGAAGCTGCCCAGACTAAATGGTTTTGTTTAAGGAGAAATAGCTGCTGTTTTCTCCTTTATTTAAAGAAAACTTTTTGGCAGCTCCTGAATCTCCCCACTCCTCACCTTACCCTGTGTACCGCTCTCTCCTCCCTCTGACAGCCTCTCATGGGCCCCTCTGTTCCATCTGCCCACCTTGGGCATGTGGAAGCAGGACACGCATGTACTCACATTATTTGCTTCATCCTCTAGCTGATTTGGGTGGTTAGTCATCCCACCCTCCCCTCTTCTCTCTAGTCTGACTCTCTTATTCACTAAAGAAAATTAAAATCCCACATAACAAATTCAAAGAGTGATGTGGAGTTTCTTATTTTTCATTATCATTTTTATGAGGAGTAGCAGAATCAAAATTCCCTCAGATGGGCAGAAAACTGACCAGGAATAGAATTTTTAAAAACCATACCTGTGGCTGATTCATGCTGATATACGGCAGAAATCAACACAACATTGTAAAGCCATTATCTTCCAATTAAAAATAAATTTAAAGTAAAAAAAAATTCTCATAAAATGACTGAAATAATAATGTTTAGCCTGCTTCAAAGTTCTAGGTCAATCTAGAAATTGGGATGGTGAAAGGAAAATTGGTTTAAATACTATTAGCAGTGGCAACTTCTCATATGTTATTTGTAATTTTCTGGTAATGGAAAGACGAGATATACCTTCACATTGAGAAAAAGTTCTGGGAGGAGAAAGAAGATATATAACTTAAGAGATCTGCTAGGTTAACAGAGAGACCATAACCAGGACAAAGACGATCTTTCCCATCTTATGACACTTTTGAAAATCATCTGCCACAGAGACAGCAGAACTCTGCAGGGACTTGCTGTTCCTGAGATACATCACCCAGGGTCACAGTCTGACTTGAGGTACCACGTTCCCCAGAGCATCATCTTATCAATGCTTCCCACCGTAGCAGTAGTCCGCATGCCGTGCTCTCACCAGTGACAGTGTCATTGAGTGGCTTATCCCAGTCCAAGATGACAAAGGAGGGACACCCTTCCACAGTGACCACAGTGAGGTTGGTAGGTGGGTTCTGCGGTGGACTGGTGGCATTCCCCTCTGTGGCCTCCTCTTTGGGGAATCTCTTGACAGAGTCGGTGATGGAGCAGGGGCTGTTGTCAGGCTTTTGGATATACCGCACGTGAGGACCTAAGAGAGAGAGGACATTGAGCATTTTGTTTTTTTTTTGAGCTTGTAAAAAAGGTGGAGGAGAAGTCATAAGTAAAACAATCTGTTTGAGGATATTTGATCTAATACTATACACAGTTGGATGAAAGCAGTGATGTGGATGGTTTGAATTTGTGAAAATCCAGAATCCTGTCTTTGGGATACATGATATGGATGATACTATTGATTTAATTTTCTAAATAGGTTTATCTTATGCTAATATCCAAAAGTAATTTGGTTTAAACTGCATAATTTATGGGGTACTGGAAAGAGTACTCAAAAGGATCTTGGTTCAGTAGTGGGAAATGATTTGCCTTACACTAAAATATAGCTCTGTTCCTACCAATAAACCTTAAAAGCCAGGCTCAGAAAGATCAAGTGGTTTTAAGTTATTTAATTGCACCCCAGAATAAAATCCAACAATATATTAAGAATAACAAACATATACAGCACCCACCGGGCTTCCCTCATAGCTCAGTTGGTAAAGAATCTGTCTACAATGCAGGAGACCTGGGTTCGATTCCTGGGTTTGATTCCTGGGTCAGGAAGATCCCCTGGAGAAGGAAATGGCAATCCACTCCAGTATTCTTGGCTGGAAAATCCCATGGACAGAGGAGCCTGGCGGGCTACAGTCCATGGGGTCACAAGAGTCGGACATGACTTAGTGACTAAACCACCAACACAGCACCCAACTGGATAAATTCCTTACAGGAAGATATTACCCATAATGAGAAAAATAAATCATTTAGAGTCAAACTGGAACTTGCATAGATGTTAGAATCATGAGACAAGGACAATAAAACAGTTATTATCAGTATATTCCACATGGTCAAAAAGTTAAGAAATGGAAGATATAAAAAAAGACCCAAATTAAATTTCTGGAGATCTTCAAAGAGAGCAGAGAAGAAAAGACATGTTAGGACAACAAAGAAGGATCGTGGCAGATTTCTCATCGTAAAGAAAGCAAGTGAGAAGGCAACAGAGAGATGTCCTATATATTAAAGAACAAAAACCAAAACAACAACAAACACTTATCATCTAGAATTCTATAGTGAAAATATCTTAAAAAAACAAGCAAAATATTTTTTAGACATACAAAAGCTGAAAGAATTCATGACTAGCACACCCAACCTATAAGGAAGATTCATGAAGTTCTCTAGACAGAAGGAAAATGATGCCAGATGGAAATATGGCTGCACACAAAGGAATGATGAGCACTGGAAATGGTAGCTATATAGGCAAATATACATCATGTTTATCTTATTATTTAGTTCTCTCTGAAAGATAGCTTACTGTTTAACAAAAATAATTACAACTTAGTGTGATCTATATAACATGCAAAAGTAAAGTAATAGCCCAATAGCCAGGAAAGAAAAGCTGCTATACTAATGTAAAGTTCTTATACTTCACACTCAACTGTTTATGAAGTTGTGCAATATCACTGGAAGGTAGACTGTGAAGTTAAGGACACATTCTATGAACCCCAAATTATTCACTAAAATAACAAAACAAAGTTATAGCTAAGAGGACAACAAAAAAAGTAAAACGGAATCGTAAAAATATTCAGTCCAAAAGAAGGCTGAAAAAGAAGAGGGAAAAAAGAACAGATGGAACAAATGAAAAACAATAGCAAGATGATAATAGATTTAAACCTAACCATATCATCAAAGAATATTACCATAAACAAAAAAGGTCACTTTATAATGATAAAGAATCAATTCATTAGTTTATTACAATCCTAAGTAATTGAGGTCTATACCTGAATACAGACCTTTAGTATACATGGAGCAAAAAAAAAAAAAGTGACAGAAGAAGAAAGTATAAATAAATTTACAGTTAGAGCTAGAGATTTTGGTATTCTCTCATTAACTGATAGAACAAGTTGATAGAAAATCACAAAGGATATAAAAGAATTGTACAATATAACCAAGCAAATTGACTTAATTGACATTTTTATAGAGCACTTGTTATGGACTGAATTATGTTTTCTTAAAATTCCTATGTTGAAGATTTAACTTCCAATATGAGAAATCAAACCTGATAATACCTTGAAATAAGGCTTCTGCACTCTAAAACTGAGACAGAATAAATTTTGGTTGTTTAAGCCAAAGTCTATAGTATTTTGTTTTGGTAGCCCTAGCAAACTAATACAATATTCCACTTAAGACTAGGAAGATACACATTCTTTTTAAGTATACACAAAACATACACACCAAGATACACTATATTCTGGGCTATAAAAAAGTCTCAATAAATTTAAAATGACTCAGGAAATACAGAGTATATCACAACAATGTAGTTATTAATAAAAATCAGTACCAGAATGATCTCTTGAAAATCATGAAATATTTGGAAATTAAGTAACCTACTTCTAATAAGCCAAAGAAGAAACCAAAAGGAAATTTAATAGTATTTTGAATAGGGTAAAACTGAATACACAGTATATCAAACATTTTTAGATGGTGCTTAAATAATACCTAGGGAAAATGTTGTAGCACTGAATTTCATATTTAAAAACAAGAGAGGTCTCAAACCATCTTGAACCTTAAGAAATTAGAAGAGCAAATTGAACTCAAATTAAGCAGAAAAAGGAAATAGTAAAGATCAAAGTAAAAATAAATGAAATGGAAAACAGAAAAATAATACACAAAATAAATGAAACCCAAATTGAACTTGTAGGAAGATCAAAAGAACTGATAGACCTATAGTGTGGCTGATGAGGTGAAAGAGAAAAAAGGCACATATAATCAATAACAGGAATGAGAGAGGTGACATCATTACAGATTATGCAGATATCAAAATAAAAGAAAATGAAATACATTTGACAACTTAGATGATATAGACCAATAACTTGAAAGACAAAGATTATGAGAGCTCACTATGGAAGAAAGTATATGAATAGCCCTATACCTATTAAAGAAGAGAAAAAAGAAAAGAAAGCGAAGTCGCTCAGCTGTGTCCGACTCCCTGCGA
Source organism: Bubalus kerabau (assembly GCF_029407905.1). Classification (NCBI taxonomy): domain Eukaryota; kingdom Metazoa; phylum Chordata; class Mammalia; order Artiodactyla; family Bovidae; genus Bubalus; species Bubalus kerabau. The sequence goes on from NC_073625.1 coordinate 91,608,635, forward strand.
CCCCATGGACTGTAGCCTACTAGGCTCCTCCATCCATGGGATTTTCCAGGCAAGAGTACTGGCGTGGGTTGCCATTTCCTTCTCCAATTATAATGATTTACAAGTAAAACACTTCTCACAAAGAGAATGTGAGGCTCAGATGACTTTACTGGTGAATACTGCCAAATATTTAGGGAAGAAGCAATACTAATTCTAAACCCTTTCAGAAAATTGAAAATTTCAGTATTATTTTGACACTAAAACTTGACTAGATTTTACAAGAAAAGAAAATAACAGCCCAATACCCCTCACTGAATACAATTCTAAACAAAATTTTAGGGAATTAAATCAACAATATATTTAAATGAGAATGCACTATAACCAAGGGGAATTTGTCCCTGGAATGCAAAGTTAATCTACAATTCAAGAACAATTACTTTATCATATTAACACACTAAAAGAAAAGAAAAACCTTATAATTATCTCAATAAAGCCAGAAAAATCATTAGACATAATCTAGCATTCATTTCTGATAACAATTCTCACTGGAGCAGGAATAGAAGAGAACTTTCTCAACTCAATAAGGATATCTATAAAAAAAACCACAGGTAACAACATACTTAATGGTGAAAGATTAAATGGTTTTTTCTATAAGATAAGGAATAAGAAAAATATATCAATCCTCACTTTCAATTCAGTGTTTTTCTGGAGGTGCTAGCCAGTATGGAAAAGCAAGAAAAAAGGTACTCAAGTTGGAAAGGAGGAAGGAAAACCTTCCTCTTAGATGACATAGTTCTGTTTATAGGAAACCCAGCATATCTACAAAAAAATCTACAGAGCTTTGCAAGACTGTAGAATATAAAATCACGGTACAAAAAATCAGTTGTTTTTCTACATATTAGCAATGAACAATAGGAAACTGAAACTTAAAATGCTACTTTTATGTTTTATTTCACTGAAACTAAAAATCATTGGTGAGAGAAATGAATAATACCTAAATAAATGGTGAGATATACCATGTTCATAGGTAGGAGGACAATAATGTTCAGCTGTCAATGCTTTCTAATTGACTTGCAGATTCAATGAAATTCTAATAAAAATATGAGCTGGCTATTTTTCTTTAGACATTGATAAATTCATCCTAAGATTTAGCTAGGAATACAAAAGGACCTAGAGCCACCAAAACAACTTTAGAGAAATAAAAACAATGTTGGAGAACTAACACAACCCAATTGCAGCACTTATCATAAAACCACAGTGATCCAGACACTGTGGTATTGATGGAAAGGTAGTTAATAGATCAATGGAACAACTAGAGAACACCTAAATAGTTCCGTGTATATATGGACAATTGGTTTTTGACAAAGGTACAAATTAAATTCAGTGGAGGAACAATAATTTTTCAACAAATACGGTGGAACAGTTTGATATCCTTAAGAAAATAAACTTGCATTCATATCTTGTATCATATACACAATTTGACTCAAAATGGATCATAGACTTAAATTTAAAAGTAGAAACCTTCTACAAGGAAACAGAGGAGAAATTTCTAGAAGGAAACAGAGGAGCTCTTTGTGATCTCTGATTAGTCAATGATTTCTTAACTGTAACACCAAAGATGCAATCTAAAAAAACCAAATCAATAAACCAAGCTTCATTAAAATTAAAAAAGAAGCCACACAGGGAGAAAATGTTTGCGAAATATGTACCTGAAAAAGATCTTCAACCAGAAAATATAAAGACTCTTAAAACTCAACAATAAGAAAATAAGCAACACAACAAAAATATAGAAAAAATGTAAAGAGACATATCAAAAAGGATATACAGATGGAAAATAAGGACATGAAAAGATGTTCAGCACCCTTAGTCATTAGGGATATGCAAAATAAAATCACAGATACTACTACATACTTTTTAAAAGGGGAACACATGTATACCTGTGGCGGATTCATTTTGATATTTGGCAAAACTAATACAGTTATGTAAAGTTTAAAAATAAAATAAAATTAAAAAAAAATAAATAAAAGGGTTTAAATTAAAAAGGCTGACCATACTAAGTGTTGGAAAAGATGTGGAGGAACTGGAACCCTCATACACTGCTGACAGAAAGGCAAAACAGTACAACTGCTATGAAAAACAGTTTGGCAGTTCCTTAAAACGTTAAATATGCACTTACATATGATCTAGCCATTCCCCTTATAGCAATTTGTCCAAAAAGAATGAAAGCATATGTCTACACAAGACTTGTACATGAATGGTCATAGAATAGCATACTTTACTGGTAATGTAAAAATGCTGGAAACAACCCAAATGTCATGAAGTTTTAATAAATTATTATATATCTATGCAATAGAATACTCATAAGCAATAAAATGGAATAGTCTGTTGATACATATATCAACATGGATGCATCACCAAATAGTTACAGTAAGTAAAAGAAATCAGAAAGGAAGTTCATAATATATTATTTTCTATTATGTGAAACTCCAAAAATGCATATTAGTCTACAAAGATGATGCAGTTAAAGTGCTGCACACAATATGCCAGCAAATCTGGAAAACTCAGCAGTGGCCACAGGACTGGAAAAGGTCAGTTTTCATTTCAATCCCAAAGAAAGGCAATGCTGAAGAATTTTCACACTACCATACAACTGTGTTCATTTCACATGCTAGCAAGGTAATGCTCAAAATCCTTCAAACTAGATTTCAACAGGTGAACCAAGAACTTCCAGATGTATAAGTTGGGTTTAGAAAAGGAAGAGGAACAAATGACCAAATTGCCATCATCCGTTGGATCACAGAAAAAGCAAGAAAATTCTAGAAAAATATCTACTTCTGCTTCATTGACCACTGAAGCCTTTGACTGTGTGGATCACAACAAACTGTGGAAAATGCTGAAAGAGATGGGAATACCAAATGACCTTACCTTCCTCCTGAGAAATATGTATGTAGGTTAAGAAGCAACAGTTAGAACTGGGCATGGAACAATGGAATGGTTCAAAATTGGGAAAACAGTACATCAAGGCCATATATTGTCCCTCTGTTATTTAACTCATATGCAGAGTACATTATGGGAAATGTCAGGCTGGATGAATCACAAGCTGGGATCAAGATTGCTGGAAGAAATATCAACAACCTCAGATATGCAGATGATACCATTCTAATGGCAAAAAGCAAAGAAGAACTAAAGAACCTCTGGATGACAGTGAAAGACAAGAGTGGAAAAAGCTGGCTTAAAATTCAACATTCAAAAAACTAAGATCATGACTTTGGATCCACCACTTCATGGCAAATAGATGGGGGAAAAGTGGAAACAGTGACAGAATTTCTTTTCTTGGGCTCCAAAATCACTGCAGACAGTGATTACAGCCATGAAATTAATAGATGCTTGCTTCTTGGAAGAAAAGTTATGACAAACCTAGACAGCATATTAAAAAGCAGAGACATTACTTTGCTGACAAAGATCCATCTAGTTAAAGCTATGTTTTTTTCAGTAATCATGTATAGATGTGAGAGTTGGCTATAAAGAAGGCTGAGTGCCAAAGAATTGATGCTTTCGAATTTACAGTGCTGGAGAAGAATTTTGAGAGTCCCTTGGACAGTAAGGAGATCAAAAGAGTCAATCCTAAAGGAAATCAACCCTGAATATTCATTGGAAGGGCTGATGCTGAAGCTCCAATATTTTGGTCACCTGATGTGAAGAGCCAACTCACTGGAAAATATCCTGATGCTGGGAAAGATTGAGGGCAAGAGGAAAAGGGGACGACAGAGGATGAGATGGTTGGATGGCATCACTGACTCGATGGACATGAGTTTGAGCAAACTCCAGGAGATAGTGAAGGACAGGGAAGCCTGGCATGCTGTAATCCATGAGGTTGCAAAGAGCTGGACATGAGTTGGTGACTGAAAAACAACAGCAACAATCTGTAATATGAGACTAGAGGTTAGGTGGGAGGAGTGAAGAGGAGGGATTATAAAGGTACATGATGAAACTTTCTGAGGCGTTGTAGTACTCATTATCTTGATTGTGATGATGGTTAAATGAATATATACATATATTAAAATTTATCAAATTTTATACTTCAGAAAAACAGATCACAAAAGGAAACACTGGTCTATATCATATAATATCTTTTACTTTGGTAGATTAGATTACTGTTCAAAAATATTCTCTATATTCATGGAAAGAGTATATTTCCCCTATCTTCAATTTGAACTTAGCTCTGTGACTTTCTTTTGCCGTTGAATATTGGCAGGTATAACACAAGGAGGTTGAAATGTTGTTGTATATCTGGACTCCTCCTCTCTTTACTTTGAATCATTAGGAGAATGGCTTCTTCTGGGTCACTGTTAGTCTTTCATCTTGGGTACCAAAATGAACAGATGTGGAGCAGACCTTAGGCTAACCTTTAGAGACCCAGCTGTACCTGCTAGAAACAGAATCACCCAGCTAAGCACATCCTAAATCAGTTGACCTCCATGTGACTTGTAGACATATGAGAAATAAATCCTTTTTAGGGTATGCTACTAGGTTTCCCTGATGGCTTAGTGGTAAAGAATCTGCCTGCCAATGTGGGGGACACAGGTTCAAACCCTGATCCAGGAAGATACCACATGCCACGGGGCAACTAAGCTCATGCACCACGACTACTGAGCCTGTGCTCTAGAGCCCAGTAGTCATGACCACTGAAGCCTGTGTGCCTTTAGAGCCCATGCTCTGCAACAAGTGAAGCCACTGCCATGAGAAGCTCTTTCACTGCAACTAGAGAGTAGCCTCTGCTTGCCACAACTAGAGAAAAGCTCATGTAGCAAAGAATACCCAACACAGCCAAAAATAAATAGGTAAAAAAAAAAATTAAAAAAAGAATATGCCACTAAGATTTTGTAGTTACTACACAACAACAGTTGACTAATATACCCAACAAAGATAGCTTTCTTAAAAGTAAGATTTGTAGCCGATCATACGTACCTTTGAATCTGGGCTTCCCAAGAGGATCAGTTTCTCTTGTTGGACTTGAGCTAAAGTCAGTGATGTTATCTGAGGATGGATGATACAATGAAAAAGTAGTAAAGGCTATAAATATTTATAATGCCTCCTGGTCAATTGCATGCAACTTTGGTTTCCATATTATTATAATCCATATTATTCACATTTCAAGGCCCTTAACTGTGTCCTGCTGCAGGTGTTCTGAAGAGTAATAAATGATTTAAAGATTACAACTGGGCTTCCCTTGTAGATCAGTTGGTAAAGAGTCTGCCTACAATGCAGGAGACATGGGGTTCGATTCCCAGGTCAGGAAGATCCCCTGGAGAAGGAAATGGCAACCAACTCCAGTATTCTTGACTGGAGAATCCCATGGACAGATGAGCCTGGCAGGCTACAGTCCATGGGGTTGCAAGAGTCAGATATGACTTAGTGACCAAACCACCACCACCAAAGATTACAACCAAGTAGCTAATATGCATTCATATATTAAGTTATGTGTGATTAGGAATGACATGTGATTTAGGAATAAGGACTAGGTAATCTAGATCTTTTGAGGAAGACTTTATTAAAGATCTTGGCACTTCCTTCTATGTCATTAGAAGTAAGTGTAATTTTAAATTAAAATGTCCCTATCAATCATAAAATTGAGTAAAATGTATTGATCCAGAACTGGGACTCTTTTCTCCCTAATTTGAAATCCTCTGGTACTTTGTGGCTAAGCATCCAGTGGAACTTGACTGACATACTCACCAAGATCTTCTCCTGAGGCAGGAGCTGTTGGTTGCTTTTTATCTGTCTCCATTCTCTCCAAGGGGGCTTCTGTAGGTATGAGTGTTGCCCTCAAGGGTGGGGAAGTTACTCGGTCTGATGAAATGATTCCTATAATGCAGAGCCAAAGGAGTCAGGTTTCGTAGGGAGCCCTGCAGAGTTCCCCATTTACCTATTCAACAAATATTTATTAAGGACTTACCATGTGACTTGGCACTATATGCCAGGATTAGAGAGAAAATAAGACTTGGTGTCCTTGATTGATTGGGAGATAGGTGTAAGCCAAATTATACTGAAGCATTATAAATATTGTGAAAGCATAAGACAAGGTCTCAGAGAAGACAAGTCTATGGGGAAAGATGATGGGTGCTGGGGGGAAGACAGAAATGCCTTCCTAGAGGGTGTGGTCAGTAGGTAGGCATGAGAGCTGTATTCTAGGTGGAGTTTACAGGAAGAACACAGTCAGGGAAGCATAAAGTCATGTGGCACGTTGAATTTGGAGGCATGAGAGCCAAGAATGGCAGGAAACAATGAGAGCAGAGTAGGGGGGCAGGCAGGGAAGGGCAGTCCATGGAGGGCCTTGCATACCATGGATTTAGATATTATTTTTAGATGACAGGGCCCATTAAAAATTTTTCACTAGGGAAGTAACATGATCAGATAAGGAGAGAGTGAACAGTTAGGCTGCAAGGCTGGTGACAGACAGAGAAATCAAGAACTAAAGCAGTTGTGTAGGCAAGGACAGAGGAGAACTATGTAAGAAGCAGTGAGACTAGATGGAAGGGGTTTTACATGAAAGATATCAAGAGGATGGAGTGGCCAGACTATAGATTAAATGATAGGCATGGGAGATGGGGGAAGAAGAAAAAGGTTTATAAGGTAATGACTGATTCTGGCCTTGTGGCCAGACCAGTGTTACTCTGAGATGCTGTATTCAACAATGTCTCCTCTGCTCTAAAACCACATGTGGGTCTTCCAAATAGGATCCATCCCATGGTCTATGCAAATATGGGTAGAATAGAGTGGCGGCTACTAGTAGCGTTCGTCGCTCAGTTGTGTCCGACTCTCTGTGACTCTATGGGCTGTAGCCCACCGCTCCTCTGTCCAAGGGATTCTCCAGGCAAGAATACTGGAGTGGGTAGCCATTCCCTACTCCAGGGGATCTTCCTGACCCAGGGGTTGAACCCAGGTCTCCTGCATCGCAGGCAGATCCTTTATCATCTGAGCTACAATCTGTTGTTAAGCGGAAGTTAGATTAGCTTTTATAGTCTTCATGGGAAAAGGTATTGTTCTCAGGTGATAGAGAGTCAAAGAGTAAGGACTGATGTAAGGACTGTGGCCCAGCATGGAATCATGGATGATGGGCTCCTGGTCCTGGTGGGAGTGGGCCCCAGTGAGAGGATGAGTGAAAACCATGAGATGCTGCACTGCTGCCAGCAGGAGCTTTTTTGAGTGGGTAGAGCCAGCAGGAAATGCGTGGATGGTATTTTCATCCTGGCAAGGAGAGCGGGACTGAGAGGCCTCCGTAGATCTGGAGATGGGGGACAGGTGGAGATGCCTCGTGGGAGACTAAGACTGTGCTCAGAGGCACATGTGCGAGAAGGCATGTTTTCAGAGAACTCCCAGAGCACTGAACTGATTTCTTGAATTCCAAAAGCACTTTCTTTGATGGTCATCAGGCCAGATGTGTACAACTGATCTCATTTGTGTTTGGCTCTTCAGTTTAGGGCTTCCATGGTGGCTCAGATTGTAAAGAATCTGCCTGCAATGTGGGAGGCCTGGGTTCAATTCCTGGGTCAGGAAGATCCTCTGGAGAAGGGAATGGCAACCCACTCCAGTATTCCTGCCTGGAGAATTCCATGGACAGAGGAGCCTGGCCGGCTACAGTCCATGGGATTGCAGACAGCAGGACACAAATGAGCAACTAAAACTTTCACTTTCTTTCCTCAATGTAGACATTTCTTTTGAATTAGAGATGGCTAGCAAAGGGTGGGGAGGGCACTAGAGTTAATCTCAGAAGTGGGATGTGTTTATACCATCCCACAGGCTGGATGAGTTATACCGAAGCTACACTTATTGATGGGAGTGAACAAGGTTTTACATGGCAGGAACCAAGGCCATGGAGCTGCAGCTGAAGACACACAGCCTTGCAGGAGAGCTCTGTGGAGGGAGGTTCCCCTAACTTCCATGGAGGACACTGGAGCATCACTTTCAGTCTGACCTGAAAGCTATAGAAGCTCAAGTCTCAGCTGCCCCAGGTTACAGTTAATGAAGAAAACCTGGTCTCCTCACTGGGGCCATGTCCCCAGACCTTGACTCAAGCAGGCACCACCAGCATGGATGATAGGCTGATTCCTCCTTTAGCTGATGGGAAAACAACCCAGAGGCCACTGTCCCCTAGTACATCATGGAAGCTTCTCCACCACATCCTCCTTTCATCCTGTGAAAAGAGTGACATCCATGCCCTTTCTCATAAATCCTTATCAGTTTCATCTTCCACAGTTGTACTTAACAGCATTATCCTGATTCCCACTACAGAATATTTACGAGATAAACATGAGGGAAGAGGGGGGAAAAGATGGAGAACATGCTGTAATCTGCTGGCAGGTCCAGTGGAACAGCCTTTAAGAGGAGTGAGATGAAGCTTTGCTCTGAACTGGGCTCGCTGATTCTTAATTTCACTCATATATTCACTCAATGATTACCAGATTCACTCAGTAAGGACTGGATTTGGTTCTGGGAATTCAGAGAAAGTGTCATCTGTCATCATAGAGCTCATGATCTAGTAGGGGAAGACAAGGACATGAACAAGTAGATATAAAACAGAGGTTTGCTCTAACAGAGGTATGTTTCAAGGACAAATAGGACAGAGAAGCAGTGTTAGGTCTACTTTGGGGAGCTATAGGAGGCTTCTTTAAGACAAGGATGAAGTATGAGTGTCCCAGGTGACTGGGCGAGGTCATTCTATAGGAAGAAGACATGCCACAGCCTAGAGGTGAGAGGCAGTCTGCCTTGTTGCATAGACTAGGCCTGCTCAGTCACCCTAAGTATTCCAGTCTCCAGTCTTTCTCCTGGACCCATAATACTGAGGTCAGCATGAAGGCTGGTGGACAGGGGAGCTACCAAGGAGATGTAAAGGATTTTATCTCAAGAGACAGAATGTTAAGTGGAGGACATTTTCCATTACCCCTGGTGGGTTGGCAGCACAAAACGTCTAGTCCAAAATAATCCATTTGTTGAAGAGCTTGCGACTGCTTCCATCTCAGCACCAAGCACCCAGCATCTAAGAAGCAAACTGACCTAGATGGACAAGGATGGTGGCTGTCACCCCACTCACCCAGAATCAGGACAGGAGTCCTTAAAGTTGTAACTGACAGTGTCTGGTCTTTGGGGCCAACACATGCCGAGGGCTGTCTGTTGCTTGAGCTAGCACACCAAGAAGGGCTGGTGGTTGACCAGTAAAACTGAAATCAAGGAGGGATAAGGAAGGTATGTGACTGACATACCTGCACTTCCTGGCTTTCCGGTGACATTGTTGGGTGGTAAAGGCTTTCTTCGTGGGGGCATAGGTCTGGGTGGCAAGGGTGGGCGACGAGTACCTGGGATTATGGCTAAGAGATAATATTACAGATAAAGTGGTCATAAGGATTCACTCTACAAAATCACAGGTTTTTTTTTAAAAAAATACAACATTTGACACGTAGCTGTCGGGTGACAGAATAGATTCTACGGAAAAGTGCCTGTGAGTAATACTTTCTAATGTTTTTCTAAATTAGTGCTTGTAATGTACCCAGGGATAATAAAGCACACGAGTTAATGGGGAAAAAATTCTCTAATTATGGATAAAAATATATCAGTAAACCTGCCCTTTGAAAGGCTGTACAAATGTACCGAATTTAACATCTTTTGCTTCTCGT